>NC_136807.1:52343547-52363547 GCF_951216825.1 Electrona antarctica
AATACAGTACCTGCTGTAACAGTTTGTCTCTGGCCAGGAGGAGGCAGTATAGAGACATAAATCATGCGTATATATTGTACCTGCTGTAACAGCTTGTCTCTCTCGCTCTGCAGAATGCTGGTGATGTCATCACCCTGCGCCACGTCCAGGGCTCGCCGCCTCTTCTCCTCCTCCAGATCGGTGATCACCTGTAGCCACGCCCCCCACGCCAAAGAAAAACCACACCCACGCCAATGAGAACAAGGTAAGATCACAAACAGACACAGAACAAGATACATTAGTAAAATATTATTTTATTTATTTATCTAAAATACGGTAGGCATCTAAGAATAGTCATGTTGCAAATGTGATATATGGGCCTGGCCATATAGGCTCATTAGGTCCACTGGCATATAGCCTTTTGTGGCGGTTCCGGACAACCGTGTATCCGACCGACTCGAGGCCGGGCACTGCGCTCCGTGTGGTGGTGGTGTGCAATGTGTGTGTGTTGAATTTGAAGTTACATCAGATACATGTACACACACACAGAGAGACACACGCACAGAGGTGCATTTATCATTAGATATTATAGTGCTAGCATGGGTGGGTGTGTTGTTTTTGGCAGCAAATTTTGATTTTAGTTTTAGTCATAGTCTCTTGAATAGTTTTCATTTAGTTTTAGTCACATTTTAGTCACCTGGAATGTCTAGTTGACTTTTATCATAAGATTTTAGTCGACTAAATCTACAGTTGATTTAGTCGAACAAAATGTATTTTGCTGTCGTAATGACTGTTTTTACACTTGCTGAAAATAGCCAATCTTGTGAGCTTGTACATAGATCTGCTATTTTCAGCATGCAACTAATAGTAAAATAACTTATACTAGATCTCTTGTCCACTAGTCCCTTCCTAACATTTTTGTCTAGTTTTTATTTGTTGACGAAATTGTCAGTATTAGTTTTTAGTCTTTAGTCTTAGTTTTAGTCATCATAGCTTAGTTTTCATTTAGTTTCCGTTTAGTTTTCGTCAGTGAAGAAAGGTAGTCGACGAACATTTTTTGTCTTAGTTTTAGTCGACGAAAACAACACTGGTGGGTGGGTGCGTGTGTGCGTGGCACGCACGCATGCTCATGCATGCGTGCCACGATGCTTCAGACGTGGTTGAAGTGGATGCTGGGTAATGTAGGCAGGCAGACATCATCAGGACACACCCTGCAGGGCTTAATCCATTTAGACAGTTAGATTCCAACATTTGGGCCACATTTTCACGATTTTTCAAAAATAGCAGACCTACAAGCTCGTAGCGCGGCACTCGTGCCGCACTACGAGCTTGTAGGTCTGCTATTTTTCAATAGCTAAAGTATAATGTAATGCTTTAAAACACCAAAAGGGGTTCCCGCCCAAAATGTGTTAATCCATCGTTTTCTGAAAAACCCTACATGTTTCTGTGTCAGTGGTGCTCAACCTTTTCCATGTCAAGGACCCCCAGAATTATCTGTATTTAGCCCCCCATCTGAAAATATGTTGTTCCAGGGACCTCCTCCCAGAAGCAAAGATATGAGTTAAAACAACTTTGAAAGAATATATATTCAATGATTTGCGCCACATTTTCAAGATTTCTCAAAAATATAGCATGATCTACAAGCTCGTAGCGCAACAAGCTTGTAGATCTGCTATTGTTTCAATATAAAGTATAACATAATACTTAAAACACCAAAAGGGGTTCCCGCCCTGAATGGGTTAAAGAGTGGATAATACGGTATGTATGCAGCTGCCTTATCATCACAGTTCAACTGGAGGCCTTAGAGGAACATTAACCTTAGCTTTGAACCACTTTTAACCATTATTTTAAACTTTAGCTATTGGAAAATAGCAGATCCACAAGCTAACAAGCTCTGCTATTTTGTTTTAGCTCATATCTTTGCTTCTGGGAGAACAACCTGCTGGAACAACATATTTTCTGATGGGGGTCGGCGGGCTGCCAATTATACGTATAATTGAGTCCTTGACATGAAAACATTTGAGAAACCACTGAAAACTTTCAGAAAACTTTGCAACCAAATGGACCCTTATGGGTCTCTAACTCAGAGAGTGTACAAATGGAACCAAATGGACCCTTATGGGTCTCTAACTCAGAGAGTGTACAAATGGAACCAAATGGACCCTTATGGGTCTCTAACTCAGAGAGTGTACAAATGGAACCAAATGGACCCTTATGGGTCTCTAACTCAGAGAGTGTACAAATGGAACCAAATGGACCCTTATGGGTCTCTAACTCAGAGAGTGTACAAATGGAACACTGACACTGATTTTACAATACAAATTGGGCTCCCAGAGATAGAAATGCCATTAAATGGGGGGTCTGTATAGACTAATGCATGTCAAACTGGGGGGTCCTTGAAATTAAAATGCTTGAGAATCACTGCTGGGGCCGTAAAAATATTCTCTTATGGGGGGTCCCCCTGGTGGCATATTTTTTCAAACGGGGGTCCGTGGGCTAATAGAGGGTATGTGCATGCTTAAAGTGAATGGCACATTGAGTGGCAAATCGAGTGGCAAAGCAACATGCAAAGTGAGTTTAACATTGTTTAATGCCGTTTAATGCAATCAGATAGGACATTTCTGTTTGGATGTATGGGCTGTCAAGTCCAGAAAGTAGTTTTTTTTGCCACTCAGTAGGCATTCCTGCATAACTTCTGGGTTTGGTGATGATGTCAAGCGCATACCCTCTATAAGTGTCAATTTGGGGGTCCTTGACATGAAAAGGTTTGAGACTCTGAAACAGTCTGCTCTGCTCTGTAAAACCTCAGAGAGAGAGAGAGAGAGAGAGAGAGAGAGAGAGAGAGAGAGGATATGACTAATCATCACAGTTCAACTGGAGGCCTAGTGGGACTCTTAAACCATTTAGTCCTGACGTCGACATTTTAAATATGTCTTCTAAATCCTGAGAGTTTTCTGAAATACCTCATGTTTCTGTATCAGTGGTGCTCAATATTTCATGTCAAGGACCCCAAAAATGATATGTAATTGGCCGCCGACCCCCATCTGAAAAAATGTTATTCCAGGAACCCCTCAGAAGCAAAGATTTAAAGAGTTAAAACGTTCGCTGTGAAAGAATAATATATTCAAAGATTTACGCCACATTTTCACGATTTTTCAAAAATAGCAGATCTACAAGCTCTGAGCTATGAGCTTGTAGATCTGCTATTTTTCAATAGCTAAAGTATAACATGATGCTTAAAACACCAAAAGGGGTTCCCGCCTAGAATGCGTTAAAGCTCTGAGACCCAGAGAGAGGATATAATGATGACTAATCATCTTATCATCACAGCTCCTTTAGTAAGCAACGGATGACTCATATTTCATCTCAGCAGGTTCACTCCTGCTGCTTTACAGGAAACTATGAAGTTGATCCGTCCTTTTGTTCATCACATAATGGTGCATTTATCCAGATCCTTATATCCAAAGTAGGGCATTCACTTCTAGTCGTTTTTATTAGTTGACTAGTGGCCTAGTTTACTAGTCGACTAGTTGTTTAACTACCTATTATGTAACACCCCCCCCCCCCCCCCCCCTTTTCTTTTTTCTTTTTTTTTTCTTTTTTGGAAATAAATATTTGTACATTTAAAAACTGTGTACATTGGTGACTATAACTATAATCTACCTGATCTTGAGGCCTCTTTTTCTTATCAACTAGTACCAACAAGGTCGACTAGTGGATTTACTAGTCGACTAGTTGAAGAGTCGACTAGTTGCTTAATGCCCTAATCCAAAGTGCATTACATTCAACCCGCTGCGTAACTATAGCCTGGCTAATAAGCCAGACCGAATCAGCCATTGGCAAAAAAAGATAATTGCCTGCCGACAGTGTGATATTTGTCTGGCTTATTAGCCAGGCTAGCGTAACGAGACGCCAGGAGAGCTCCCGCGCAGGCTGGTCAGCGCCCCGAACAGCAAAACCCTTCCCCCCCGCCGGTGAAAACAGCCCAAAAACTGTGTTTCAGTGTTGTTGTTTTTAGCAGCAAATTTAAATTTTAGTTTTAGTCATATAGTCTCTTGAATAGTTTTCATTTAGTTTTAGCATGAGTGTGCGTCACACTCACAGAGCGCATGTCCGGGTCTGATAAGTCCCGGAAAAGATGCGCTGTGATTGGCCAGTAATCACTTGAGTGGCAGCGTGACGTAACGTGCCTTCCACACTTCTGGCGTACTTCCTCCCCCAGTGTCAATTCTTCCGCCCCTCCTTCAACACACATCGCTCCAACGAACTGCAGCGGCCAATAATGAGGCATCTATTTTTGAGTGGTGTAAACCACTCCTACAACTGGCTTTGTTAGTTTACGTGTCTGTCTGTCTGTTTGTCTGTCTGTCTGTTCGTACCAAAAAATTAGCATGGTTGCTATGGTCACCCAGTTCACACGGGTGTGATTTCATTACGTCAGACATTACGTCAGACCACAGCTGATCAGTCTATATAAGACCTTACACCACTCAGTTCACACGGGTGTGATTTTTTAAATATCTATGTCTGCTCTCTGCGACATTGGTATAAATGGTCTATTAGTATAGTAGTATGGTCTATTAGTTGCGAACGCAGTGAGCATTTACTATGAGACCCAGCAGATCATGTCTGTGTGTGTGTCTGTGTGTCTGTCCCGCTGTAACACCACCCGCCCACCACCAGAGGGCGCAGCTGTATCACACACAAAAACACACACACACATGCACACACACACACACACACTCACGCACGCACGCACACAAGCACACACACACACACACACACACAAAACTTAACTTAAAAAAAACTTAACTTACAAAAAAAACCTAACTTAAAAAAAAAACTTAAAAAGGAAAAACTTTAAAAGGAAAGAAAAACTTAAAAAAAACTTAACTTAAAAAAATACTTAACTTAAAAAAAAACCTTAAAAAGGAAAAACTGTAAAAGGAAAGAAAAACTTTAAAAAAAACTTAACTTAAAAAAATACTTAACTTAAAAAAAAAACTTAAAAAGGAAAAACTTTAAAAGGAAAGAAAAACTTAAAAAAAAACTTAACTTAAAAAAAAAACTTAAAAAGGAAAAACTTTAAAAGGAAAGAAAAACTTAAAAAAAACTTAACTTAAAAAAAAAACTTAAACACAAAAAAAGAGAACTTAAAAAAAACCTTACAAAATTACGTAATTTATTCTAATTGTTGTTTTTGCAATTTACGAGCTGCGTTCGCTTCTCGCGTTCGCGCGTCTTACTTGTATAGTGACTGTGGTTTTCAACCCTTTTCATATCAAGTCCCATTATGTATTGGGTATTTGAGCCACGGACCACCATCTGATGACATTTAGCCTCTCAGATCCCAAACTATTAAACTAGCGAATATTTTGTTGTCGTTGCCGACAATATTTTGTCCACAATTCCATGCTGTATTGATGTTGGTATACCATTAGGAGAGATAACAGGCAAACGTTGAATTGTGTAGACTTCTTGTAAATGAAGCAATGCAGATGTGTAACAATAGTTGAACTCTTGAGAGCGTAAAATGAAACCAAATGGACCCGCAAGTAGTATGCTATAGTAGCATGGTCTCTCCTCTCCTTACCCGCCTGTGTCTGCTCTCTGCGGCCGTTAGCTGTCCCATCATCCTCTCCTGCATCCTCTTGCAGTGCGCCATGACCAGCTTGAGCACCGCCAGCGGGTTGGGCCCCTGGGTGGTGCTGTTTCACCATTAAAACACATTTAAATGACCATTAATACACACTATAGGTCAGAGGGTTGGGCCCCTGGGTGGCGCTGTTTCACCATTAAAACACATTTAAATGACCATTAATACACACTATAGGTCAGAGGGTTTGGGTGGCGCTGTTTCACCGTTAAACACATTTAAATTATGATTAATACACAGACCAGAGGGTTGGGTCCCTGGGTGGCGCTGTTTCACCATTAAAACATGAAAAATGGGTTACAAAATCGTGGGATAAAAATGTAAGAAAAAAAAAAACACATTTAAATGACCATTCATTTTCACACAGATGATTTAATTATGTGTTTTTGTGTTTGCTTTTTCGTAATCACAAACTGCAAAGGGCAGATACTGTATGACAAATGACTTACACAAATAAATCACTGACACATTTCATCATTTCTGAGCGGTGCCGGTGGGCACACCTCTCCGTCATGTAGCTTTGTGTGTCCCTATGTCTGTTTAGCCCATTCTCAGGGCGGGAACCCCTTTTGGTGTTTAAAGCATTATGTTATACTTTGGCTATTGGAAAATAGCAGATCTACAAGCTTGTACAGTAGGTCTGCTATTTTTGAAAAATCGTGAAAATGTGGCGCAAATCTTTGAATATATTTTCTTTCAGAGCGAACGTTTTTATTAACTCAAATATTTGCTTCTGGGGAGGTCCCTGGAACAACATATTTTCAGATGGGGGTCGGTGGCCAATTACATATCATTTTTGGGGTCCTTGACATGATATATTGAGCACCACTGATACAGAAACACGAGGTTTTTCAGATTTTTTTTTTTTTAAATTTCGACGTCAGGCCTAAATGGGTTCGAGTACCAACTAGAGATGCATGCTATAATCGGTAGCCAATAGGAATCGGCCATATCGGTATCGGAACGGTCTCAAAATAATACAGATTATTTAATCAGTTTTCACCAACAAAACAAATAAATTAAATAAAAAATGTAAACATGCATCAATAAATCAACAGTTTCTAGTACCTCTAGTCTAGAACAAAGGCCAAATCAAATACTGCACGTAGGGTGGTGCGTGTGTATGATGTCACAATGGTGACAGTGCGTCTGAGCATAGACATGGTGACGCCCCGCCCGCCTCTGATTGGCCTACCCAGAGCCATAGAGTATAGACAGAGTTACGCAAACTCCGTTCACTTCATGGGGCTTCAGTCCAATGGCGGCTCTCCTACATAGACTTCTATTGGTTTGTCCCCATAGGCAGGCGGGGCGTTACCATGTGCCTCAGCCATGCCTATGCTCGGACGCAAACGAGATTCACGCGGTGCGCGTGTATGATGTCATAATGGTGCGACGGACAGTCCTACCCGGGGTGGTGCGCGTGTATGATGTCATAATGGTGCGACGGACGGTCCTACCCGGGGTGGTGCGCGTGTATGATGTCATAATGGTGCGACGGACGGTCCTACCCGGGGTGGTGCGCGAGTATGATGTCATAATGGTGCGACGGACAGACCTACCCGTGGTGGTGCGCGTGCGGTTGGCGTTCCTCCACCGCGCTGTCGCGCTGCAGAGCCAGGAAGGGGTCGCTGAGGTCGTACTGACCGTAACGCTCCTGGACGAACGCATCCCTGTGCTGAGCCTGAGAGACGGAGACACACGCACGCACACACACACACGCACGCACAGACACACATGCACGCACAGACACAGACACAGACATACACACACAGTATTGTTACAGTCGTGAAATACGAGTCTGAACTGTGTAACTTCCATTATGGGACTTACAGTCCCGTAAGGCAGTGATCCTCAACATTTTTCATGACAAGGACCCTCACATTGACATGTTGGCCACGGTATATAAGGGTCCATTTGGTTCCATGTGAACACTCTCAGAGGTACAGGCCTGTTATGGTCATTCAGGGCTATAGCTCTTAATGTGTTTATGCAGTATTTGTCCGCTCATTTTGTACGTCTGTGGCAACACTTAAATGTTTACCAAAAAAAAAAACATCCACCACAAGCCAGCATGCAGATGATGACCTCTCACTCCCACCCGGTTGTTAAACGGCGTTCAGCAGGCGATCATCACCCCTCACACCCGTCCACCGTGCCCCCAGGGAGGGGAGGGAGGGGAGGGAGGGGTTAACATCTGCAGGCGCGACCCCCCAGGGACCCCCCCCCCCCCCCCCCCTCTCCTCCTCGCCTCTTTGTGTTTGGGTTGGGGAGGGGGGACGACACACCATCTGCTCTTTGCATAAACATGGCCTATTAGAACATCAATTCACACATTAGACGCACGCACGCACGCACGCACGCACGCACGCACGCACGCACGCACGCACGCACGCACGCACAATTCACACATTAGACACGGACAGACATGTTAGCAGCAGCTGGTCTGAACATGGAGCACGCACGCATGAAGATGCTGCCAACAACAGCTTCATCTTGAGTATACGTTCTGTGACCTGTGACCTCCATAGGTCTCCAGTTTGTCTCCAGTTTGAGACCAACTACTAGAAGGTAATGCTGTGTCGTGTACTGCAGGGGTTCTCAACGTTTTTGGCCGGGGACCCCCGAAAATGCTTTGGCAACGTCTCGGGACCCCCGCCCCGCCCCCTCCCGACCCCCAATATAAATTGACTGCTACAATAACCTTAACCCATTTTGGGCGGGAACCCCTTTTGGTGTTTTAAGCATTGTTATAATTTAGCTATTGAAAAATAGCAGATCTACAAGCTCATAGCGCGCCACCGAGTGGCGCGCTACGAGCTTGTAGGTCTGCTATTTTTGAAAAATCGTAAAAAAAAAATTAAAAAACAAAATCTTTTTTTTTTTTTTTTTTTATAATTTGGGGACCCCCTAAAATAATTTGGCGACCCCCCCGAGGGGTCGCGACCCACGGGTTGAGAACCCCTGGTGTACTGCACCTAGTCTCCAGTTTGCTCAGAGAAGGAGACTATATTTATTTGCCCGCTGCAGATAAAACAGTGATTGAGGAAGTCGGTATATAGAAACCCAGACGTCGGTATGAGAGATAGCCACCGTGACTCACGGACTTATCAAACCGCAGTGTCTGCATCGTGGGTGTGTGTGTGTGTGTGTGTGTGTGTGCGTGTGTGTGCGTGTGTGTGTGTGTGTGTGTGTGTGTGTGTGTGTGTGTGTGTGTGTGTGTGTGTGTGTGTGTGCGTGTGTGTGTGTGCGCGTTTTAAGGTGAATCAAAGCGCGACAGCTAAATGTCTGTAGACGCACAGTACAGCTCAAGACCCACTTCTACACTCTTGCTTTTAATTGATCTTTACATTTTTTTTGTTATTCATGTCCTCACTGTATTGCATTACTGCTATTATTGTCTCCACCAGGCCGAAGGCATGGGGGGAGAGTATGTTTTGCACTCCGTCCGTCCGTCCGTCTGTGATCAGCTAATCTCCGGCACCGTTAACCCGGTCGATGCCAAATTTTGCACACACACTCCCTGGATGCCAACGATGAACCTCTGCCCCAAAATTTCCAGAACGGCCTGTTATAGCGCCACCAGGAGGCTGCTTTGTGCAAAACAAGTTTTTGGACAGTACACCTACAGATTTTGTCCAAACATCACGCAAATTGGTACACAGTCTCTCTAGAGCCATTCAACGAAACGGGTCTTTCAGGTTTCTCAGACTCCATCCTGATTGGCTAAGATTGGCTTCCAAAGCGTGCTCAGTTTCAAACAAAATGCTGCAAATCATGAACACATCGTGTGATTTCCGTGAAATTGTGCACGCACATTCCCACTACTAGGCCGAGGAAGAAATGCCACATGAACATTTTCAACTCAGCCTCATGGTGGCGCTATAACTTTGTATGCCAACTCCCTAGAGGCCAAGGAAAAACCTTTGCCTGGAATTTTTCACATCTGCTCTTTATAGCGCCACCAGGAGGCCGATATTAGAAAAACACATTTTCTAATACTACTCCTTCAGATTTTATCCAAATTTCACGCAAATCGGTACACATGCTCTCCATAGTCATGTTTGTTTGATTTCTCATAATCCACCCTCATTGGCTACGATTGGCTTCTAAACTTTTCAGGAGTAGCCCGCTTTGTACCCGTTTTGTACAAATCGTGCATGCATATTCCCACTAGGCTT
Source organism: Electrona antarctica (assembly GCF_951216825.1). Taxonomy (NCBI): domain Eukaryota; kingdom Metazoa; phylum Chordata; class Actinopteri; order Myctophiformes; family Myctophidae; genus Electrona; species Electrona antarctica. The sequence continues at coordinate 52,353,364 of NC_136807.1, forward strand.
TGGAAGAAATGCCACTTGACAGTTTTCAAATCAGCCTCATGGTGGCGCTACAACAGGCCAAGCCACGTCACACACACGCACGCATGTACGCACGCGCACACACACGTTTATATTGCTCCTAAACATTTTTCCAAACATCACACTCACACTCCTATCCTCCTGGTGGAGACCTGTGCCCAGAAGGGCACTTTTTCTAGTTTTTAATGTGTTATGCCTTGCTTTTCTTTTCTTTCTTTCTCCATTGCTCTGTAAAGCACTTTGAGCTGCATGTCCTGTCATGAAAGGTGCTATACAAATAAAGTTGTATTATTTATTATTCTTATTCTTATTCTTATTCTTATTATTCTTATTATTATTATTATTATTATTATTATTATTATTATTATTATTATTATTATTATTAATTATGGCGTTTAAAGGTTTCATGACATTAATTTTCATTAATTTTTAATTTTCTTTTAGGTTTTTATGACCTCAATTACACCCACACAACCTGAACTTTGAACATTGTGGCCTGGGGTTTTCTCTGTGTGTTCTGAAGCCTTTTGAGCTGCAATGAAAACAGCCAAACGGGCCTCAGCAGTTACATCTGCTGGCAAATTATGTCATATATGGGATTTGTGGACTCTCACATAACAGTCCACAGGAAAATCTGAGCCAAAAAAAATCCCCAGACCACAGAAAAGTTCAGTTCGGTTTTTGGGTGCAATTGAGCTCAGAAAAAAAAATAATAATAAATAAAAAAAGAATTATGTCACGATCCCATTAAAAAATGCACTGGCCGATAATTTATATTGTTGTCTTTGCAGCTGTGGCCTTGTAACTTAGGTCACATGTTGAGTTTCGTCCTACGGCTAAAACTGCTGTAGAATCCCTTTTGCACTTCCCCTGAAACCAAACCAACGAGGACACTTTGTTTTCCCGTTGCCTCATTGTGTCTAGTTAAACATTAGTTAGTCGTGTCAGTGGAGGGTGTGTAAATTAAAAGGACTCTTTGTTTGGTGTCTTCTCTCTTATCTGCATCCACGGTGTGGTTAGTGTGTGGGAGAGAGGAGTTCAGGACACTGCTTTACTTTTTACGTTTCCTCGATTTTTTATGGGCTGTTATGTTTTCTATTTTTTTTTTTATGATGTTTTATTGGGTTTTTTCCATTTTTTTAAATACAAGACATACAAGGAACATAGTACACAAAAACAAAACAAAACAAAAAAACAACGACAATAACACATACCCACCCACCCACCCACCCGCTACCCCTGAGGGGAGAATAGACTGTATAATAGACAATAATGAACAATACTTATAAAGAATAATAGGGCTTGCAAACCTCGCACCTTTGGTATGCTAATTCGGGGGGTGTGCCATTTTGGCTGTGATGAGTCACTACTATACCTGGCCAACGGATAGGCATACATTGGTGGAAAAAGTACTCAGTTGTTTTACTTAAGTAAAAGTACCAATACTGCAATTTAGAACTACTCCGTTACAAGTAAAAGTATGGAATTTAAAATGTACTTGAGTAAAAGTACAAAAGTATCGGCATCAAAATGTACATAAAGTACTAAAAGTAAAAGTACTCATATTGCAGGGCCAGCAGACCACCATGGCCCATCACCATTACTTTTTTTAACCGATATTGATAACATCCTGCTTCTCAAGACCGATGCCGATAACTGATAATACATTCAAATATATATAAAAAATTATAAAGATATAGGCTATTTGTAAATGTATATTAATCTGTGTAGTATTAGCACACCTGACGGTAACAAATACTAGTAGTGGGCAAAGATGGATTTAACATAGCTTTGACTTAACCAAATACAGTATATCATTATTCATTATCATGACTATTAAAACAAAACCCAGAATAGTTCTGACTGAATGAACATATTTATTATTTCAAGTCCTATGACACTGTTTCCCCCCCAAGCAGAACTAAAAACCTATGGGTGCTTTGTCACTTGTCAAGAAAATAAAATGGACAATAAAAATATAGTATAGCCTACCCTAATTATACTAGGGACTTTCTGAGAAGGGCACTTCTCATTGAGGTTTTTACACACTAAAAACACGAGTGTTCATTTAACTCTGACTCAGAGTTAAATTAACTACTGAGGTTACTGAGAGTGTACGGGAGAGGTGCGCGAACGCATCCGCGATGTATTGTGATGACCAGCTGTTGTAAATCACAGATGAAGAAGAGAGCAAGAGACTCCGAATCAAATCTCCGCTTTGAAATTGTTCTTAAGAAATAATGACTTTATGACTCTCAGAGTCTCAGTCACTCGATCTGTCCCAGACTAGTCGCTGTCCCAGTCAGACTCAGAAAGAAGCAGAAAGCTAACGCATGAAGCTTAGCTAACAGGTAACATTGCCTGGAAGGCTGGAATGCCTTCAGAGGAAAATCAACAGCAAACGCATCGATTATGTCACATCACCACATCGATGCAGAATCGTGTGTGTGTGTGTGTGTGTGTGTGTGTGTGTGTGTGTGTGTGTGTGTGTGTGTGTGTGTGTGTGTGTGTGTGTGTGTGTGTGTGTGTGTGTGTGTGTGTGTGTGTGTGTGTGTAAAGTAAAACAACTCTATGGTAACACACAGCTAGATAAAAGAGGCGCGATGCATGTTGACAATGTTTACAACTTACTAGATGAGTGGAGTTGTGCACGACGCACATGGACATATTATATCCTTATGGAAGAAGGGAGATGGGGAAACACCACAAGAGAGATCATCAGGCAAACTGCAAACATGTGTTCTCTCTGCAGTAAATAAATAGAGGTTTTATGTTGCAGGCTAGTTTGTTGTGTTAGCCACCTAATATAGCCGAGCTTGACTCTCATTGACTGTCGCCGTCGGTCGGAGATATTAAATAATGAAATGACCGAGGTGGTGGTTTGACAGACAGATGGAGCAGCAGGTAAGAAACGGGTCGCCGATCTACTCACAGACGCGTGTGTGAGATATATGAGAGACAGAGAGAGACAGAGAGAGGGAGAGAATAGTTATATATCCATAATATAGCGCGAGAGAGAGAGAGTCACACTCAGGCGGCAGTGAGATGAATGCGCCGGTGAAACGTTGTTAGTCCATTATTTATTTTATCCCCTTTATTCTGACCTTGTTTATGGTGAGAAGCCTACTTGTTGTATTTCACACAACAGTAGGCTACTCAAGTAGGCTTAATAAATCCCATTTTGGCGAACTGAAAGAGCTCTAGCACCGTGCACTAGACACCAACTTTATACACTTGATGCAGATCTAATATGTAGTAGGGCTTGTAGGCCATCACAATCACAATGGTGCCGGTAGGCGTGACAGCCTACTGTGACATCAGCCTTGCATTCCCTATTGGGGGGAAAAAAACAACTTGTAGGCAAGAGATGACCATATAAAAGAAGCTATTAAAGAAGCTAAAAGTTATTTTTTTCTATTGGCTGTTGCAGTTTCATGGCTGCCAGTTCCCACCTGATGTTGTGTGGGAGTTCAGACTGGTCCAGCCCGTGCTGAATAACTACCAGCTTGCATAAGGTCTTCAGGCTAGGACTCATGTCTAAGACATACAGGTCATCATGGACTGTAGTGGATGACGATGCTTGTCTTCCAAAGAGGATGATACGATCTCCCACCATGCCACAGAATAGCATGCGCCTACTTATAGATATATGCGTTTTCAAAAATGGAACATTCCCTTTGGCCTCAACCTTCTTCCAGGTGAAGGTTGCTGGACTGAATTTACACAAATCATTGAAGTCGTTATCTCCCCTGCCAAATATGTACAGCTCTCCATTGTAGGTAAAAGCTGAATCACCGTAACGATCTTCTGGTACAAGCTGTGCAGAAGGCGTGTTCATCCAGAGGTTGGCCTCTGTGTCAAACACGCGGATGGGGTTGTTGTAGAAGCCACCGCCGTCCCCATAGCCCCCGAATACAAACATCTTTGTCCCGATGATAGTGGCAGAGTGACGTCCTGTAGCAGGAGGTGCAGTTCCTCTGGTGTTAATCATTGTGCTGGTGTCCAACTTGTAGATGTTAGTGTGTCAGTACAATAATCCCACCCTCCATAGATAAACATGACCTTCCCAACGATACAGGCTGAGTAGTCGTACACCCCCTCTGGAACAGTCCCAGAAACCTTTGGTGTGAGCATTCTGTGGTCGTCGACATCAAATGCATAAAGCACCGTGCTGCAGTTAAATGTGTCAGTAATTCCCCCCCAGATGTAGATGAAAGGGTCGATCAGCACAGCTGTGCGGCTGGTGTACATGGGGCGAACCTCAAGGGGGCATTGGCCTCTTCCAGGTGTCTTTGGGGGTAACTTGATCCAGCATAAAGACACTGTGTTGAAGACATGCACTTCAGTCCGACGCTCGGACTCGATAAAGTCTCCTCTAAAGCAGTACACTTTGTGGACCACTGCTACAGCAGCATCATACGCTGTCTCTTGAAGCCCTTTTAGGTGCACCGTCCAACGAAGCATTTCACACAGTAATGTATAGGTTTCTCCCTGTTATAAAATAATGCAGTGCTGAATACTTTGAATGAATGACTTGAAGGAATGCAATCCTACTGTGTGGGTCAGCATTTATATAGGTTAGCGGGCCTATGTGTGACGTAGACATGATGTCACATGTAGGCCAAGTTGGTGTGTCGTACGTAGATGCCTGACGTCATAGACTGACCTGCTACTACTCTGACAACAACTGCTACAGTGTAGAGATGCATTCCGATCCAATATAATATCGGTATCGGGCCCCAATATGGCTTAATTCACGTGTCAGAGATTGACTATCACGTCACCGATCCATGTTCAGATCCATGGGGGGTTAAAACACACACCTGCTAGTTTACTTTTAACACGATGCACGCCAAAACGCCTCGCAACCCGTCAGATGACGGGTTAAGATTTAACCCCGGAGGTGGCCATACCCGTCAGATGGCGTGTAGTCAGGGTTATATGATCAATACCAAGCAGCCGAAGCTCAACACTAACCTTCTGTGCTGCCCAGACACGCACACGCACACACACACACACACACACACACACACACACACACACACACACACACACACACACACACACACACACACACACACACACACACACACACACAGTGATGTGAGAGACGACTAATTCTCTCTCTCTCTCTCTCTTATCTGTTATTGTGTTGTCCTTGGCTGAGTGCTCTCTCCATGAATACAGTAAGACTAGCTAATGTTTTGCTAATGAGTGACTAATGCATGGCTGTGCATACTGTACACCCTGCATGGCCTATAATGACTCGTTAGAGGATGTCAATATTCATGCATTTTTTAAATAAAATAAAATAAAATTACTTAACATCCTTCTAAAAGCATGCAGACGGAGAGATCAAACATGAAAGTGGCATAGATTTAGCAGCACGGCTCGGGAATGACATCACACTCAGGCGCGCGTGCAAACACAGGACCATGCACGCAGGCATGCAGGCACGCACGCAGGCAGGCAGGCAGGCAGGCAGGCACGCACACACGCACACACACACACACACACACACGCACTTGCACGGGGATTAATATGAAAGCAAACCTGTTTCCCATTACAGCAAGCTCAATAATTCTTTCTCATAGTGTCAGGTTGCATGCGGTGAGTTTATGCCACATCACGCGCTGAGACAGTATTTCATCAGGTGTGTCACCTGTGGCACATTTCACGATGTCAATAGCAGCTAAAGCTCCCGAGAACATTCCACACAGTCTTGGCCAGTGGAGTGTAACAACAACCAGATGAGCTTCTGTGTATACGCGTGATTATAAATAATCTGTACCGTACACTGGGCTGTCAAGAACAATATGTGGTGAGAAAACAAAGAGAGATAAACAGCATGTATAAAAACCAGAAGGCGTGACAACGAACACAAGTGGAACACGTTGCAAAACGTCTGCGGAGGAGAAACCCACTGGCTTTACTCTGAAGACTGCCTATATTAACCACTGAAATCCTCTGCAAACACCCCTTTTGCAACCAGAGACCCAAGACACAAGAAATAAAACACTTTCCTGTTGTTTGTATGTGTGTAATATGTTTTTAATATATATATATATTTTAGTCGTGGCACCATGTTCATGTTCCGAGCAATTTTCGGTCCTACTCTCACCTATATGGTCTTGAAGTGTGGGTCATGACTGAAAGAATAAGGCCGCGAATGGTCACCTCACCACCGAAAATCCAGACTATGAATGAGCCCTTAGAGATAGAGTGAGAAGTTCAGTCACACGAGAGAGACTCGGAGTAGAGTCGCTGCTTCTTCGCCTGGAAAGGAGCCAGCTTAAGTGGTTCGGGCATCTAGTTAGGATGCCTCTCGGGCGTCTCCCTAGGGAGGTGCTCGATGCATGTCCCACCCCGGGGCAGACCAAGGCGCAGTTGGAGGAAACACATCGACGCACTGGCCTTGGAACGTCTCGGGATCCCCCAGGAGGAAGTCTGGAACACTCTGGTGGAGCTGTTGCCCCCGCTACCCGACTACGGATAAGCAGTTGAAGATGGATAGATGGATGGATGGATGGCACCATGTTCATGACCAAAATCCTGTCCATGACCAAAATCCTGACCAAAATCCTGTCACAGCTAATGGTGGCGCTTACTTCTGTAAAGCCAGCTAGCTTAGTGCATTACAGCTAATGGTGGCGCTTACTTCTGTAAAGCCAGCTAGCTTAGTGCATTACAGCTAATGGTGACGCTTACTTCTGTAAAGCCAGCTATAGCTTAGTGCATTACAGCTAATGGTGACGCTTACTTCTGTAAAGCCAGCTAGCTTAGTGCATTACAGCTAATGGTGACGCTTACTTCTGTAAAGCCAGCTAGCTTAGTGCATTACAGCTAATGGTGATGCTTACTTCTGTAAAGCCAGCTAGCTTAGTGCATTACAGCTAATGGTGGCGCTTACTTCTGTAAAGCCAGCTAGCTTAGTGCATTACAGCTAATGGTGACGCTTACTTCTGTAAAGCCAGCTAGCTTAGTGCATTACAGCTAATGGTGACGCTTACTTCTGTAAAGCCAGCTAGCTTAGTGCATTACAGCTAATGGTGGCGCTTACTTCTGTAAAGCCAGTTAGCTTAGTGCATTACAGCTAATGGTGACGCTTACTTCTGTAAAGCCAGCTAGCTTAGTGCATTACAGCTAATGGTGACGCTTACTTCTGTAAAGCCAGCTAGCTTAGTGCATTACAGCTAATGGTGACGCTTACTTCTGTAAAGCCAGCTAGCTTAGTGCATTACAGCTAATGGTGGCGCTTACTTCTGTAAAGCCAGCTAGCTTAGTGCATTACAGCTAATGGTGGCGCTTACTTCTGTAAAGCCAGCTAGCTTAGTGCATTACAGCTAATGGTGGCGCTTACTTCTGTAAAGCCAGCTAGCTTAGTGCATTACAGCTAATGGTGGCGCTTACTTCTGTAAAGCCAGCTAGCTTAGTGCATTACAGCTAATGGTGATGCTTACTTCTGTAACGCCAGCTAGCTTAGTGCATTACAGCTAATGGTGACGCTTACTTCTGTAAAGCCAGCTAGCTTAGTGCATTACAGCTAATGGTGGCGCTTACTTCTGTAAAGCCAGCTAGCTTAGTGCATTACAGCTAATGGTGACGCTTACTTCTGTAAAGCCAGCTAGCTTAGTGCATTACAGCTAATGGTGACGCTTACTTCTGTAAAGCCAGCTAGCTTAGTGCATTACAGCTAATGGTGACGCTTACTTCTGTAAAGCCAGCTAGCTTAGTGCATTACAGCTAATGGTGGCGCTTACTTCTGTAAAGCCAGCTAGCTTAGTGCATTACAGCTAATGGTGACGCTTACTTCTGTAAAGCCAGCTAGCTTAGTGCATTACAGCTAATGGTGGCGCTTACTTCTGTAAAGCCAGCTAGCTTAGTGCATTACAGCTAATGGTGGCGCTTACTTCTGTAAAGCCAGCTAGCTTAGTGCATTACAGCTAATGGTGGCGCTTACTTCTGTAAAGCCAGCTATAGCTTAGCCATCCTGTTCATTACAGTCCTCCTGAGGGAGCGGACTAAACCCACGGTCGCTCACGCTATAAACAGGGACGTCCAGAGAGGGGTAGAGAGGCAGGGGCTGAAGTCCCGTTAAGAGGGCACTTTTGGACAAAAAGAGCGAAGATAGCTGATCTACAAGCTCTCAACGCGTCGCGCTGCGACGCGTTGAGAGCTTGTAGATCAGCTATTTTCGGGGCGCAACCCCAGCACTCTTTATCTAGTGGAGATGCGGCGTTATACGGCATGGATTTCTAAACAAATGTGTTCAACACCAAAATACTGTGTTCAAGTTCAGGAGACTTCGGGGGGGAAAAAGCAATTCTCCTGAATGCATGCCTTCCAGTATGGCATGGAAAGTAGTGGCATTTGCATTCTTTCACTATATAAGTAAACGCTGCACTCGTGGTCTGGAGAGGGCAGTTGTTTTACACACGGGTAAAAGGGCAGGGGCTGAAGCCCCCTTTGATGTCTATGTGTGCACATACCTGACGCTAAATGCCATACCTCGCGCTCAGCTGGGCTTTAGGCACCCAGACCATGCAAAATGCCATACCTCGCGCTCAGCTGGGCTTAGGCACGCAGACTAAATGCCGGGATGGATGGATGGACGGCGGTGGAACTGATGCTACTGCTATTATTCCCAAATGGTAATTTTAGCGGTATTTGGAAAGTTCTGCCCTGTTGGCAGAGAGAGAGACTGAGAGAAATGAGAGAGAAATAAATAGAACAAACAAACAAAAAGACGGAGATCGACCTGCACTGCTCATTCAGACAGGAATGGTCTCAGAGAGAGAGAGAGAGAGAGAGAGAGAGAGAGAGAGAGAGAGAGCTGCCAGCTAGATACTGATAGATGAATGGAATTCTGAAGACTTGATTGACAGGAAAATGACCTACATTTTGTGGCGCGTGCGTGTGTGCGTGTGTGCGTCCGCGCATGTATGTGTGTGTACGCACGTGTGTGTGTGTGTGTGTGTGTGTGTGTGTGTGTGTGTGTGTGTGTACGCACGTGTGTGTGTGTGTGTGTGTGTGTGTGCGTGTGCGTGTGCGTGTGCGTGTGCGTGCGTGCGTGCGTGCGTGCGTGCGTGCGTGCGTGCGTGCGTGCGTGCGTGCGTGCGTGCCTGCGTGCGACCTGTGCGTGCGACCCTTGCGTGCGACCCGTGCCTGCGTGCGTGCATTAGGAGGGGTGGTTATCAAAGCAGCGTGACCCTCCCTCTCATTAAAAAGTCTCTCTCCGTTCCTCATCCATTGTGTTAGACTCAAATCCCTCAAAACCCATTTAGACCCGAGTGCCGATTCTGCTAATGTCTTCTGAATCCTAACGGTTTTCAGGAAAAACGTATGTCATGTCAGTGGTGCTCTTTTCATGTCAAGGACCCCCGAACTTAAAGATGGAGTGCCGTGATTTTTTTCCACCCTAAAACATGATCATATGGTCTCATTGTTATATAAGAAGGTATAATTAGTTTTACCCCGCCCACCAGTTCATTACGTATGCCTGGTTTGCCTGGTGGGTGGTGATCCACCTGAACTGAAGCCACACCCACAGCTGTAGTTGTATGATGAAGGGGCAAGGGCTAGGGGAGGGGCTGATAGTTTGATGTCACTATATTACTGTTTATTTAATTGGCCGGTTTGACTGTCAAGGGTTCAGCCTCCAGGAAGAAACCCTAAATACAAAGTTAATACATACCATTGCACATAAAAAACGATTCCAGGGTGTGTAATGAAGTACTGTCACCTCATAGACACATGAAAAACTGGAAAAATACAACATTTTTGTGCCATGTATTTTTGGTCGCCTACTAATATTACTATTACTATTACAACTCGAACCGGCACCGAGTCGGGCTCTGGTGGTCGTCGCAACGTTCGGTGCGGTGACGCGCTTGGCTCGCATGGCGGTGCCTCGCGTGGCTCGAGGCCACCAGAGACGGCGCGCCTCCGTCATGGTCGCAAAACTTTACTATATCTGCAAAAAGTTGTTTGCGGTTGACACTCAATGAGCCCCTGAGACAGTGATACCTCTGCTCTGACCCATTTCTTTATCCACAGACAAGCTGTCAGAAAACCATGGCCACTGCTATATGCTCTATACCAGCGGTTCCCAAAGTGGGGTCCGCGGACCCCTAGGGGTACGCGACGCATAGCCAGGGGGTACCCGA
>NC_136807.1:52368547-52381047 GCF_951216825.1 Electrona antarctica
CAAGCTCACAATGTGTCGCATCGCGACACATTGTGAGCTTGTAGATCTGCTATTTTCAGAAGATTTGTGTACCATTCTACATAATGGGTACTTTTTTTTACTTTTGGTACTTTAAGTACATTTTGATACCAATACGTTTGTATGTATATTTTGTAAATTGTATATACTGGACCTTTACTTGTAACAGAGTATGTCTACCTTGCAGTATTGATACTTTTACTTCATACTTGTATCAGTAGATATCAGCCAGCTTTCATTCCATGGCTCCACTCTCCATATCATCATTCTTTCAACATGACCTTATGGCTTGTTTTCTGATCCAATGCCACACAAAAAAACCTGCCCATATTGGGTAATAATAATAATGCTGCTACAGTAACAAAAACAGATGCCCTTTTCCCCGGCCCCGTACAGTACAGTACAGTACAGTACAGTACACTACAGTACAGTACAGGCCCGGTACGTTGTTTATGCAGTCGGGGATATAAATGCCAGCCCCGTAAAAATAGACAAAAGCATTTTATAAAGATTACAGGACGTGAAATCAGACGGAAAAACAACACGGGCGGAACGAACGGACACAGCCACCGCGTTCAAACCCAAACCGCCCCGTGGGGGCCAACGAAAACATCGGCGTCCACAATTAAACTGCAATCTAACTATAAACTGCTTTCCAGTGGCAAAGGGTCTTGGGGTTAGGAGTTTCTTATAGTCTGTCGGCACACAGATATTTGGGATTAGTTTCAATATCAAAAATGTTCTCCCCACTATAAATTCACTGCCACATAGTAAACAAGTTAAACATGTGTAATATGGGCCTGGGCCGTGGCTCAGCGGGTCCAGGCACCTTGGCTGGCAATCCAGTCTGGCAGTGTGCCGCGGGTTCGACTCCCGATCCCGACGGCCTTTACTGCATGTCATCCCCTCCATCTCTCTCCCCCATTTCCTGTCAGCCTACTCGTCCCTCCATAAAAATATATAAAATAAAGGCGAAAGCCACAAAAACAAAACATTAAAAAAAAAGTGTAATATGGCCATACAATCCTAATAAAAACAGATTTGACGCATTTATCTAAATACTATGTATGTCTCAGAGCCATATATAGAGTGAGACAGAGTTACGACATTGAGGGGTTGTCAGAAAACGGAGCGCTCGAGCGCTTTTCATGCAGCCTGGAGACAGTGACAAGCTAGAGTTTGAAATGCATTGTTTCCAACAAAACGCGCTGCAAATAACAGCTATTTTAGGCATGTGTGCAACATGACAACTGTTGTAAAGTATTGCACAGTGACAACTACAGTCTCTGTAATGTTTATGTTGCGCTATTACTAAAAAAAACGATCTATAATAAAGTGATTTAACGGAGCTGAACGTGAATCCCCCCCACCGCCCACCCCTTTTTTTCCCCTCACTGTATATGTTTCTTTTCCCTTTTTACCCTTTTTAGCTGAATTCCTGTTCTGTCTATAGAAGTGTCTATTTGTACGTCTCTAAATGTTTTGATGATTTGAACATGGTGGACCCTATTGGAAACAAGTGTAATACTTAATTGGGTCGTCCACTCACAGTTAACAGCCTTTGTATTGAGTTTGTGCTTGAAATGTACTGTAATTCTGCAAACTGTTAATAAATTCTTCAATCAATCAATCAATCAATCAATCAATCAATCAATTTCAGATCATTAAAGATGGGCTGTTGCCTGAGTCCAGTGCATTCTGCCAAACTTCCGGTCCAGGACTTTGTCACTGTTCGCTGTGCTCTTTGGCAATAGAAGAGCCGCCATTGGACTGAAGCCCCATGAAGTGAACGGAGTTGTCGTAACTCTTGTCTTACTCTATGGCCCTGGTATGTATATATTATAATAATGAATGTTTTGGTCATTTATTATACTATTGCACACATACAACGTGACTTAACCCATTCAGGCCTGACGTCGAAATTTAATTTTTTTTTTTCTAAATCATGACAATTTTCGGAAAGATTTGAGGCACATTTTAACGATTTTTCAAAAATAGCAGATCTACAAGTTCATAGCGCGCCACTCGGTGGCGCGCTATGAGCTTGTAGATCTGCTATTTTTCAATAGCTAAATTATAACATAATGTTTAAAACACCAAAAGGGGTTCCCGCCCAAAATGGGTTAATGGTTAATGTGGTTAAACGCTAACGTGACATGGATGCGTTCCAGGTCTCAATGGATTAAGGGAAATTGAGTCCCTGTTGTTTATGGAAAAGCTGCCTAGCAGCGCGCGGCCGCCCCGTCCCGTCTGTTGTCGTGATCGGCACCTTGGAATATTTCTCAACGCTACAACAAGCGATTACACGGTTTTAAAGTGGATTTTCATGACAAGCAACTCAAAGGTGTTCGAAGGCAACTCTATACTTAGGCAGTCTAGGCTATTAGACCGCCGTAAATGTCCGGCACCGGTCCTGTTAATAAGTAGAGACACCAGACCCATTATGTCACTCAATGTGACATAATGGGCATTTCCCCGCCCCCTTTCCACGCCCCCTTTTGGAGCTAATGGTGTTATTTTTTCTGCGGTCCATAGACTTCCATGTTAAAAGAGGTATTTACACAAGCCACAAACGACCGTTTTGTAAAGGTACGGTTTATTCTACTTATTTGAGTTGTTATACCATTGTGTTTTCTTCGTATTATTATCGGTCTTTGACCTTTTAACATTAGGAAATGTACTTAGATTCTCCAGAGAAAAAAAGTGTAAATGTCTAATGTTAAATGACACCACTAGCTACCGGAAGGGGGCGTGGACAGGGGGCTGTGAGATAGGCCTATGCTGGGTAGCCTGTTGGCGTAAGATTTTCAAAACAAGCCACCACATTTTTAAAACAAACCCAGGAAACCGATGCATTTTTGCACACTCACTTGTAAACCTGTTATGCAAAACAGTAGCCGTTTGGAGTTCCCATGCATGTACTCGGGCCCCTGGATCGAGAGGGACACGCGTTCTAGCGCGCACGCATACGCTGTGCACCGTATACCTGCGTGTGCACGTGAATGTTCTTTTTGGGCCCCCACCCACGCCGTGGTATATCCCAGGGGTTCTCAACGTTTTTGGCCGGGGACCCCCGGAAATGCTTTGGCAATGTCTCGGGACCCCCGCCCCGCCCCCTCCCGACCCCCAATATAAATTGACTGCTACAATAACCTTAAACCATTTTGGGGCGGGAACCCCTTTTGGTGTTTTAAGCATTATGTTATAATTTAGCTATTGAAAAATAGCAGATCTACAAGCTCATAGCGCGCCACCGAGTGGCGCGCTACGAGCTTGTAGGTCTGCTATTTTTGAAAAATCGTGAGAAAAACCCCCCCCCCCCTTTTTTTCTTTTTTTTTTTTTTGAAAATAATTTGGGGACCCCCTAAAATAATTTGGCGACCCCCCGAGGGGTCGCGACCCACGGGTTGAGAACCCCTGGTATATCCCGTTGCAACGAGCACGCATGACACCACCACCACTGGGCACATGTATCGCATGTCATCACGTTTTCCAGGAGGAATGTTTGCCTCCAGTGATGCGTCTCTAAGCTGTCTCTCTCCTTCAGAGAGATGTGGATAATGAAGCAAACGGTAAAGAACATGAGCACACGCAGGGCAAAGAGAGGAGCTGTACGGACATGTCCCACACAGCAGGTATACGACCAAAACGGATATACATACGCCGAGCAATATGATACGGAGCACAAGGTCTCCTGTGGTGTGAGTATGGGGGCTGTGCGTGTGTGCGTGTGCGTGTGTGGGGGGGGGGGGGGGGGGGGGGGGGGGGTTTCCTGGTCAGGAAATTCAGGAAAAACGTGACATGTTAACCGCAACCAGTGGTGGTGGAAAAAGTACTCACGTTGTATCAATACTGCAATGTGGAAGTATTCCGTTACAAACTACTAAGTTCTGGTAATAAAAAATGTACTTGAGGTGAATACTTGTATTTTATTTCCTTGTTTTATTGTGAATACTTGTAAATGTATGTGAAGTTGTTTGTGTGTATGAGTGTATAATATATATATATATTTTGTGAAGGTATGAAACAGCTGAGGTTGTGTAAAAAAAAGAAAAAAAGCAGTTGTAAGAAAAATGTATGCTTTTAATTCTGTGAAGTTGCCTAAACTGAAATAAAAACAAAGTTAAAAAAAAAAAAATTACTTGAGTAAAAGTACAAAACTATTCATTGGGATCAAAATGTGTACATAAAGTATACCAAAAGTAGAAAGTACAGTGAATGCATGATGTCCCGTTTCACAAGTTTTTTAAAATGTATAAGATCTGGTATGAACATCTTAAATCACAGATCTACAAGCTCTCAATGCATTGTGAGCGTGTAGGTCGTCTGTTTTCAAATGGCCGAAATGTATGAAGTGCTTAATGTATGTTTTGTAATAATAATAAAAATCATAGCCGTGTGAAGTGAGAAGTGGCATCTTGACTCAGGGACGGATTAACCCACATGAGGGCCCCTGGGCCGGTAATCTTTGCAGGGCCCCCATTGCGCGCGTGCGCGCGACATTTTCGTGTTTTTCAGTGTTTTTATCACCTTTTTGACCTACATTTAACAAAATCAATGGCCAATGAAGGGCCCCAGGAGCCCTTTTCAGGGCGTCAAACCCAGTACCTCACGGTCCAATTTCCCTGAAGGGCCCCTGAGAGCCAAGGGCCCCTGGGCCACGGCCCCACTGGCCCAATGGCTAATTTGTCCCTGTCTTGACTTTGTTTGAATGGAGGCAACCTAACTGGCATCTTGACATTAGGGACTTTAAGCAACGACTGTTTTCAGGACGGCTCCGCTACGCGGAAGTACGGCGGCTATGACGCCCACGCCGTAGCTGTCAAAATCGTTAAGCATACAGCCTCCGGCGACGGCGACATTGGTTGCCATGGTGACGCGTCCATGCAGCATGTGTCAAACATAAACACATTATTATTTGTATTATTTTTAAAACACCCCGTCGCGCGTCAGCTAACTTGCCGATATTGCTTAATTCTTACATGTGCTGGACATGATCAGCAGTGGAAAGAGGAAGGTGCTGCATGGAGCCATCTGTGTTATTCTAAAACCGATTTAATAAACATGGTTAATATGACATATGGTATTAGTGTTATTTCTTCATTCAGAGCATGCCAACACATTACACGGCATAAGAGAGGTGATGGGAGCAATCGGTGTAAATGTATGACAGCTATAATTTCAATAAACATGGTTATGACATGGCGTTGTAGACACTACGTGTAAGTGTAGGTTCTCCCGTAGTAGAAAGGGCTGCGACGGAGAGCAGGTTTATGTATCGAGCACTGATCCATTTCCGGTCGCCGTAGCCGACTGCCGTATCTGTCGTTGCTTAAAGTCGCTTTTGTTTGAATGGAGGCAACCTAACTGGCATTTTGACTTTGTTTGCCCTTGGAGAGAAAGAGAGACACAGTGGAACACTCACGGACACTGCCAAAACATTAACAAAATCCTGTCCAGTCCCCTAGTGAGGGACTGGACGGGATCGTGAGGCTAGTGCCAGAGAAATGTGCAAAATAAGCAAATTATTAACGCACATACGTGCACGCACGCACGCACACAAACGCAGGCGGCCTTGCCTCCCGTTGCCTTTCAACTCCTCTGATGTGAAAGCCTCCCAGGATGCTAAAATTAGTCTCATGATGGCATTACACAAAAAACCCAACATGAAACATCAGCAGCTATCTGGGGGTTAGAAATGTGTAAACAGGAAGCAGAGGAAGTGGAGCCAGCAAAGACAATGGCACTATAGGAAGCATTCCAGCCTGCTACTGTTCAGACATACACCACTTAGTTACCACTCGTCCTCTGCCACATTCCTGTCTGTTGTACCCCTTGTAGTTGGTTTGCTGCCCTTTTCTCTCTACACCAAACCGCTTTGCCGAATATAGCAGGCCCACCAACAAGATAATATCCCATTGCTGAAAATCGTCTAAAATGTACCTGAGGGGGCTTTGGAGAGGCCGCACACCCCTTTTTTCCCCCTCACTGTATATGTTTCTTTTCCCTTTTTACCTCCTTTATGATGAATTCCTGTTCTGTCTATAGAAGTGTCTATTTGTACGTCTCTAAATGTTTTGATGATTTGAACATGGTGGACCCTATTGGAAACAAGTGTAATGCTTAATTGGGTCGTCCACTCACAGTTAACAGCCTTTGTATTGAGTTTGTGCTTGAAATGTACTGTAATTCTGCAAACTGTTAATAAATTCTTCAATCAATCAATCAAAACTGGCGTTGCATAGCCTATAGAAAACCTCACGTGGAATGGGAAATAGAAGGGGGGGAAACATGGAATTAATTTTGTAATGCTACTGACGTTTGTGCACAACACCCTTGAAAACAAAGTATCGCATTGTGGTTTTGGGTCAATCAATCAAGTCACCTTTAAATCAATTTATATTTTATATTGTATTTTTTAGGGGCATGTTATGTGGTCTATACCTGCAAAACCTTTGCTACCTTTTGGGCACGGAACCCCTATATAGCCTATAGTTGACCGGGGCCCCCCAGGGCCCACGTGTTGGTCCACTTCAAAAATATATATTTTGCCGAATATAGCCGATCTACAAGCTCCCGGTGCGTTGTAATGCGACGGATTGTGAGCGATGTATAGCTTAGCGGAAGTTAATTGGCCCCTGGCGTTTGCCTCATGGTTTTGGGTCGATGATGGAAAGTGGAACGCAGCGAGCAACGATAGAAACATACGACCCAAACCCCTCAGTAAGATCTGCTCTCCCGCTGGAAAATTAATCACCAAAAAATGACGTTGTATTTCTCTGTTGTTATGTTGCTCGATTATTTCTCGCTCAAATGTGAATCTCATTTTTTTTTTTTCTCACAAGATGAGATCACGATTCTCATCTCTCCCCATGTCTTTAGTCTGTAGTTGCTGAACATTAACTACATTCAAAATGTGTCACCTGGAGCCAACTCAAAGTGCTCGACTTAAACCTCTCTTAAAGTCTCTCTCTTGTAGCAAAAACATAAGAGTAACTAAAATGAATTGGAGGGCCAACTATAGTGCTGCACCATTCAGAGAATTCAGAAATGATGAGATTGCATCTATCTTTTATTTAGGCCTGACATCTAAATTTAAAAAAAAAAGTCTTCTGAAAGAATATATATTCAAAGATTTGTGCCGCATTTTCACAAAATTTTCAAAAATAGCAGACCTACAAGCTCAGCTTGTAGATCTGCTATTTTTCAATAGCTAAAGCATAACACAATGCTAACACCAAAAAGGGGTTCCCGCCCAGAATGGGTTAAAATTGTGCAGCAGTAGTAAGAGATGAGGTCAGATTTTGCTCTCCCACTGCATGGAAAAAGAATCACCCAAAGATAAGCTGTCTTTCTCTGTCGTTCTGTACCGTTTCTTGCACTGAAGCCCATAGTATTACTGTATAGGCCCTTTTTGAAACTAGCTCCTCGCCACTCGCCCTACACACTTCCACTCGGTTTGAGCATAGATATATAAATAATAAAGATGGCCCTGGGATTCCCCTCCCATCCAGTGCCGTCTCTACGATTTATATATCTATGCTCAAACCGAGTGGAAGTGTGTAGGGCGAGTGGCGAGGAGCTAGTTTCAAAAAGGGGGTATGTCTCCTAAATGAGAGTCAGTGTTGTACTATACAGTAGTAGTAGTAGTAGTAGTACAGTACATCAGTGTTGTACTACAGTAGTACTAGTAGTAATACTACAGTACTACAGTACAGTACATCAGAGAAGTCCGGCCTTGAGGGCAAACGGTTCTGAACCAGCCAAGCTCAGATGCATCCAGAACGGTTATGGCACGCGTCCAGGTCTGACACGCACGCACACGCACACACACACACACACACACACACACACACACACACACACATACGCACGCACGCACGCACGCACGCACGCACGCACGCACGCACGCACGCACGCACGCACGCACGCACGCTCAGGCGCATCGAGGATGGCACACGTCCAGATCTGACGCGCGCACAGCCTGACCCTGAAATTCTACACGCACGCACGCACACACACTGACAGACACACACACACATACTGTACATACATACGCACGCACGCACGCACGCACGCACGCACGCACGCACGTACACACACACACACACACACACACACACACACACACACACACACACACAAACGTCCCCTCGGGACAATTGTACAATTTCTCTGTTCTTTCCGCTCCTCTGCACCCTCCCCCCCCTCCCCCCCCACCCCCCGTTCCGCCCTCTCTTTATCTGCGCTGATCTGGTGGTTGCTCTGCTGAGAGTTTAGCATGTTTAGGGGGTTTAGCCGCCGGGGGGCCCCCCAGGAAGGAAGAAGGGCCCGGGGGCCCCCCAGGAAAGGAGAAGGGCCCGGGGGCCCCCCAGGAAGGAAGAAGGGCCCGGGGGCCCCCAGGAAAGGAGAAGGGCCCGGGGGCCCCCCAGGAAGGAAGAAGGCCCGGGGGGCCCCCCAGGAAGGAAGAAGGGCCCGGGGGCCCCCCAGGAAAGGAGAAGGGCCCGGGGGCCCCCCAGGAAGGAAGGAAGGCAGCCACACAGTCAGCCACATTATTACCAACCGGGGGTCTTTGCATGTCGTCGTCGTCGTCGTCGCCCCCCCCCCCCCCCCCCCCCCCCCCCACACACACACACACACACACATTCAGTGTGACACTGGGGTGGTCCTCAGTGTGTGAGCGGTCAGTGTTTACAGTGGGTAGGAAGTCGCGGTCCGCAGAGTCTCAATCACTGACTTCACTTGTTCCGTGCTGGGGTGGGGTGGGGTAGAGGGTGGGGGGACCCCTGCCCCTTGCACTGCACAGCGGCTCCATTCACTGCCGTGTGTGTGTGTGTGTGTGTGTGTGTGTGTGTGTGTGTGTGTGTGTGTGTGTGTGTGTGTGTGTGTGTGTGTGTGTGTGTGTGTGTGTGTGTGTGTGTGTGTGTGTGTGTGTGTGTGTGTGTGTGTGTTGCAGGAGTCTGGCTGTGGGGGACACTGTTCTAGAGGGTTAGGGGGGGATGCCAGGGCAACTCTGCCCAGTTCAGCTCCATCTCTATGGGCATTAGGCCACTTGCCGGAATGTGAACTCTGGCATTTTGAGGACCCTCAAGTTTTATGTTAGAAATGTTGAGTACGGGTCCCCACCCAGCATGTAGAAACTTGCATATGTTGAGCAATTTTCATAATTGGCATAATATGTGACCATACATACCGTTTACAAAAACACAGCCATATAGCCACTTGACATCATCACATTTGTGATGACGCGTATGGCCGTTTTTTCTGTTTTTTCTGCAAAACGAATGCTTGTGTAGCATTGCGCGGAAAGCGGGGATTGAACCCGGGCCTCCCACTCGCCAGACCAACGCGCAACCTGTCGTGCCAATAGGGCTGACCCCGATTGGCAGGGCTGTTGCGGGCTGGGTCTTGGCTGCGGGCTACAATCGCCCCCCCAGTCTTTTGAAGCGCGTCCTCACGCTTCTCACTTCACACCGCGGACCGCCGCTCACGATGTTCCTCATGTCCCTCACGCGAGGATATCACACTCCACGTCCTGCCGACTACGCCAGATTGTAGCATTGCGCGGAAAGCGGGGATTGAACCCGGGGCTCCCACTCGCCACTGCCAATAGGGCTGAGCCCGATTGGCAGGGCTGTTGCGGGCTGGGTCTTGGCTATGGGGGCTACACTTGGAATGGATTCAGCATCATGAAAACCTACTAGTTCGTCACATGCTACTTAAAGCATAATGACATTTAGATTTCCGTTCCCTTCTATAGTTTCTTAATGGTATATGGTCACATATTATGCCAATTATGAAAATTGCTCAACATATGCAAGTTAGCATCCCCATACTGAACATTTAAACACTAAATGTTAGGGTACTCAAAATTAGTGACGCACCGATGTATCGGCCACATAATCAGTATCGGTTGATATTGCGGTTATCGATCAATATCGGTATCGGCAAATAAAACTGACATTAACCGATGGCAGTAGCCGATATGTTTATCTGCATGTTGTTGATAAGCATACATTTTGCATTGGCTATGTTGGTGTGTTGGTTACCTGTAGTCTATGTTGGTGTGTTGGTTACCTGTAGTCTATGTTGGTGTGTTGGTTACCTGTAGTCTATGTTGGTGTGTTGGTTACCTGTAGTCTATGTTGGTGTGTTGGTTACCTGTAGTCTATGTTGGTGTGTTGGTTACCTGTAGTCTATGTTGGTGTGTTGGTTACCTGTAGTCTATGTTGGTGTGTTGGTTACCTGTAGTCTATGTTGGTGTGTTGGTTACCTGTAGTCTATGTTGGTGTGTTGGTTACCTGTAGTCTATGTTGGTGTGTTGGTTACCTGTAGTCTATGTTGGTGTGTTGGTTACCTGTAGTCTATGTTGGTGTGTTGGTTACCTGTAGTCTATGTTGGTGTGTTGGTTACCTGTAGTCTATGTTGGTGTGTTGGTTACCTGTAGTCTATGTTGGTGTGTTGGTTACCTGTAGTCTATGTTGGTGTGTTGGTTACCTGTAGTCTATGTTGGTGTGTTGGTTACCTGTAGTCTATGTTGGTGTGTTGGTTACCTGTAGTCTATGTTGGTGTGTTGGTTACCTGTAGTCTATGTTGGTGTGTTGGTTACCTGTAGTCTATGTTGGTGTGTTGGTTACCTGTAGTCTATGTTGGTGTGTTGGTTACCTGTAGTCTATGTTGGTGTGTTGGTTACCTGTAGTCTATGTTGGTGTGTTGGTTACCTGTAGTCTATGTTGGTGTGTTGGTTACCTGTAGTCTATGTTGGTGTGTTGGTTACCTGTAGTCTATGTTGGTGTGTTGGTTACCTGTAGTCTATGTTGGTGTGTTGGTTACCTGTAGTCTATGTTGGTGTGTTGGTTACCTGTAGTCTATGTTGGTGTGTTGGTTACCTGTAGTCTATGTTGGTGTGTTGGTTACCTGTAGTCTATGTTGGTGTGTTGGTTACCTGTAGTCTATGTTGGTGTGTTGGTTACCTGTAGTCTATGTTGGTGTGTTGGTTACCTGTAGTCTATGTTGGTGTGTTGGTTACCTGTAGTCTATGTTGGTGTGTTGGTTACCTGTAGTCTATGTTGGTGTGTTGGTTACCTGTAGTCTATGTTGGTGTGTTGGTTACCTGTAGTCTATGTTGGTGTGTTGGTTACCTGTAGTCTATGTTGGTGTGTTGGTTACCTGTAGTCTATGTTGGTGTGTTGGTTACCTGTAGTCTATGTTGGTGTGTTGGTTACCTGTAGTCTATGTTGGTGTGTTGGTTACCTGTAGTCTATGTTGGTGTGTTGGTTACCTGTAGTCTATGTTGGTGTGTTGGTTACCTGTAGTCTATGTTGGTGTGTTGGTTACCTGTAGTCTATGTTGGTGTGTTGGTTACCTGTAGTCTATGTTGGTGTGTTGGTTACCTGTAGTCTATGTTGGTGTGTTGGTTACCTGTAGTCTATGTTGGTGTGTTGGTTACCTGTAGTCTATGTTGGTGTGTTGGTTACCTGTAGTCTATGTTGGTGTGTTGGTTACCTGTAGTCTATGTTGGTGTGTTGGTTACCTGTAGTCTATGTTGGTGTGTTGGTTACCTGTAGTCTATGTTGGTGTGTTGGTTACCTGTAGTCTATGTTGGTGTGTTGGTTACCTGTAGTCTATGTTGGTGTGTTGGTTACCTGTAGTCTATGTTGGTGTGTTGGTTACCTGTAGTCTATGTTGGTGTGTTGGTTACCTGTAGTCTATGTTGGTGTGTTGGTTACCTGTAGTCTATGTTGGTGTGTTGGTTACCTGTAGTCTATGTTGGTGTGTTGGTTACCTGTAGTCTATGTTGGTGTGTTGGTTACCTGTAGTCTATGTTGGTGTGTTGGTTACCTGTAGTCTATGTTGGTGTGTTGGTTACCTGTAGTCTATGTTGGTGTGTTGGTTACCTGTAGTCTATGTTGGTGTGTTGGTTACCTGTAGTCTATGTTGGTGTGTTGGTTACCTGTAGTCTATGTTGGTGTGTTGGTTACCTGTAGTCTATGTTGGTGTGTTGGTTACCTGTAGTCTATGTTGGTGTGTTGGTTACCTGTAGTCTATGTTGGTGTGTTGGTTACCTGTAGTCTATGTTGGTGTGTTGGTTACCTGTAGTCTATGTTGGTGTGTTGGTTACCTGTAGTCTATGTTGGTGTGTTGGTTACCTGTAGTCTATGTTGGTGTGTTGGTTACCTGTAGTCTATGTTGGTGTGTTGGTTACCTGTAGTCTATGTTGGTGTGTTGGTTACATGTAGTCTATGTTGGTGTGTTGGTTACCTGTAGTCTATGTTGGTGTGTTGGTTACCTGTAGTCTATGTTGGTGTGTTGGTTACCTGTAGTCTATGTTGGTGTGTTGGTTACCTGTAGTCTATGTTGGTGTGTTGGTTACCTGTAGTCTATGTTGGTGTGTTGGTTACCTGTAGTCTATGTTGATGTGTTGGTTACCTGTAGTCTATGTTGGTGTGTTGGTTACCTGTAGTCTATGTTGGTGTGTTGGT
>NC_136807.1:52383547-52696047 GCF_951216825.1 Electrona antarctica
TTTTTCATGTCACTAATTAGCCCACGGACCCCCATATGAGATATGAGATAGAGCCGGAAACCAAGGCACCAACCTGCTCATCGGGAGCAATTAGGGGTTCAGAGTCTTATCTATTAGGGGTTCCGAGTCTTAGCAATTAGGGGTTCAGAGTCTTATAAATTAGGGGTTCCGAGTCTTAGCAATAAGGGGTTCAGAGTCTTATAAATTAGGGGTTCAGAGTCTTAGCAATAAGGGGTTCAGAGTCTTATAAATTAGGGGTTCCGAGTCTTAGCAATAAGGGGTTCAGAGTCTTATAAATTAGGGGTTCCGAGTCTTAGCAATAAGGGGTTCAGAGTCTTATAAATTAGGGGTTCAGAGTCTTAGCAATAAGGGGTTCAGAGTCTTATAAATTAGGGGTTCAGAGTCTTAGCAATAAGGGGTTCAGAGTCTTATAAATTAGGGGTTTCCGAGTCTTAGCAATTAGGGGTTCAGAGTCTTAGCAATTAGGGGTTCAGAGTCTTAGCAATTAGGGGTTCAGAGTCTTAGCAATTAGGGGTTCAGAGTCTTAGCAATAAGGGGTTCAGTCTTATAAATTAGGGGTTCCGAGTCTTAGCAATTAGGGGTTCAGAGTCTTAGCAATTAGGGGTTCAGAGTCTTAGCTATTAGGGGTTTATTCAGCGTCTTGCTCAAAGACACTAACTCTGGGGGAGCCCTATACTCTGGGGTCCTGTCAGGGTTGTGCTCAGGGTTATAAACAGGAACTCATTAGCATATCCGCATGTTAATGTGTAGCGGTAGCCCCTGCGAAGCACTGAGGAACGCTTGTCTGTCCGTTCCTCCACTCTGCGACGCAATACTCAGAATACTGAACAGTGTGTGTGTGTGTGTGTGTGTGTGTGTGTGTGTGTGTGTGTGTGTGTGTGTGTGTGTGTGTGTGTGTGTGTGTGTGTGTGTGTGTGTGTGTGTGAATCATAAAGGTCCTCTCTGTAAAGGCCTGGTCACTTGGTCAGGCCACAAAACTCTCCTCACACAGCTGACTTCATCTCCTTAAACAACCTAGAGCTAGAATCATTTCCACCCTCCGACCATAAGGCTGTGCTATTTAAGACCCTGATCCCTCTCCCAGATCCTAGGCCTCGTACCTCTATCCGCTCCCGTGTGTTCAACTCTAGTTCCGGTCAGCGTTTCTCCCAGGCTTTTCTAGACCCCCAGCCCCATGCGAACACTTCCTCCCTCCCCCTTCACTCTGTGAATGACCTAGTCGACGACTTTAATAAAACATGCACGAATATCCTAGACTCCATCGCACCATACAAAGTTAAATTCCCCAAAACAACTGGCCTGCACTGGCTCAACGACCATACCAGGGCAATCAAAAAGCAGTGCAGGAGAGCAGAACGGAGGTGGAAAAAAGACAAGTTAACTTCTTCCTTAACCTACCTAAAAGATCTCATGTCCAACTATGAATCAGCTGTGAAAGATGCCAGAAACCAATATTTCTCAAAGCTCATTGCTTCACAATCACATAACCCTAGAATACTGTTCCAGACAATTGAGTCCGCAATGGGCCCTCCTCCAAGTCAGCCCTTAGAAGCCTCCCCAGAAATGGTCAACAACTTTGTCTCCCACTTCGTGGAAAAAATAGAGGGCATCAGGCTGAAAATCTCCTCTGCACCCACAGTCTCCTCGGATTGTCCCCTATTAACAACCAAATTCCCCCAGTTTCAACAGATCTCCATGACAATCCTAGAAGATATAGTCTCTCACATGAGCGCCACCTCCTGCCCACTCGACACCATTCCCACCAGATTCCTCAAAGAGATTCTCCATACGGTTGGTCCAGACATATTATCCATCATGAACTGCTCTCTGTCCACTGGCTCTTTCCCAGCAAGTTTCAAGAAGGCCTTGGTCCAACCACTACTGAAGAAACCCTCCCTTGATCCCCTGGTCCTGAATAATTATAGACCAATTTCTAAACTCCCATTTTTATCTAAATTGTTGGAGAAGATCATGTCCATTCAATTGCTTGATTTTATGACTTTTAACAGTACGTTTGAGGTTTTCCAGTCTGGTTTCCGAGCACTCCACAGCACAGAGACAGCGCTTTTAAAGGTCACCAATGATTTACTGCTCACTGCGGACTCCGGTAACTGCTCCTTGTTAATTCTTCTTGATCTTAGCTCTGCGTTTGACACTGTTGATCACTCCATTTTAATTGACCGCCTAGAAACCTGGGTTGGCATTGAGAGCGTAGCCCTGAATTTATTCCGCTCCTATCTAACGGACAGATCATTCTCTGTGGTGATCGGAGAAGCCTCTTCCTCTCCAGTCCCCCTCACCTGTGGTGTACCACAGGGATCGATACTTGGCCCCCTCCTTTTTTCTATTTACATGCTCCCCCTTGGCAATATAATCCGGAACCATAATATTCAGTTCCATTGCTATGCAGATGACACGCAACTATACATTCCTCTACAACCCGGTGTCACAGGTAATCTGTCCAGTCTCCTATCATGCCTTTCCGATATTAAAAACTGGATGTCAAATAACTTCTTACAACTGAATGAAACCAAGTCAGAAATCATATTCTTCGGTCCCCCTAATTCCACTCAGCCATTCATCTCAGAACTCGGTAGCCTATCCCCTAACGTAAAAGAGGTCGCCCGTAACCTGGGTGTGCTTTTTGACTCCGGCCTCACTTTTAACCCCCAAGTAACACGAGTAGTGCAGACCTGCTACTTTCAATTGAGGAACATAGCCAGGATCAAAAGCTTCCTGACACCCGCAGATCTAGAAAAGGTAATCCACGCTTTTATCTCGTCTCGTTTGGATTACTGTAACTCGATGTATTCTGGCCTGTGTAAGAAGGCTATATCCCGTCTCCAACTCGTTCAGAATTCTGCTGCCAGACTGCTAACTAATTCAAAAAGACGGGACCACATCACCCCCATTTTAGCCACCCTTCACTGGTTACCGGTTAGCTATAGAATTGATTTTAAGATTTTACTTTTTACTTTTAAAGCTGTAAATGGTCAGGCCCCCCAGTATGTCTCTGACATGCTGGCTCCTTATAAGCCTATACGTTCACTCAGGTCCTCTGACAAAGCGCTCCTTGAGACCCCCACAGCCCATCGTATCACAAAAGGTGGCAGGGCATTTGCAGTCCGGGCTCCCAAACTATGGAACGCCCTACCTATTCATTTAAGACTTGCAACATCTGTGTCATGTTTTAAATCCCTTTTAAAAACCCACCTTTATGTTAAGGCCTTTTCTTAATTTATTTTTATATACCTTATTCTATTTTTGTGTGTATGTTATCGTGTTGTAGCTGTGACTACGTTGTTGTTTATTTTTTACCCTGTTTTGTAAAGCACTTTGTGACTATGTCTTGAAATGTGCTATATAAATAAATTCATTATCATTATCATTATCCCTATAGAGCGTCGCAGTCCCGCCCCCTTTCATGACGACGCCAGGCCCAGGAAATAGTTCCCAATGCATTTTTCCCATTCACATTTCAAAACGTATTTATTTAAAGACCTTATAGCGTCGTACAAAGCCAACTCTTGTCGTGACAAATCATGACAACAAACACAATATTTTGGACCAAACAAATAATTACAAAGAAGAAAAACAACAAAAAAAGTGTTGTACGGGGATTTCTTTTCCGGGTCTCTCGAGGGGGCGGGACTGCGACGCTCTATCTATAGGCACTAAACCCTCTGTACTTGGTCTTTTCTCTCTACGTCTAAACTCCTGAAGATAGACGATCTGTTTGGGTGAATTGATTGATTGATTGATTGGTTGATTGATTGATTGGTTGATTGATTGGTTGATTGATTGCAAAGAGATTTGGTGTAGAGGGGAAAAAGGAGTCACCCTGAGGGACCAAACTCAATAGAGGTTTAGATGTTTTATGTGTGCAGCATGCACTGCTGTGCCAAGACAGAATGTTACCCCCCAGGGACACTAAAGTTGAACCTCCAATCTTGAACATCTCCACCACATTTCATATTCCTTGCTGCTTAGCAAAGTATACTCTTACTTTATTTTTTTTTTATTTTTTTACAGTATGTAAAAGTATCAATAGGCTACTGCAATCTATACATACTCTGTGTTACAAGTAAAAGTCTGGAATTCATAAAGTACAAACATTTTTAATTGGCATCAAAATGTACTTGAAGTACCAAAAGTAAAAGTACTCGTTGAGCAGAATGTCCTGGCTGAAATATATATAGTTCTGAAGTGCTACATTTACAAAATTTACAAAATTACAAACATTTACTTATTTCTAACTATCCATTTAGCTAATTAGCCCTTCGCTAAATCCCATCCCAAAAGTGATTGTCCAATGCCAATCCAAATAGTTGTCTCCACCAGGCCGAAGGCATGTAGGAGAGAGTATGTTTTGCACTCCGTCCGTGTGTCCGTCCGTCCGTCCTTCCTTCCGTCCGTCTGTGTACAGCTAATCTCCGGCACCGTTAACCCGGTCGATGCCAAACTTTGCACACACACTCCCTGGATGCCAACGATGAACCTCTGCCCCACATTTTCCAGAACGGCCTGTTATAGCGCCACCATGAGGCAGCTTTTCACATTTTTTACCTAAAACTGCACAGATCTGCGTGAAACGTTGCATGCACACTCCCTAGAGGCCAAGGACAAACCTTTGACCTGCATTTTCCGCATCTGCCTTTTATAGCGCCACCAGGAGGCCGACTTTTGTAAAACACATTTTTTGATATTACTCCTCCAGATTCTGTCCAAAAATCTCACAAATCGTTACACAGTATCTCTATGGTCATGTGCTCAAGTCGGATCTGTCTGATATTTCATATTCCATCCTAATTGGCTATAATTGGCTTTCACAGTTTGCAAGATTTCCCCGTTTTGAACAATAGCCTCAAATCATGAACGCAGCATGCAATTTACGTGAAATCTTTCACACATTTTCTTACTAGGCTGAGGAATATATCCCACCCTTTTCACATTGGCCTGTTATAGCGCCACCAACAGGTTGATTTTTGCAAAACACATTTTTGGACAAAATGCCTCAAATCATCCAATTGCCATCAAAGGCGTATGAAGAAATGGCAATCGGTACACATGATCTCTGTAGTCATGTGATCAAGACGAGTCTGTTGGATTTCTCAGATTGTACACTGATTGGCTAAGATTGCCTTCCAAAGTTTTCAGGAGTGGCCCGTTTTGTACAAAATGCTGCACATGTCTTGCTCATCCAGAATTCTATCCTCAGAGATGCTATGAGTGATCTGGCTCTGCATTTCCTCAACAAAATGAAGCAAATTGTTGCAAAAACAAATACAAAAAAACATCCTCCTAAACATTTTGCCAAACATCACACACACTCCTATCCTCCTGGTGGAGACCTGTGCCCGGAAGGGCACTTTTTCTAGTTTAGCAACTGTTGCTATGCAGGTCAGCTTTCGTCACATCATGGCTGTCAATGTTATTTTGCATGGCTGTGTTGTTGAACATTTACACGGCTTAACGTCGGGAAGGTTACACGACTGACCCACCCAGGTGATGGCAATAATACCTAATGACTGTAGTCTTTACCGTGCATGAAAACTTCTGTCGGGTGGTCGTTAAAAGTTGATTTCTCCCTCCGTAATTTCCTCGTATTTCTAGTTTATTAAAATAATGGCATGCAGGCCTGGTTGACTAGATTTTAGAAGACATTTTGAAGGTTTTGCTTCTGAAATGATCCATTATTTATATGGAGAAATCCTGTCATCTAACATGCATCTCAATGGGTGAGACCTGTCTCCTCACTGCCTAACGTGCCTATTGGACAAGGACAGCTTGACCTGTCTCCTCGCTGCCTAACGTGCCTATTGGACAAGGACAGCTTGACCTGTCTCCTCGCTGCCTAACGTGCCTATTGGACAAGGACAGCTTGACCTGTCTCCTCACTGCCTAACGTGCCTATTGGACAAGGACAGCTTGACCTGTCTCCTTGCTGCCTAACGTGCCTATTGGACAAGGACAGCTTGACCTGTCTCCTCACTGCCTAACGTGCCTATTGGACAAGGACAGCTTGACCTGTCTCCTCACTGTGACATCATTGAAGCTAATAGAAACTGCATGCAGGCTTTCTATTCATGTTGCAATGCGATAATGGAAGCCATCGTTCTCACGATAAGACAAATCTTATCTGCCCACAGCCCTCCTATGAGACACAGACCGAGTATTCATTCATGAACATTAGTGAGGACCAATTATATGAAGGTAGGTTGAAAAGTGGTGAAGTGGTCCTTTAAGTACAGTACTTGAGTAAATGTACTTTACAGCACTGCAAAACACAAACTCAGTGGCCTTGTGGTTAGAGTGTCCGCCCTGAGACTGGGAGGCTGGGGTTCGATCCCCGGCTGGGTCATACCAAAGACTCTTAAAAATGGGACCCAGTGCCCTCCCTGCTTGGCACTCAGCATCAAGGGTTGGATTGGGGGTATAAGCAGGGGCGTGCACTCATAGACATCAAAGGGGGATTCAGCCCCTGCCCTTTTACCCGTCTGTAAAACAACTGCCCTCTCCAGACCACGAAGGAATGCAGCATTTACTGATGGTGAAAGAAATGCAAATGCCACTCCTTTCCATGCCATGCCGGAAGGCAGCATTCAGGAGAATGAACTTGAACGCAGCATTTTGCGTTGAACAAATTTGTTTAGAAATCCATGTCGTATACACTGCATCTCCACTAGCTAAAGAGTGCTGGAGTTGCGCAAGCTCTACAAGCTCAAGCTGAAGTTAAGATGTCTTTTTTTTGTTTGTTTTTTACGGTCGATCACTTCTCTCTTGGCATTGCGTTTGCGTTCCTGTATCTGTATCTGTTGTGCTGCTTCTAGGCTCCAAAACATCCTCCCTCCATGTCATCACCACAGACACACAAAGCTCAGTGCATTCTGTGGCTCGTCACTCAATCACATCACCACACTGGGGCACGCACACGCACAGTCCCACACGCACACGCACACACACACACACACACACACACACACACACACTGCATTCTGTGGCTCGCCACTCAATCACAACACGACACGACACTGGGGGACAAATGAATGGTTAGCTACTTGGTGCTACTACTGCTTGAATATGAGAGGATAGGGTATCCACAAAGGCACGCACATGCACGCACGCACGCACGCACGCACGCACGCACGCACGCACGTCCGCTTAAATCACATTGACACACACAGTCAGTGTGTCTCATCTATTGTGTTGTCTGGTCTTGTTGTATTATGTTTTCCTGCTTTCGTTTTCTTAGTCGTGTCTGTGTTAGTAACAGCCTGTAGACTTGGCTGAGCCGTCAGGTAAACATGCACACACACACACACGAACACGCACACGCGCACAAGAACACGCACACACACACACACACACACACACACACACACACACACACACACACACACACACACACACACACACACACACACACACACACACACACACACACACACACACACACACACATTGTTAGTAATAGCCTATTATTGGCTGAGCTGCCAATTAAGCCCGCCCTGTTTTTCCCTTTTTTTCCGAAAGAATGTTTCTTTACCTATGATGACAGACAAGACCAAAATAGGAAAGGCCAGGTTCAAAGCGGTTTAGCTAAACTCTCTAGCAGCGGTATATATATATATATATATATATATATATATATATATATATACGTACAGTTGGAGGCCATCGATATTGTCCTTTTCTTTTTCCTGAGGTTTGCGTGATCTGCGCAAAAGGACAGTTAACCCATTTTGGGCGGGAACCCCTTTTGGTGTTTTAAACATTATGTTATAATTTAGCTATTGAAAAATAGCAGATCTACAAGCTCGTAGCGCGCTACCGAGTGGCGCGCTACGAGCTTGTAGGTCTGCTATTTTTGAAAAATCGTGAAAATATTTATTTCAGAAAACTGGAGGATTTAGAAGGATTTTTTTAAATTTTGAGATCAGGCCTAAATGGGTCAAATGATAAGGGACAATATCGGTGGCACCCAACTGTATGTAGACTTGTATAAACTGATATCCGATTAAAGGACCATGCACTTCACCACTTTTCAACCTATCTTCATATAATTGGTCCTCACTAATGATAAAACAGCACCATGATAAAATAGCACCAAACCAGGGCGGGGGTTCCACGGAAAACCATATTACTAAAGCGGTAACAGCATAATGGGCGGCTGTGGCTCAGGAGGCAGAGCAGGTCGTTCAATGATCCGTGGGTCGGCGGTTCAAGTCCCGGCTCCTCCCGTCTGTCCACATGTCGAAGTATCCTTGGGTAAGACACTGAACCCTATACGTTGCCTCCAATGAGTCGGTCGGTGTGAGCTCGCCACCGTCGGTGTATATGTTTCTTTTCCCTTTTTACCTCTATTATGATGAATTCCTGTACTGTTCTTTGTCTATATAGAAGTGTCTATTTGTACGTCTCTAAATGTTTTGATGAATTGAACATGGTGGACCCTGTTGTAAACAAGTGTAATGCTTAATTGGGTCGTCCACTCACAGTTAACAGCCTTTGTATTGAGTTTGTGCTTGAAATGTACTGTAATTCTGCAAACTGTTAATACAATTTTCAATCAATCAATCAATCAATCAATCAATCAATAGTGAGGACGCTGGCGTCGACTGTTCGCCGCTTCACCTCCCAATGTATGAATGGATGAACCACTGTAAAGCGCTTTGAGCACTTGGGAAAGCACTATAAAAATGCAATTCATTATAATGTTCCCGACCCTTCCTCCATGGAAAACCATGGATATTATAGTTGGCAGCACATTCTAAACTAAAGCAACAGTTATAGCATAATGCTTCCCGACCCCTTCCTTAAGTTCCTCCAGGAAAACCATGGATATTAGCACCACATTCTGAACTAAAGCAACACTCGTAGCAAAATGCTCCACCGACCCTCCCTCCCCTCCATGGAAAAGCATGGATATTAGCAGCACATTCCTGGGATGTTTCCTCGCCATGGGAATTGTCACACAGAGGTAATCCCTGAATCCCTCTCATCATGGCCAGCGGCTCTCAGCTAACATGTGGCCTGGTCTGTTCTGCTGCATGCTGCAGTCCTCTCTGCAGCCACATGCCAGCCAGAGGTACAGGGGAGATACAAGTACTCAAGTACTTTCTGATATGAACAATAATGCCATCACACGGCTAGCACTCTCAATATCACGTGACACTGATCATCCCCTGTATCGCTTTTTCAACCTCATGCCATCAGGACAAAGATACAGAACCTTACCCTGGAAAAAGGTTCGTGGGGAACTCATGTTTTTGTTTGTCTTGGTGTTATGTTTTTCTGTGCTATGTGTTGTTTTTGTTGTTGTTGTTGGTGTTGAACAGACCTGTGAAGATGAATATCCTTCGGGACAATAAAGATTATTATTAAGTACTGGGCGGCTGGGTGGCTGAGGCGGGTAGAGTGGCCGGATATGGCAACCGCAAGGTTCCCAGTTCGAACCCTGTGGGCTCCCCCCAGAGTTGGTGTCGAAGTGTCCTTGAGCAAGACTCTGAACCCATAATTCCTCTTGATGATGTGCAGCTTGGTGATTTCCTCCGGCATCGGTGCGTGAATATGTAATGCACAATCTCTGTAAAGCACCTTGGATAAAGGCGCTATATAAATGTACCATTTACTCACATGTTTTGCTTAAGTAAAAGTATCAATACTACAATGTAGAAAATACACACATCTTGTCTGGCTCTCACACCACAGCAGCTAGCTCATCTCCAACTCATCCCATCTCTCTCTCTCTCTCTGTCTCTGTCTCTGTCTCTGTCTCTGTCTCTGTCTCTGTCTCTGTCTCTGTCTCTGTCTCTGTCTCTGTGCGTGTGTGTGTGTGTGTGTGTGTGTGTGTGTGTGCGTGCGTGCGTGCGTGCGTGCGTGCGTGCGTGCGTGCGTGCGTGTACATGCGCACATGTTTTGCATTCACACAGATTTCTCAGGAAGGACAAACAGAGATGGATTTACGACTCTCAATAGAAACACAATCATCATCACGCCCATTTAAGACAAACACTGATGTGTGTGTGTGTGTGTGCCAAGAGGCAACTCTCTGTACCCTCCCTGTGGTGTGCGACTGTGCGTGTGTGTGTGTGTGTGTGTGTGTGTGTGTGTGTGTGTGTGTGTGTGTGTGTGTGCACATTTATCTTCTGACAGACACAGCCCTCTTTAACTTCATTGTTTTCTGCACTTCAGTGATTTCTTCTCTCTCTCTCTCTCTCCCTCTCTCTCTCTCTCTCTCTCTCTCCCTCTCTCTCTCTCTCTCCCTCTCTCTCTCTCTCTCCCTCCCTCTCTCTCTCGCTCTCTCTCTCTCTCTCCCTCTCTCTCTCTGCATTTCTCAGACCAGTCCAGCAGCAAATATAAATCATTCAACAATTATGAGAATGATTATGCGATACTTCATTATTAATTTCCTTAAATAATTATGCCAGACTGTAAATGAGAGCTCCTAGCATGTGGAGACGAGACAGACTGCAACAAGGAAGATGAATAAGATAGCCAGTGGTGTAAAACTAACTAAGTACATTTACTACTAACACTAAGTACCGTACTTCAATGTTGGGGTATAGGCTATATACTTTAGTATTTCAAATCTCCAATATTTTTACTTCTACTCCACTACATCTCAGAGGAAGATATTGTAGGTACTGTTACTCCACTACATTGATTTGAAAACTTTAGTTTACTAGTTGCTTTGATTATTATGACAAAACAATACATTAACTACTTCAGATGTAGGCCTACATACATTTCAGCCATTTGAAACAAGCAGGTCTGCTATTTTCAAAAGATTTAATAATAGCCTATAGGATTTGAAATCTCGAAATGGGACATTCTGCACAATGAGCTATACTTTTACTCTTGGCTTTATAGTACATTTTGATGCCAATACTTTGTAACAGAGTATTTCTAAATTGCAGTATTGATACTTTTACTTCAGTAAAAAAAAAGTGACTTTTTCCCCACAATGCACTGAAGATACTGGCACAATTTGTTCAACCCCAAGATCTGTCTCCTCCTCCTCCTCCTCCTCCTCCCAGCACTAGCTGAATGCACCTGCCTCCTCCATGCATGCCATCCTGGGCTGGAACACAAGCCTTTGTCTCTCAACAACACGGGAGACTAAATCACTCACACACACAAGCCCTTAACGTTCTGTCTCTGCTATAATAATACACCAGGCAGGCACTGAATGTAATGCATTTCTTATACACTACACCTTGGTCCCCTGCATGCGTGTAATGTCTAGAAATCAATACCGCATCAATATCAATTGAGTTATTGTATCACTCACACACACCCTTTATATCCAGATAATAGGTTCAACGGGAAACAATTGATTCTGTGTCAGACCGGCTCACAGATAATAGGCTAACTATTGTAACTAATGTTTTTTTTAAAGATATAAGCCCAGCCCAAAAAAAAGATATATCTGCATTAAACAAAAGTCCCCTTTTTAGGCTACAGAGCATCATTCTGCCAGCAGTAAAGTTTCACCCTGCTTTAGGATAAGAGACTAACCTGTAGTGTCTTCTAATTACATATTTATAAGAATATGATGAAACGGTTGGGGAAAGGATTTTATATTGGCTCTCAGTCCTCCTGTAAATCAAACCTACCTTCTTCATGCGCTCCTCCTCCGCCTCTGCTGCATCAAGTTTCTCCCAGTCCAAAAATAATCCGCCTTGTCCTCCGGACCACACCATGAATCAAGCCCCGTCCCTGTCGCTGTCCCGTCCCAGCGGTCCCACCCTACCCGGCTATCATCAGCGGACTGACTGTAGAATCCACCCCGGCTATGAGCGCTGGGACTCGGCCACTCTGACTGACTGACTGACTGACTGACTGGAGGCGCACGTTGCGAAGAACAGTCTTGAGCGCAGTGTTGCCAGATTTTGTGACAGAAATAAGCGACCATGCACCAGCTCTAGGAAAACAAGCCCCCAAAAAATACAATAATGCATTGATCAGCTATAGGCATATGCAAATAGCAGATCTACAAGCACATATCTGCTATTTTCCAAAACATCTTTATTTTTTTAATCATTCTACACAAATCATTCTACACAAATCATTCTACACAAATCATTCTACACAAATCAATCAATCAAATAATCAATCAAGCAAGCAAGCAATCAATCACATCTGGTATGGTATATGGGGGTCCCTGGCACAGACCATTTTTTTCAGATGGGGATCCTTGTTGACAAATAACAAGCATAAATAAGCTATTAAGCAAATGATTAATTTTGATGAATTGAACAATTAAGGTGGACAGGAACAAACTGCAGGTTGAAAAGGCCCTCAGCTCTGAACTCTGTAGAATCTGCACCTGGCTCGCTGATAACAAACTATCTTTACACCAGGGAAAAACTGAATCCATTCTCTTCGGATCTATTAGTAATCTCAGCAAGGCAAATGGCTTCTTGGTTAGAGTGGGTGACAATGTTATCACACGTAAAGATGAAATTACCTACCTAGGTTCCATCCTGGAGGCTAATCTTTCCGGTGATAAAATGGCCACCAACGTAATCAAAAAAGTCAACCAAAGAACAAGATTCCTTTACAGGATCTCCTCACTGGTCAACAAAAATACCTTGAAGACCATAACAGGAGCCCTCGTACAAGGTTTCTTTGACTATGCATGCACCTCCTGGTACCACAGCACCTCAAAGGCCCTTAAAACTAGGCTCCAGACTTCCCAAAACAAACTGGTCAGGCTCCTACTTGGCCTCACCCCCCGAACCCACCTCACCCCTGCCCACTTTTGCAGGCTGGAATGGCTTAGGGTCGACGACAGAGTACAGCATCTTGCAATGGGTCTGGTCCACAAGATTCGATACACCACCAAGATACCCATGTACCTGTCTAGATACTTCCTTAATGTTAACGAAGTCCACACCCATAACACCAGAGGAAGTGCAACAAACCATGTGCAACCCAGATTCGGCACAAACAAGGGACTAAATTATTTTCGCTCCTATGCCACCAAAATGTGGAACGCCCTACCAACAGTCATTAAGACATGCAAATCCCTTGACTCCTTCAAAACCGCTCTCAAAGGGCACCTACGGACGGCTGCAATTCGAAACTGGCCTCCGTAAAATCTGAATCCCCCCCACCGCCCACCCCTTTTCCCATAACTGACACTGTATATGTTTCTTTTCCCTTTTTACCTCCCTTATGATGAATTCCTGTTCTGTTCTTTGACTATATATAGAAGTGCAGGGACGAATACTTTTCATAATCCTTAAGGGGGCCCGTGCCGCCCCGCCTCCCCGCACCCCCCCCGCGGGGAAAGAAAAAAGTTGTTGTTTTTTCTTTTCACACTAAACCCAAGCGTTTAGGTTCTAAACACTTATTTGTAACACTTTTTAAACGTCACAGTGTTTAGTTTATAAACAGAAGAGCATGTTTAAATGCCATGATTGCAGGCTATAGTCCTGTCCGCCTCGGCAGGTTCTGTCTCACTCACACTCTCTCCAACAGACATCCTCAGCCACGCTCCAAAAGTGGCATCACCTGTCACTCATTAGTAGTCTAATCACTGTGTGAGGAGTGCATAGGCTATAGTTCCTTTTCTCCACAACAGACTTTTCCGCTTCTAAACCCCTTGTTGCTTTCCCTGTGATGGTCACGCAGCAATAAGGTGAAACAGAACACAAAGATGAGTAGCCTATTTATTTTTTAACACGCAGCACCCCTCTCCCTCTCTCTTGCTCTCTCTCTCTCTCTCTCTCTCTCTCCCTCTCTCTCGTGTGCGCAATGTCTGTGACTGTGAGACTGTGACACAGACGCGGTCAATAATATATAGCATAAATAATAGGCCAAATATAACACTTTCCCTCTATCTGTGACTGTGATCAGCTCCTCACACACATACCTGGCAGGTGAAGCACCCAGATTAGCATTTCAATGCCTGATCTGCATGTGTACAAGGGACAGGCAACGCGGTCCACCCCCCACCACCCCCGCCCCGGACAGTGAGAAACACAGACGTGTTAAGGTGGGAATGTAGAAAAACTAGAAATCCCCTAAAATCATCAAGGGGGCTCGCAGCCCCCACGTAGTCGTCGTCACTGTAGAAGTGTCTATTTGTACGTCTCTAAATGTTTTGATGAATTGAACACATCTAACTTTACAGAAAAGGTAGCCCAAAGTCGCTTGTAATAGGCGGACATGGCAACCCTGAATAAGCGGCTCTAGTGACAAGACAGCCAGCCTATCAGGATGGAGAGCAGCAGCCAGCGGGCTGGCCAATCCAATAGGCGCATCTTTACGCGCATGGGGGGAGTTCCCAGTGTGAGGAGCATTGTTGCCATGTCTACTTATTGTAAGCGACTATTGTTTTGATTGATTGATTGAAGTATTTATTAACAGTTTGCAGATTTCTGATGTGCTATCAAAACCAATTGCTTTTAGCTTGTTAACCTGTATGGAGTGGTTCACGGTGTTCTGTGAAGTTAGTTGTAAAATAATATTGGTAGTTGCCTTTTTTTGGCTTGTTTCTATAGCCTAGTTGCTTATTTGGGCTTATTTCCTAAATGTCATTTAAACCAGTGATTCTCCCACATTTTCCAGTCAAGCACCCCCAGGTGAATGTATTTGTCAAGGATCTATAAACATATGTTGTGCTATAGGGACCCGGAAGTGGGTTTATTCAGGGAAAGAATTAGGTTGCGGATACAAGCCCAAGGCCCCAGTGAGGCTATTCAACGTTGAAGCACTGGGCCCTAGTGGTAAGAGGAGGGACTACAGGCGGACCCGTGGATTCATGACCGGGAAACCCCGTGCAGCTGGGCTTTAACATTGAGCACTCGGTTGCACTTCCGCATTTGACCACCAAAATGTGGTGGTCAAATGCGGAAGTAGACGTTCTGAGACGGTTCTTCCGGGTGCTTCAAAACGCCACTGAGCAACTTCCACTGACATGAATAGCGGGGGGGGCGGAGCTTTGCGGCAGTTCAGTCTCTATCCTTCTTTATACTCTATGATACAAGCGGACAAAATGACTTTTTTTAGACAGGTGGGCGGGGTGGCTGGCATCTCCCTTAGAGATAGGGTGAGAAGTTCAGTCATGTGAGAGTCGAGAGAGACTCGGAGTAGAGTCGCTGCTTCTTCGCTTGGTTCGGGCATCTGGTTAGGATGCCTCTCGAGCGTCTCCCTACTTAATTGGCTACTTCCTAGGGAGGTCCTCGATGCACATCCCACTGGGAGGAGACCAGGGAGGAGGACCTGGGAGGAGGCCGGGCAGACCAAGGACCAGATGGAGGGGATTATATCTCCACACTGGTCTGGGAACACCCGGGATCCCCCAGGAGGAAGTTGCTAATGTTGCTCTGGAGAGGGAAGGCTGGAGAAATCTATGCTGGAACTGTTGCCCTGTGACCCGACTACGGATAAGCGGTTGAAGTTGAATGCATAATGTTCATGATATAACAGCACTCCCCCCCCCCCCCCCCCACCTACTCAGTCTGTGTCTCATGGGAGGGCTGTGGGCAGATCAGAAACCCGTCCACCAGTGACATCATCGATGGTGAATCCAACCTAATAGAAACTGCAGGCTTTCTATTCCTGAAAAGTTACAATGCGATAATGGAAGCCATCGTTCTCACGATAATAAAAATGTAAACATAGGCCTATATATTTTTAAAACTTGTTAATACAAATCTGCCTAATGATGATGTGGCCCACAGCCCTCCTATGAGACACAGGGGGAAATCGTGGTATTTTATCATGAACAGTAGTGAGGACCAATTATATGAAGATAGGTTGAAAAGTGGTGACGTGGTCCTTTAAAAAAAAAAT
This sequence comes from Electrona antarctica, assembly GCF_951216825.1. Classification (NCBI taxonomy): domain Eukaryota; kingdom Metazoa; phylum Chordata; class Actinopteri; order Myctophiformes; family Myctophidae; genus Electrona; species Electrona antarctica. Next base: position 52,399,376 of record NC_136807.1, read on the forward strand.
TGATTTTTTTTCCACATTCGTATTTTTTTGTAATTTTTTGAATAGCCAACCTACAAGCTCACAACGCATTGCATGCGTTATGAGCTTGTAGATCTGCTATTTTCAAATAGCCTAGTCGCTTCTTTTGGGCTTGTTTGCTTATTTCTCTCACTGACACAATCTGGCAACGCTGGTGAGGAGGATAAAGCTCTTCAGTTTCGGTCTCCAGTCCCACAGTCCCAGCAGCGGTGTGTGTGTGTGTAAAATAGATTGAATGATATAAAAGGACACCTTGGACACATGCCATGACATGATGTCCATCGATTTTTATCTAATCTCTAGTATTTTAGGCTAGAATGAATTTGAATTGTACAGATCTCCAAGAGTCCAAGGGGAAGACTCGTGACTACTTTTGGACGTTGTAATAGCTTCACTACATTAGGATACATTTAAACCTTTAGGCTACACGTATTACTAAACAAGAACAAGTTTGCCACAAACAGTAGCCTAGTCTTTCTTGGCCTCGGACACAATCACACTGTAGCGTTCTAGCTCCCCTTGGTGGCTCAAAAGCAGTATTACAACAACCATCTCGCCACCTTCCAACAATGGTCTCCAGAGTCCAGACACAAGTTACAACCCTGCAAAAATGTACCCAATCCTTACTAGAGTTCTCATCGGGCCCGAAAATTAAGGTGCAGAATTTGAGAACTCTATCACAGAGTAAAAGTGAAACGCCAGTCAGCACCATCTTCATAATAGATAAATACACAAACAGACAGAACAGAACTATTATTTGTATTATTATAAACAAATTCAATATATAGGCAATATTTTTTTTCATAGAGCCCGAGGCCCGGCCCGGCCTTACAGATTAGCATACATTTTAGGCCCTGCCCAGCCCTAAAATGTCGGGTCGGGTCGGGCCTTTTCGGGTTCGGGCAGAGTTTGAGAACTCTTCCTTACTCTAGCCTTTCTCAAACTAAACTATGTGAGTCATCCACGGTTGTACACGTTCCCTATAGTTTGTGTGTCTAAATATTTACCTTTTCACCTGGATTGAGGTCTGGTATAATAATGCAGTAGAGGCCTAATAGTTCTGCTAAATATTACCCAACAGCATAGCTGCCATGTCCTCATATTCCATTCCAATGGTTCTCAAACAGTGGTCCGGGGACCACCAGTGGTCCCTGAGGAGGGTCCAGGTGGTCCCCAGATAAATTATGGAAAGTCCAACCAAATGGACCCTAATTAGATATTTAACTATATTGAGAGTGTAAAATGAAACCAAATTGACTAGGTCCATTTTAAGCTCTCAAGAGTAAAAAATAAATAAAAGGTTAAACATCTGCATTACTTCATTTTTCAAGAAGTCTACACAATTAGATAATGTAAAATAATTGTTATTTTGTTATATGTTTGCCTGTTATCTCTCTAGCCCCTTTTGGGACCCTCGGTTACCTTTTCTGAATTTTGGACGGCCGTCGTCCAAAAAAGGGGCTAGTTATCTCACCTAATGGTACCAACATCAATACAGCTTGGAAATGTGGACAAATATGTATCCAATGATAACATCATAGGCTATTGTTTAGTTTTGGGTCTGCAAGGCTAAATGTCATCAAACGGTGGTCCGTGGCTCATATAATGCCGAATAAATAATGGACCTTGATATGAAAAGGATGGAAAACCTCTGTAATATTTCAATGCAACAGCGTTCCACTAGATATCAGACTTTCACAATGCTGAGTAGAGTTTACAAAATGCTGTATTTTCAACTGTTTTTTAATATATTTTGACACTTGCTTTGGCAATTCAACGTATTCTCTCATGCCTATAAAGGCTCCTTTGAATTGCACATTTAATTGAGTAGGGACATGAAACCGTATCATTTACGAACATAGAGGTGGAGCTTGTTTATGTAGTGGGTGTGTGTGTGTGTGTGCAGAGATGGGGCGTGAGATTAGATAGCTAGTGGGAGTGCTTGCTTCCTCCTGAAACAATATGTCCAAACATTTGAAAGGAGGCCATCTATTCAGTGAAGTAGAAAGACAAGAAGAGAAGAGAGAGGCCGGGCTGGCAGTGAAAACCTGTTTAGAGTGTATAGAGTCCTTAAGGGAGTTCCAGGGGGTCCCCAGCTAAATGATAGTTAGGAACCAAACAGACCCTTATGGGTCTGTAACCAAATGGATCCATTTGTACACTCTCAGAGTTAGAAATGGGGGACCGTGACATAATTCAGAGCCGTAAACATCGTATCTTATGGGTGTCCTTTGCATATATTTTCTAATTAGTGTCAATTTGGGGGTCCTTGACATGAAAAGGTTTGAGAACCACTGTTTTAGAATGTGTGCTCTGGACTGGTTCTGTGTGACAGCTACTATATATGAGCTAATGGTTATATTACACTGACTGGTGTTGTTGTTGGAATGCAGTATATGGTAGCAGGTGTTATCTTTCATTCTGTGCTTTCATCTCTAAAGCAGTCATTGTTGAACTCTGCACAGAGAAGGCAGTATAAAGTCCTGATATCCTGGATAAACTCGCTCTCTGTATACACACACACACACGCACACACATGCACGCACGCACGTACGAGCGCGCGCACACACACACACACACACACACACACACACACACACACACACACACACACACACACACACACACACACACACACACACACACACACACACACACACACACACACACACACACAGCCCATGTAACAGCGATGAAGCAAAACTCTTTGTACTCTATTTCTAGTGTACGTGTTTCTAAAGTGTTTTTAATCCAGTAGGCCTAATTTGACTTGACTGATACATTCCAAAGTGCGTTATTCCATAATTCAAATATGTCTATTATTACCAGGTGGTCAACGTAATAATCACTCTATAATATAATCGCTTTATTATATACAATAAGAATGGTTAAAGCTTACATAACTGCTCAAAATAATGACATGTGATTAAACTGTGGAAAGGGCAGGCTTGATCAGTACAGTTGAAGCGAGTATTCATACCTCGCATACCTTTCAACAAAATGGCGCTCGACAAAAGTGAGATATATTGAAGTAAGTGCAGTGGTGGAATAAGTACTAAATGTCTTCACTTAAGAATCAATACTGCAATATAGAAATATGCTCTGTTACAAGTAAAAGTCCGGAATTCATCATACTTTCTTGAGTAAAAGTACAAAAGTATTTGCTTAAAATTTTACTTAGAATATCAAAAGTACTCCGTGCAGAATTTAAAAGTTTTAAAATGTAAAATTGTCTTTTGAAAATAGATCGGCTATTTTCAAATGGCCAAAATGTATATAGGGCTGAAGTGTTTAATGTAATGTGTTGTGATAAGAATCCAACTCAACAAAGTAACAAGTAACTAAAGTTTTCAAATAAATGTAGTGGAGTAAAAGTACAATATTTGGATCATCATGTACAGATGTACAGTAGCGGAGTAGAAGTAAAAGTATTGTAAAACTATCTCAAAATTGTACTTATAAGTAAGCGTATAATTAGTTACTTCCCAGAAGTTCCCATGCACCACTGATCATATATTTAGCATTTAGCAGGTTAAGCAGCCACGTCTGCTCTTGGGATCAACTTGAGCTTGATGGGGTCTTTTGGTGTGGTGAAGCCGTCCACTCCTAGCTCCATGGGAATCTGGACAAACACATAACAATCACAGATCATCCAAATGTATAGATCTATACTTTTTAATGTAAGAGTTAAATAGTAGTAAGCCTTGCAGAGCCATGAGGCCCATATGAAATCTTGAAATCTATTTAATTGGATTCCTTGACCCTATAAAAAGGAATACTTTGACACCAATATTATTATTATAGCTCTAACAGAAGCAAAGATATGGGGTCTGGTGTAAAAGTGGTTAATTGTCGGTGGCCATTTTGAAAAACTTGAATATTTCAAAATGTACCCTTTTCTTATGACCCTAATGTACATCCATACCTCTGTAGCATGACTTGAAGTTAAGTGTCCCACTGAGCATTTCTTTTTTGTCTTATAGACGTCTAATATTCGTCTAAAGGGCTGTCTAAATGCGATAAAAAACGTCTAGACGTCTATTCTTAGATTAGACGTTGATTAGCGGTTGTTTAAACGTCTATAGACCGTCTATATATAGACGTTTAAACAACCGCTAATCAACGTCTAATCTAAGGATATCGTCTAAAAAACTTTAATTTGTATCTGTTCTCACATTTTTAGACGCACGTCTAATAGCCCGGCTATTGCTCAGTGGGGTCTTAACTCCTCCACTAATTACAAAAAAAACCAAAACAAATTAATAACAATATAATGGTGTGTGAAAAAATAAAATCTAAAATGTCTCACGGAAAAGACCAAAGTCTTTGCCACGGGTATTGATGACCCACAGTCCAGGTTAAATTCACACTGTGAGTTTACTGTGTAGAAGAAAGTCTTCTCAGAAAATAAAGTGGAGGCTCGCAACTCACTTTTGAAGATATTTACAGCAAACAATATATATAGGCCGATACACCTTTCCACCGTGCAGTCTATTATCAAACTATATTTCATAATGACCTCAAGGTCAAAAGTGTGTATATATTTTTGCTGCTGTGTCGCTAAATAAATATTCAAATAATATTGTCCCCCTGTGGTTAAATTGACCCTCTGGATGGTACCGTGTATTAGTAGAATGTCTTCTCAGCACGGTCTCCTTGTTAAATTGATTACTGTGGATGTTAGTGTGTATTAGTAGTAGAAAGTCTTCTCACCACAGTCTCCTTGTTAAACTGATTACTGTGTATGTTAGTGTGTATTAGTAGTAGAATGTCTTCTCAGCACGGTCTCCTTGTTAAACTGATTACTGTGGATGTTAGTGTGTATTAGCAGGCCCGCGGGAAGTACTTTACACTAGCAGGGGCTGAACGTGTACCTGGGGGTGCGCGCGCATAGCGCGCGCCGCAAAAATGCGCGTGCATGCGCATCGTGCACGCGCATTTTCGCGCATTTCCACGCGCAAACATGGCCTTTACTTTCCCTCTCCACACGCAAGTTATATATGAACGAACTGACACAGGCAATTAACCAGGATAAGGTGCCAATACTGTGATACAGCATATTTAAATCTCTTTTCTTTTTTCTTTCTCTCCTGTTCGAGGGGGGGCTGTGCCTGGGGGGAGGGGGTGCTACAGCCCCCCCAGCACCCCTACTTCCCTCAGCCATGTGTATTAGTACTAGAATGTCTTCTCACCACGGTCTCCTTGCAGGTGACGATGGTGAAGTTCTGGAGCAGTTCCACCACGGCCAGCTTCATGGACATGACGGCGAACCTCATGCCGATGCAGTTCCTGGGCCCGGCGCCGAACGGAAGGTAGGCGTACGGGTCAATCTGGTCCTTGTTCTCCTTGCTGAACCTGGAAGTATAGGATATACAAACGTCTAATTTATTTTGGGTCTTGCGCTAAAAGGTTTGGGGAACCACTGCTCTAACCAACAGCCAAATGTGTTCAAGCGCCGGTTGTATTTTCGTTTGGGTTTTCGTTCAACACCATACCTTTCGGGATTGAAGGCCTCGGGTTCCTCCTGCAGGGAGGGGTCGCGGTGCAGGGCGTAACTTACCTTTCGGGTTTGAAGGCTTAAGGCTCGGCCCAGAGGGAGGGGTCTGTACCCTTCGGGTTTGAAGGCCTCGGGTTCCTCCCACAGGGAGGGGTCGCGGTGCAGGGCGTAACTTACCTTTCGGGTTTGAAGGCTTCGGGCTCGGGCCAGAGGGACGGGTCGCGGTGCAGGGCGTACACGGGCACAGCGATGCAGGTTCCTTTGGGGATGGTGACGCCGTTGATCTCCACGGAGCTCTTGGCGATCCTCTCCAGGCGGTTGGCGATGGGGTAGAGCCTCTGGGACTCGTTCAGGACCATGTCCAGATACTCCATCTGATGCAGGCCTTCGTACGTAGGCTTGGCCTGGTGGTGGATGGAGATGAAACAGAGCACTCAATTTACAATAATTACAATTTTAATCCAGAGCGATTTACAGTAAGCAAGAAAAACACCTGGTTCATTCATTCATTCATGCATTCATTCATTCATTCATTCATTCATTCATACCTTCTGTGGGAAGGCTTGGTCCACCTCGTCCTGTAAGGCTTTCTGGACCTCAGGGTTGATGGCCAGGTTGTGCGCTAGGAAGCAGAGCGTACTGCTGCTGGTCTCGTAGCCGGCGAAGATGAAGATCATGGCCTGGGACAGAATCTCGTGATCCGTCAGCCCTGGCACACAGACAGACGCACAAACCACTATTGTTGTAGTCGAGTCCACATAAAGAGAGTCCAAGTCGGGGGGGGGCAAGACCAAGACCAGATTTGTTTTCTTTTGTCCTGATTTGATAGGTACAGAAAAGTACGAGTGCAGGCATGCGCGTCAACTACACTCCGTTACTTCACAAGATAGCTAGCTGTCTATAAGCACCAGACTAGCGCTCCTATGATGTTAATGTGAATGAGCTCCTCTTAATATGGGTATAATACATTTATTTAATTGCATTGTAGTGACTTCACTCGAGTAGACTTGAGTCCCTTGGTCCGAGACAGAGTCAAGTCCAAGTCAAAGTAAAGGCGAGACGAGACCGGACTCGAGACGAGTCAAGGACTCTAGTACTACAACACTACAGACCACATGCATCAACCATTACGAGATCTCATATCTCACTGTGGCAAAGTTAACTATCGGCACACTGATGGTATTCATGTTCTTCTGGGGCTGTAACGATGCAGTGACGCCATCGATTCTAATTTACAACTGAGATACAAGATACAACTGCATCGACATGCAAATGGCAACATATCGTACCGTTTGACTTTGTATCGTATCGTATCGTCATTTCTCAATGCAATAATAGTTTGGATCGATACGAAGTACCTGTGCGTTGTATTTAGCAATTGTAAGACAAAAGAAGGAAAGAGAGGTTTAATGACTTTTCCGTTTCATTGCTACAGTTGGTACGGGTTTCTGGGTTTGTCCATAAATGATGTGTTCAAATATAATGAGAAGCCAGAGAATCACTGCGTTTACTTATTTATAGCCGAAATAACACATTTCCCTTCCAAAACCTGCGCATCTATCCACATGTTTGACACACATTTGTTTATATATATATTTTTTGTTATACTGTATCGATTATAAATCATTGAACCGTATCGTATCACCATGTATGAACCAATACGTCCATGTATCGTTCGTATCGTCAACCATATGCCGTGATGCGTATCGTATCACTGTTAAACTGTATCGTATAGATCTCTATTTTCTTCGCGTGGTTTCCTACCTTTCTGGATCCCCTTGTCATGGTTGCCGGTCTCAGAAACCTGAGCGTCGACCATCAGCTGCATAAAGTCCACTCGGTTCTGCCGGGTTGAATTACCACAGTTAGGTACTAGAGTGGGTCACACTGATACAACACAGTTAGGGACTAGATTGGGTCACACTGATACGACACAGTTAGGGACTAGTTTGGTTCACACTGATACAACACAGTTAGGGACTAGAGTGGGTCAGTCTGATACATCACAGTTAGGGACTAGAGTGGGTCAGTCTGATACATCACAGTTAGGGACTAGAGTGGGTCACACTGATACAACACAGTTAGGGACTAGAGTGGGTCACACTGATACAACACAGTTAGGGACTAGATTGGGTCACACTGATACAACACAGTTAGGGACTAGAGTGGGTCACACTGATACAACACAGTTAGGGACTAGAGTGGGTCAGTCTGATACATCACAGTTAGGGACTAGAGTGGGTCACACTGATACAACACAGTTAGGGACTAGAGTGGGTCACACTGATACGACACAGTTAGGGACTAGATTGGGTCACACTGATACAACACAGTTAGGGACTAGAGTGGGTCACACTGATACAACACAGTTAGGGACTAGAGTGGGTCACACTGATACAACACAGTTAGGGACTAGAGTGGGTCACACTGATACAACACAGTTAGGGACTAGAGTGGGTCACACTGATACAACACAGTTAGGGACTAGAGTTGGTCACACTGATACAACACAGTTAGGGACTAGAGTGGGTCAGTCTGATACAACACAGTTAGGGACTAGAGTGGGTCACACTGATACAACACAGTTAGGGACTAGAGTGGGTCACACTGATACAACACAGTTAGGGACTAGAGTGGGTCACACTGATACAACACAGTTAGGGACTAGAGTGGGTCAGTCTGATACAACACAGTTAGGGACTAGAGTGGGTCACACTGATACAACACAGTTAGGGACTAGAGTGGGTCACACTGATACAACACAGTTAGGGACTAGAGTTGGTCACACTGATACAACACAGTTAGGGACTAGAGTGGGTCACACTGATACAACACAGTTAGGGACTAGAGTTGGTCACACTGATACAACACAGTTAGGGACTAGAGTGGGTCAGTCTGATACAACACAGTTAGGGACTATAGTGGGTCACACTGATACAACACAGTTAGGGACTAGAGTTGGTCACACTGATACGACACAGTTAGGGACTAGAGTGGGTCACACTGATACGACACAGTTAGGGACTAGAGTGGGTCACACTGATACAACACAGTTAGGGACTAGAGTTGGTCACACTGATACAACACAGTTAGGGAATAGAGTTGGTCACACTGATACAACACAGTTAGGGATTAGAGTTGGTCACACTGATACAACACAGTTAGGGACTATAGTGGGTCACACTGATACAACACAGTTAGGGACTAGAGTTGGTCAGTCTGATACAACACAGTTAGGGACTAGAGTGGGTCAGTCTGATACAACACAGTTAGGGACTATAGTGGGTCACACTGATACAACACAGTTAGGGACTATAGTGGGTCACACTGATACAACACAGTTAGGGACTAGAGTGGGTCACACTGATACGACACAGTTAGGGACTAGAGTGGGTCACACTGATACAACACAGTTAGGGACTAGAGTGGGTCACACTGATACAACACAGTTAGGGACTAGAGTGGGTCACACTGATACAACACAGTTAGGGACTATAGTGGGTCACACTGATACAACACAGTTAGGGACTAGAGTGGGTCACACTGATACAACACAGTTAGGGACTAGAGTGGGTCACACTGATACGACACAGTTAGGGACTAGAGTGGGTCACACTGATACAACACAGTTAGGGAATAGAGTGGGTCACACTGATACAACACAGTTAGGGACTAGAGTGGGTCACACTGATACAACACAGTTAGGGACTAGAGTGGGTCACACTGATACAACACAGTTAGGGACTAGAGTGGGTCACACTGATACAACACAGTTAGGGAATAGAGTTGGTCACACTGATACAACACAGTTAGGGACTAGAGTTGGTCACACTGATACAACACAGTTAGGGAATAGAGTTGGTCACACTGATACAACACAGTTAGGGATTAGAGTTGGTCACACTGATACAACACAGTTAGGGACTAGAGTGGGTCACACTGATACAACACAGTTAGGGACTAGAGTTGGTCACACTGATACAACACAGTTAGGGAATAGAGTGGGTCACACTGATACGACACAGTTAGGGAATAGAGTGGGTCAGTCTGATACATCACAGTTAGGGACTAGAGTTGGTCACACTGATACAACACAGTTAGGGACTAGAGTTGGTCACACTGATACATCACAGTTAGGGACTAGAGTTGGTCACACTGATACAACACAGTTAGGGACTAGAGTTGGTCACACTGATACAACACAGTTAGGGAATAGAGTGGGTCTGATACACAGAGTGGGTCACACTGATACGATTTTTGGTTAAAGGGACACATTTCACCACTGGAATACACTGCAGTCACTCAATGTTAATAGTATTTGTAGTAGATAACAGTAGCATAATTTGAAATTTGCACCCTATGGCAAGAAAAATGATTAAGTCTGTGTGTTTGACTAGAGGGTTTGACTGGATTTCTGAATTCCTACAATGCCCATAATGCTTTAGTGCACTTCCCCTCCTTGTGGAGAGGGAGGAGGCTTGCATGGAGGTGTGACTTTGTAGTCCAGGAAGGAAAGTGAGACCACATTGTCATGACAGGTTTTTGGTCATGAACATGGACACCATAACTAAAATATCTAAAAACACACATTACACACATCAAAACTCCAGGAAAGTGTTTCTTGTGCCCCAAACAGCATTCAAATAAGATCTGGTTGCAAAAGTTACCTCTAAGCAAAACAGTTAAAGCGCTATTCTGATATAATCCTTATTTTAGAGTGTTTTTCACTCTATAACTTTTATCCGACAGTTTTGTAGCCCATTTTTAACCCGGTGCCATTTGCCTACCTAAGCTGTAATCCTAGCCGTCTACTCTCCCTCTGTCAACCTGGGGAGAGCCCTGAATCTGAGCTCATGCTTCCTTCAATGCATGAGGAGTCAGCAGGCCGCTTCTCATCACCTGACAGGGAGGGAGTTTCTCCGGTATAGGACGTAGCGCGTGCACAAGGAACACGTTATTCAAACCAGTTCCTTTCCCCTCCTTCAGGCATAACTTACTGCACCTTAAAACATCTTCAAATAAGTGTCAAAACTAAATGTGACACTTACATTGCGGTCGTTTATGCTCCGTTCAGATTTGACCTTCGCCAGGAAGGAGTAGAAGAATTTGGAGACCTCAGCAGGGAAGAAGGACACCTCCAGCTTGTCTAAGATCTTTCCCAGGAACGGAAACAGAACTGAATTGGAATGAAAAGAAATAATGTAAGTTCAGTTCTTAGCAGAAACAATATCACAGACAATGCTGGTTAAGAACACTGGTGTAAAGTAACTTAAGTACAATTTAGTCATTTTTCTTTTGTTACTTTACTTGAGTATTTAAATATTCAACTATTTCAAATTCCAATACTTTTCCTTCTACCCAGAGGACAATATCATGCTTTTTACTTCACTACAACTGAACTGAACTCGGGATCTTTGATCAAAATGCACAAAATGTCTATGAACTTTGAACCTATACGGACACAAAACTAGGAGTACATTTATGATTTATTTCAAAAAATGAAGGATTTATGAGCCAATAAAAATTGCAGTTTTATGAAAATTCTTCTCCTGACCCTATTACATACAGTACATGCAGTGTCACTGTAGTTTATGAAACTACAGTATGGTTGAGGTTCATGCCAAATAGCACTGTAACCAGTCTTACTCCAATTGGCCAAAGGGGGGCGCTATAGCAATTGTTTGAAAATGAAACCTTTGAACAGACATAACTCATACCTCGTTTGGCCAAAAGCCATGGCACTTGTTTCCATTCCAACAACATTTAATGTCTCCTCTCCTTGTACAGATGTAAGAGATCATGCAGGTTTCACGCACACGCACGCACACACACTCGCACGCACGCACGCACGCACGCACACACGCACGCACGCACGTACGCACGCACACACACGTACACACACACACACACACGCACACACGCACACACACACACACACACACACACGTACCGACGAGCACGAGCAGCGGGTTTAGGAAGTTGAACGTGACCATCTTCTTGATGTTGCTGACGAACGGATCGGACGGGTTGTTGATGGAGTCGATGTCCACACTGAACGCTGTGCTGGTGACCGTGTCCATGCTGTACGGTCCAAACACGCTGTAAATAAATAAAATACAGTGCTGCTCAGCAGAAATGGATTTAGATATACCTAAATGTAAAGCTATTTAAAATATATTTTCGTGAACGGAAATGGCAGCTTCCTTATCCCTGTAAAACCCGGATTAATTTCTACTTGCAAAAAACAGATTTCAACCTTACTACTACTTTTTACTACTAGGACTTATAAGAGGAAATTATGTAAAAAAAATATATTTTCTTTTTTGCAAATTTTATGCACATTTATAATAACAGTTAATCCGAATTGTACGGCTACGCGAGACTATGAGATTAGATATCCTATTGGATATTTGGATATTTTGGATATTTTGGATATCATAATATAGCATAATCCTTTCCTGGTTTTAATCAATTTAGCCTTATTTCATACTTCCCCAAATTGTAATTATTTCAAAATGACCAAAAAGTGCTATTATCATCACAATATATCTTATTAATTACTTGCGCAAGCAGAGCGTGCAAGTAATGTTATCAGTCAGGTGCTACGATGCGCATGTCCGGGGCCAGCATATGTTATGACGTCATATGCTGGCACGAAGCTGAACGTGCAGGTATGTTTTCCGTCATGCTACGAAGCATATGTCCCATGACGTGATGAAGATATGTACCAATGTCCCTTAGAATGCATATGATATGACGTCATATGCTGGCCCCGGACATACGGAAGCAGACCGTGCAGGTATGTTTTCCGCGGATGTCCCATGACGTGATGAAAATGATGTACCAATGCCAGGGTATAATTGGTTTACGATGGTGACATAATGATGATATGTTTCAGTGTCAGGGACATACGCATCAAACCACCCGAGTAACCACATTATACCACTAATCACAGAAATTACATATACATACATATAGACATATACACATATATAGACATATGAGCATATGACGTGATGAATATATGTACCAATGCCAGGGTATAATTGGTTATCGATGGTGACGTAACGATGACATGTTTCAGTGTCGGGTGGACTAAAGGTAATGCCCCTATGTATACATGTATGTAATCTGACACCACTGCCATAACATGCATAAGTAATCATTACCATACTTAAAAATACTACTTTTTCTCCTCCAAAAGAAAGGCACGTAGCAAATAGCTAAACCTAATAATTCAATATTGCAATCGTTCTTTCACAGATAGGCTGAGATTTGAAAGTTTGTAGCGGTCTACAGTACTTGCACGCTCTGCTTGCGCACTAGTAGGCCATTTATGGCCTACTTGTGTGCAACAAGCAAGTAGGCACTCGACAGAGTGCAGTTCTAGTTATACTTATGATATATGTCACTTCTATTAATTTATACCCCCGCCACCATCACCAATTAAAAAAATGGTTTAGATTTATTTCCATGAAAATATCAGCCAATTAAGAATAGCCTAAGTACAATAGAAGTTATACCAATTGGAATTAGATTTTTTTCTTGTATTGTGTCGTTAAGATGACTCAGTTAAAACTTTTGTAATTGATATACTTTAGATTAGACTATGATTAACCCATTCTGGACGGGAACCCGTTTTGGTGTTTTAACTAAGCATGATGTTATACTTTAGCTATTGAAAAATAGCAGATCTACAAGCTCATAGCGCGCCACTCGGTGGCGCGCTATGAGCTTGTAGATCTGCTATTTTTGAAAAACCGTGAAAATGTGGCACAAATCTTTGAATATATATTCTTTCAGAAGACTTTTTATTTATTTCGACGTCAGGCCTAAAATGGGATAAAATAAGTAATCATCGCGGCTCTTTGCACTCACTCTTTAACTACTATGGCCTCTCGGGCCTCTGCTCTCCTGTGAAGGTCCTTGATCATGTTGGTGGAATGGCCCTGCATGATCTTATACATCTGTACAAGGAGAGGAGACATTACATGTTGTTGGAATGGAGCCTCGCATGATCTTATACATCTGTACAAGGAGAAGACACATTAAATGTTGGTGGAATGGAGCCTCGCATGATCTTATACATCTGTACAAGGAGAAGACACATTAAATGTTGTTGGAATGGACCTGCATGATCTTATACATCTGTACAAGGAGAGGACACATTAAATGTTGTTGGAATGGACCTGCATGATCTTATACATCTGTACAAGGAGAAGAGACATTTAATGTTGGTGGAATGGACCTGCATGATCTTATACATCTGTACAAGGAGAAGAGACATTAAATGTTGTTGGAATGGAGCCTTGCATGATCTTATACATCTGTACAAGGAGAAGAGACATTAAATGTTGTTGGAATGGAGCCTTGCATGATCTTATACATCTGTACAAGGAGAAGAGACATTAAAGCAGCGGTGGGCAACTTTGACGATGGAGAGGGCCACTATATTTCAACACTCACTCCCTAGGGCCATATATTACTGTCGTCGCAACAATAGCCGATCTACAAGCTCAAAACGCGTCGCAGCGCGATGCGTTTTGAGCTTGTAGATCGGCTATTTTTGCTACATTCGAATTGAAATCTTGAACTTTTGCTATTTTTTAATCAGAATCCTGAAAATTAACATTTTTATGTCATTTCAAATGCCTTTAATTATACTTGTGTTGAAGCATTGAGCTACTAATTTAGACTGAAGTAATTAAAGTGGGTCATGTTTGCATGTTGTGGAATTGTAATCAGCTGAAACCAATATTATATCAGAATTCTGACATTAACCTGAGGGCCTGCATTAAGTGAAGGTGGGGGCCGCATGTGGCCCCCGGGCCACCAGTTGCCCACCCCTGCATTAAATGTTGTTGGAATGGAGCCTTGCATGATCTTATACATCTGTACAAGGAGAGGAGACATTAAATGTTGTTGGAATGGAGCCTTGCATGATCTTATACATCTGTACAAGGAGAGGAGACATTACATGTTGTTGGAATGGAGCCTTGCATGATCTTATACATCTGTACAAGGAGAGGAGACATTACATGTTGTTGGAATGGAGCCTTGCATGATCTTATACATCTGTACAAGGAGAGGAGACATACATGATGTTGGAATGGTGCCTCGTGATCTTATAGATCTGTACAAAGATAGAGGTGAGAAGAATTGTTGTTGGAATGGAGCAGCGTGATCTTAATCGCAATTGTTTGTAATTATGTGCAATCGTGACAAACAACATTTATTTGTCACGATTACACATCATTACAAATAACTGAATTGTCATTTAATTGATTGATTGATTGAAATATGTATTAACAGTTTGCAGAATTACAGTACATTTCAAGCACAAACTCAATACAAAGACTGTTAACTGTGAGTGGACAACCCAATTAAGCATTACACTTGTTTACAAGAGGGTCCACCTTGTTCAATTCATCAAAACATTTAGAGACGTACAAATAGACACTTCTATATATAGCCAAAGAACAGAACAGGAATTCATCATAAAGGAGGTAAAAAGGGAAAAGAAACATATACAGTAAGGGGAAAAAGGGGGTGGGCGGTGGGGGGGATTCAGATTTTACGGAGGCCAGTTTCGAATTGCAGCCGTCCGTAGGTGCCCTTTGAGAGCGGTTTTGAAGGAGTCAAGGGATTCGCCTGTCTTAATGACTGTTGGTAGGGCGTTCCACATTTTGGTGGCATTGGAGCGAAAATAATTTAGTCCCTTGTTTGTGCCGAATCTGGGTTGTACATGGTTCGTTGCACTTCCTCTGGTGTTATGGATGTGGACTTCGTTAACATTAAGGAAGTATCTAGACAGGTACAAGGGTATCTTGGTGGTGTATTGAATCTTGTGGACCGTCACCAGACCCATTGCAAGATGCTGTACTCTGTCGTCGACCCTAAGCCATTCCAGCCTGTCAAAGTGGGCAGGGGTGAGGTGGGTTCGGGGGGTGAGGCCAAGTAGGAGCCTGACCAGTTTGTTTTGGGAAGTCTGGAGCCTAGTTTTAAGGGCCTTTGAGGTGCTGTGGTACCAGGAGGTGCATGCATAGTCAAATAAACCTTGTACGAGGGCTCCTGTTAAGGTCTTCAAGGTGTTTTTGTTGACCAGTGAGGAGATCCTGTAAAGGAATCTTGTTCTTTGGTTGACTTTTTTGATTACGTTGGTGGCCATTGTATCACCGGAAAGATTAGCCTCCAACCTCTGGGAACACATTGAATGTGTTCCCATAGGTTGAATGACCTCACGTGCTTGTCTGGGAAACCTTTATCAGATAAAGCCTTCATAAAGTTTATGTGACGCATACGGTAGGTATACCGTCATGTTCCTGCTCGGAGCGAGTTCTAATAAAAGATGGATCTAAAATAATATTGGCCTTTTCTTTTCGTTCTACCTCTTTCAGTCGTCCGCTGGTGAAGGATGGTGAGAGCACACTGCGGATCCTCTTCCATGCCTCGTCTTCCACGACTGAGACCGCGTCAGCCAGAGGGCCGTTCAGCCCAAGGTCCTGACACACACACACACACACACACACACACACACACACACACACACACACACACACACACACACACACACACACACACACACACACACACACACACACACACACACACACACACACATGCACGGATGAGGAACATACCTTATACACTCAAACCTTAACACAAGCAAAGAAAGGCATTAGTGGTACTGTATGTACAGTATACATCTAGACTCTAGACTCTCTCTCTCTGTCTCTCTAGAGAGAGAGAGAGAGAGAGAAGAGCATTGCTGCATCAAAAGTCATCAACAAACTAATGTTATAACACCTACTGTGTAGTGTCCTTACTGTCTGTTTAGTGACCTACTGTGTAGTGTCCTTACTGTCTGTTTAGTGACCTACTGTGTAGTGTCCTTACTGTCTGTTTAGTGACCTACTGTGTAGTGTCCTTACTGTCTGTTTAGTGACCTACTGTGTAGTGTCCTTACCTGTCTGTTTAGTGACCTACTGTGTAGTGTCCTTACTGTCTGTTTAGTGACCTACTGTGTAGTGTCCTTACTGTCTGTTTAGTGACCTACTGTGTAGTGTCCTACATACTGTTTAGTGACCTACTGTGTAGTGTCCTTACATACTGTTTAGTGACCTACTGTGTAGTGTTCTACATACTGTTTAGTGACCTACTGTGTAGTGTCCTACATACTGTTTAGTGACCTATACTGTGTAGTGTCCTTACATACTGTTTAGTGACCTACTGTGTAGTGTCCTTACTGTCTGTTTAGTGACCTACTGTGTAGTGTCCTTACTGTCTGTTTAGTGACCTACTGTGTAGTGTCCTTACCTGTCTGTTTAGTGACCTACTGTGTAGTGTCCTTACTGTCTGTTTAGTGACCTACTGTGTAGTGTCCTTACATACTGTTTAGTGACCTACTGTGTAGTGTCCTTACATACTGTTTAGTGACCTACTGTGTAGTGTCCTTACATACTGTTTAGTGACCTACTGTGTAGTGTCCTTACATACTGTTTGGTGACCTACTGTGTAGTGTCCTACATACTGTTTAGTGAAGTACTGTAAGTGTCCTTACATACTGTTTAGTGACCTACTGTGTAGTGTCCTACATACTGTTTAGTGAAGTACTGTAAGTGTCCTTACATACTGTTTAGTGACCTACTGTGTAGTGTCCTACATACTGTTTAGTGAAGTACTGTAAGTGTCCTTACCCGTCTGTTGGTGAAAACGGAAAACTCCTTCACCAGGATGGCTTTGATCATGGCCGTGTCCATCACGCCCATCATCGGCTGGCGGCCATCGAAGAACCTGCACCGACACAATTTGAAAATCAGCTTCATGACTGAAAGGTGCAGGGATGACCAAATTACATTTTGTGTGAGAATCGTGATCTCAATTCTTGTGGAGCAAAATCTAGATTCACATTTGAGCAAGAAGTGTGCAGCACTAGCATTTATATGAAGTTGTTCTTATTCTTGTACATGCTATCCTTGTATATCTCTGCTGTCGGGAGGAAACCTCTTAACTCCAAAATGTTCATTTTTCAGGAAATCAGAAAACCTTAAAACAAAGTAATACAGCCTCATCAAAGTTGGTGTTAACTTTATATATTGTCAATTACTTCCATGAGAGGGGGAGAGGTGGTGGAGTTAGTTGCTTTAGCAGACATTTTGAGGGTCCAATGGAGTTAAGAGGTTTTGTCCAAAGCACTTTTTACTACTTTCCATTGGTTCAATATTTTCGAAACGAAACACATATAATAGTAAAGGGTGTTCAATAGCACTGAAAAAAATCCAAAACCTCAAAAATGGAGTTATGAGGTTTCCTCCCGACAGCAACGATATATTAAAAGCTATGGCTATTTCATATCGATTCTCCTCAGGAAGGATGATTTGATAATATGACCCAATGTTAATTAACTCTTGAGATTTTATACAAATGTAACCGAATGGACCCGTAAAAGCAGGTCCATTTGGTTACATTAGCATTATTAACATTATGTTTGTCTTTCATAAGCATGCCGGTAATTTTGTTTTTGCAAAATATTAGAATGACACATTCACTCCAACTTACGTCCACAGCTTACCATACTTCTGGAAACACTGCATGTCAAAGTTATGGACACCCTAACAAATTAAACCAGAGGAGTGTTTTTAAGTTTCAGAAAAAACATCTGAAATTGTCATGTAATAATAATAATCATAAACATATCAGCCGCAGGCGACTCACAATTCTGTACTCCAAGAAGGTCCCAATGAACGGCCATGGCTTTGGTCCTTTAATGCCGGTGTTCTTGAAGAACCCATAAGGTGCATATCCATACCTGATGATAATAACGAGAGACAATTATGCAATATAATCACACCCGTGTGAAGTGAGTGGTGCAACTCCGTGTGGGGGTCCCCAGGGGGGGAGATCCTGACCCACAGGAACGCATCCAGGGTGCCGGTCCGATTCTGGCGAGCCGCCCTGCATCCGAAACGGTTGAGAAATGACAGAGTTACCATGTGGGGCTCCCTCTACTGTACCCTCTACTGTACTGTACTGTACTGTCACTGTACTATACTGGCACACCCGAAATCACCATATATACAGTTAATATGTGCGTGTGTGTTTTTGTGTGTGTTAGGTTGCGCACAGGTGGTGAAAAACAACCATGCTGTATTCATGCTCAGACGCACCCAGCCACCCACCCACCCACACACACACATAGCTCCGTAAGGGAGTGGTTGCACCACTCAAAAATAAATAGAAAGATGCAATCCTGCAGAGTGTAGTTGCCTATCTCTACAGGAATATTGCTCAATTAGAAGAGTTGAGTTGGGTATGATGTTATGATGTCACCGTATACTGTCCAATCAGACGAGGGCAAAGCGCACAAATGCCTTGGGAAGAGTTCCCAATCTCTGGCCAATCGGAGGGGTGAATAGAGAGTTAG
The DNA here is from genome assembly GCF_951216825.1 of Electrona antarctica. NCBI lineage: Eukaryota > Metazoa > Chordata > Actinopteri > Myctophiformes > Myctophidae > Electrona > Electrona antarctica. The sequence goes on from NC_136807.1 coordinate 52,418,314, forward strand.
CCAATGCATGGCTTTAGTTTTGAGGAGCGCCATAACCCCTCCAATGCATGGCTTTAGTTTTGAGGGGCGCCACAGCCCCTCCAATGCATGGCTTTAGTTTTGAGGGGCGCCATAACCCCTCCAATGCATGGCTTTAGTTTTGAGGGGCGCCATAACCCCTCCAATTCATGGCTTTAGTTTTGAGGGGCGCATTGGCTAACTCTCTATTCACCCCTCCGATTGGGGGGGGGGGATGAACCAGATTTCTGGGTGCACGCATGTTGAATGTTGATGTTTCATGTCCGTGGACATTGTAATTCATTTATTACAAGGCCACATGATGTTGTACGGTGTCATTTACTGCCCTAAACAAACATTAAAGTCTGCTGGGGTAGCCGTCTGGGCACCGTGGCTGGTAATCCAGTCTGGCAGTGACTACTGTATACCTATCCCTCTATAAAATAAAATAAAGGCGAAAGCCACAAAAAATAATAATAAAACAAATTGGGAAAGCCATGCATTGGAGGGGTTATGGCGCCCCTCAAAACTAAAGCCATGAATTGGAGGGGTTATGGCGCCCCTCAAAACTAAAGCCATGCATTGGAGGGGTTATGGCGCCCCTCAAAACTAAAGCCATGCATTGGAGGGGTTATGGCGCCCCTCAAAACTAAAGCCATGCATTGGAGGGGTTATGGCGCCCCTCAAAAGCCACTAAAGCCAATGCATGGCTTTAGTTTTGAGGGGCGCCATAACCCCTCCAATGCATGGCTTTCCCAATTTGTTTATTATTATTTTTTGTGGCTTTCGCCTTTATTTTATTTTATAGAGGGATAGGTATACAGTAGTCACTGCCAGACTGGATTACCAGCCACGGTGCCCAGACGGCTACCCCAGCAGACTTTAATGTTTGTTTAGGGCAGTAAATGACACCGTACAACATCATGTGGCCTTGTAATAAATGAATTACAATGTCCACGGACATGAAACATCAACATTCAACATGCGTGCACCCAGAAATCTGGTTCATTCCCCCCCCCCCCCCCCCCAGTGGTGGAAATGATTGTGTTGCATAAGGTACCAACCAGCTTATAGGAGGGAGTCGGGACCAGGAATATAACATGGGTATATACGTTAGATGTTTAGTATCGTTTACACTCTTATATCAGCATATGTGCATTTTACAGCTATCATAATGGCACTGCCATAATTATTACTGAGATAGTGTTATCGTTGTCTCAAGTCCATGTGAGACTGAACAACACTGTGCAGAAGGCCAAACACCTGTCGACTAAAACTAAGACAAAAAATGTTCGTTGACTACCTTTTTTCACTGACGATAACTAAATGGAAACTAAATAAAAACTAAGCTATGATGACTAAAACTAAGACTACATATACTGACAATTTCGTCAACAAATAAAAACTAGACTAAAATGTTAGAAAGGGACTAGTGGACAAGAGATCCTGTATAAGTCATTTTACACTATTGGTTGCATGAAAATAGCTGATCTACAAGCTCACAACGCGTCGCGCTGCGACGCGTTGTGAGCTTGTGGCTATTTTCAGCAAGTGTAAAATCAGTCATTACGACGGCATCAAGGCCCGCCAAAATACATTTTAGTCGACTAAATCAACTGTAGATGTAGTCTACTAAAATGTTATGATATTTAGTCGACTAAAACTAGACCAACACTAAAACATTCCGGGAGACTAAAATGTGACTAAAACTAAATGAAAACTATTCAAGAGACAATGACTAAAACTAAAATCAAAATTTGCTGCCAAAAACAACACAGCTGTCGACAGGCCTTTCTAGTATACTTTAGGTGAGTGAGGGCTTCTCAAAGTGGGTGCCTTGACGCATGTCCAGGGGTGCCTCAGAATGTATGGAAGCCATTTCACTGTGTTTTGTATTTTCTGACTATTATTTCTGTTATTATTTAGCCTTATTAGTTTTGAGAACATTCTGTAGATTATTGGCTAATCGGTACATGAGTTGTTTTCTTTTAATAAGGCAACGTTTCGGTCCCTCCGGACCTTCTTCAGGCATGATGCATTGATGCCTGAAGAAGGTCCATGATGCCTCATTAAAAGCTATAATATGACACAGATGCGTCCTCAGGTCTAAATGGGTTAAAAGAAAAAACTCATGTACCGAGCAGTGTATTTTCATTCCTTTCATTGATGTCCACTGGCCTACGCACCTGTGCATAGTTGCATACGCCTGATTTATAGGTGTGCGAAAGCTTTTTCCTACAATTACATTTTTATTAAAGTGTCAAATCAGTTGTTGTCTCAGGACACTTTACATATAGAGCGACAAAGCTCTGTCGGCACGTTTATTTTCTGATTTATGGAGTGATAAGAAGATATATCTAAAATCCCTGCTGTAATTTGTTTTGTCTCTAATATGTCAAATAAAGAAACAATACTTTTGAACCTGGCTTTATCCCATTTTCAGATTTATTGCCGAAATGCATATGCAAATTATTGCATATAATGCCTAATTTGCAAATGTAAACATATCATTTCAGAAAATGTGTAATACAAACATTGCTTAGTCTCAATGCAAGTAATCAACTTGAGAAGTTTCATTGTGATAGCTATTAGTTAATTATTTTACCCATTACACCTGCCATGTCTAACCCTTAAAAGCTGTGTTATTTGTGTTGTTACATAACCACCATGTATGCATGCGTGTGTGGAAACAATGCTGGATCCACTAGCTCCACCTTAAGTGGAGAAAGGGTTAACATGTGGTGAACGGGAGATCTCTCTCACAGGTCAGAAACTTGTAGTCTTACATAACAGACAAGTTCAACTGTTCAGTGTTTTTTCTTTTTTTTTTTTTTTCAGTGGTGGAAAAAAAGTACTCAAATGTTTTACTTAAGTAAAAGTATCAATACTGCAATATGAAATAAATTATCAAGTAAAAGTCTAGAGGAAAATATATATACTATATAGGCCTACAAAAGTATTAATTGGTATTTTCCCATTTCACTTGTATTCAAATGTATTAAAAATAAATCCTTTGAAAGTAGCCGATCTACAAGCTCACAGTGTGTCGCGTCGCGACACACTGTGAGCTTGTGGATCTGCTATTTTCAAATGGCCCGAAATGCATATAGGGCTGAAGTGGTTAATTATTATTGACATTTATTTAAAGGATAGCCCCTTGAGATGCATCATCTCGTTTTAGAGGGGGTCCTCGTAATGCATGTTTTGTAACATTAAACAAAATCCACAAAGTAACTAAAGTTTTCAAATAATCGTAGCGGTGTAAAAGTACAATATTTGTCTGTGAAATGTAGTGGACTAGAAGTAAAAGTATTGGTCATTTCAAATAATCCTGTAAAGTAAAAGTACCTCAAAATTGTACTTAAGTACAGTACTTGAGTAAATGTAATAGTTATTTTCCACCACTGGTTTTATTGGTTAAAAAACAAATAAATAAAAAATAGCCTAAGTGAACTTGAACAACTCTTGAACATGTAGATAAGCGTTACATACAAAATTAATTCAAATCAAAATCAAAACAGCCATAGGCTATTACTCCATATCCAAACTGCAATATTTTGACAGCTTCAACTTTGGTTTTGGTATAAAAGCAAGCTTGATAATTGTGCCAATAACACTCACAGCATGAAGAGAGAGAAGGCGATGGCTATGAGAGTCCAGGTCTCGATGGAGAAGTCTGGGACGAACCACATGATGTTGTCCTGATCTGATTCTCTCCTCTCCTGAGCCCTGCAGAGTTGAACAACAACTGCTATAGGAGACCTGTCCCTCTCTGCCTCAAATCACTGCAACAATACTGGGCCGGCCCCCACGTGCCCAAATATGGAAGCATCACGTGACTGAGCTTCACGTGACTCTGCTTGTTGCTTCCCACACAGTGCACACACTGGTGTGTACTTACACACAAAGATGTGTTTGAGATAACCACTACTGCATTGTTTGTTATCGCAGTCTATAACCTATACTGCATACTGCTACTATGAAGTTATTTTGTATTTATTTTGTATTTATTATTATGTCAGTGCAGAGGCACATTATTTCTATAACTACCTAAATTAAGCTGTTTAACCCTGCAAATAGCCATATGAAAATAATGTTGGGCTATTTCAGACATGACACAACATGTCTGTGTGTGTTGTGTTGTGTTGTGTGCACAAATGTCACTGCAATAAACCAACTCGTCACTGCAATAAACCAACTCTTCACTACAGTAACCAACTCGTATCAAGGGTCGACGCTCAGATATACTTTCAAACTTTTTTTCCATTCTTATATTGTGTTCAGTGGTCCTCAAACATGTTCATGTCAAGTACCCCAAACAGACCCCATCTAAAAAAAAATATTGTGTTGCTTTCAAGATTATCGATGCTATGTTAACTAATTCTACTTGAACCCCCTCAAGGACCCCTGGGGGTCCCCGGACCCCACTTTGAGAACCAAGGGGAACACTGATTTCACTGAGAGTAGGGGCAGTATTATGCGTGTCTTAAGTACCAGGTCTTATTACTTAACTTAAAGGTATATTCAGTGATTTCACTTAATTCAAATATCACTTATTTTTTCTTTTTTGGATAATCCTCCCTACTATAAAGTGTGCTGACCATATAAGGAGTTCCTCCCTGTCCCCAGTGAGCCCCTGGGGTCAAAAAACCCTAGTTTCGGTTTGGGCTTTGGGTGGCAAAGCCTTCATCCAATCAGGATGAGAGGGGCCTTCCTCCAATCATGATCGAGTGGGGCGGGCATTGGTGCACGTGCTGTTGGTCTGTTGTACTTCCCCCACTGTAGAGCGTGTGCATGTGCACATCTTGTTACCGGGTGGACCGGGTTTTTTTTCCAAATCACTGAATGCTCCTTTAAGACCTGGAGGCGTGATCAATGCCATTTGGCTATTCTGAGTGGCCAAACAGCATTGACCACGCCTCCAGGTCTTAAGTTAAGTAATAAGACCTAGTACTTAAGACACGCATAATACTGCCCTAGGTCTCTATAGCAGTGGTTCCCAAAGTGGGGTCCGGGGACCCCCAGGGGTCCTTGAGGGAGTTCCAGGGGGTCCCCAGCTAAATGATAGTTTGGAACCAAATGGACCCTTATGGGTCTGTAACTCTGAGAGTGTACAAATGGAACCAAATGGACCCTCTCAGAGTTAAAATTAACATTGATTTTACAATATAAATCGGGGTCTCAGAGATAGAAATGCCATTAAATGGGGTTTCCGTATGTCAAAGTGGGGGTCCTTGAAATTTAACGGGTTGAGAATCACTGCTAGAGCCGTAAAAGTCTTCTCTCATGGGGCCCCTGTCATATCTGAATCTGAATCTGAAGCCTTTATTGCCATGACATGTAAACATTTTAGGAATTTGGTGAGGTGGACAGCAGAGTGCAGTTACAACATTAGGACAAGTGCAAAACAGGACAAGAACAACAGAGTTCAAGTGTTCAGGTCAGTCAGCACAAGAGCATTTTACTCTGAGACCCCTTTTCCACCGGTTGGTTCCCAATGGGAACCGGTTCAGTTCTTTTTGGTTCTTAGTCCATGAGCCAGAGCTCCAAAATTGGTGGGAAAACTAGACCTATATTACATTGTTTATAGGTTCAATACAAGTAAATTAATACATGATAACCCTTCCACAGTAGTATCTTTTTCATATTTTCGATTATTTTGCATAATTTCCTACATAATGCCTCATTTGCATATTAAAAAATGTAAAATTTGTAATACAATAGATCATTGTCTTCGTGTAAGTACTCAATTGGGGAAGTTTCGTGGTGATACAAATCTAATATAGGTATGGTTCTGCACATACAATTCATAATTAACGTTCTAAATTTGAAGCTCTGGCTCATGGACTAAAAACCAAAAAGAACTGAACTGGTTCCCATTGGGAACCAACCGGTGGAAAAGGGGCCTGAGTGGGGGTGGAGGGAGGATAGAAGGTGGTCAGGGGGAGACACCAGCAGCATTGAGGAGCCGGATAGATAGACGTGGGGAAAAAGCTGTTTGAATGTCGGGCCTTCACAGTCTTTAGGGACCGCAACCTCCTGCCTGAGGGGAGTGGGGCAAAAAGACTGTGGCCTGCAGGGTGTGCGAGGTCAGCCATGATCTTCCTGGCCCTCCTCAAAGCCCTACTCCTAAACAGGGTCTCAAAGGGGGGCAAAGGGTAGCCAATCACCCTATCTTTTTCAAATGGGGGTCAGTGGGGCTAATTAGTGTCAATATTGGGGGTCCTTGACATGAAGAAGTTTGGGAACCGCTGCTCTATAGCAGGGGTTCTCAACCCGTGGGTCGCGACCCCTCGGGGGGTCGCCAAATTATTTTGGGGGGTCCCCAAATTATTTTTTAAAAAAAAGAAAAAAAACATATTTTCACGATTTAAAAAAAATAGCAGACCTACAAGCTCGTAGCTTGTAGATCTGCTATTTTTCAATAGCTAAATTATAACAATGCTTAAAACACCAAAAGGCGTTCCCGCCCAAAATGGTTTAAGGTTATTGTAGCAGTCAATTTATATTGGGGGTCGGGAGGGGGCGGGGCGGGGGTCCCGAGACATTGCCAAAGCATTTCCGGGGGTCCCCGGCCAAAAACGTTGAGAACCCCTGCTCTATAGGGTGTGTCAGTACATTCATCCCCTAGCATTTCTTCTCAGAGCGTGGTCCGGCTCACTCACAGGTCACAACACAGATTTGTCAAGTCATGCAAAGTTTAAGGTCTCCATACAAGGTTACTGTAGCAACAAATGCAAGTTAATCAACAACCAGGCACTGACAACAGAGCCCTGTTTTGTTTGTGGTACAGTATGATTTTCACATTTTTGAGGTGCGCAAGCCCCTCCTATATACAGGTTTAATGTTTGTCTTTATAGTTCAATGTTTGTTTTGTAAACGCCATTGGCAATGAAGGGAAGATTTACGTCATAATGTGTAATTTACGTCATATTGTCTCTTTATTGTTAAATGCGTGGTGTTTGTGTTTGCACCATTTGTTTTATATCACCTTTACACCACCTAATCAACATGAGTTACACTTTAATATATTAGCGCCCCTCACTTCACATGGGTGTGATTTTTAACATAATCAAGTGTTTAGGCCTACTTTATATTGAACATCATTTGTGATGCAGCGAATGCTTTGTATAGTTTGGGAAATAGATGTGTGTTTTTTGCAAGGCAGGGTTAAAATGATGCCTGGACCATAATAGACATTTGCGTGCGAGTGGCCACGGACTAGCAGTAGGCTGTAGGTGAGCCGTTCCTTATCACAACAGATTAGAGATAGACTAATAGCAGCTTCTTCTCGGGCGGACGTCGTTATCAGTCACCGGACCTGTTTTACCTGTCACCTGCACACCAGGGTCAGGACGTTGTGACATCACTGATGACTGCACGCTCTTTGGCCTGACTCACACCTTTACATCTAGCATACAACATTGATGCATGCTAGATGTAAGCAAAGGGTTTGTTTACATCTTGCCCCAATTCATTTCCAATGGAAGTCACATGGTTTGACACAACATTTGTGTTGTACGGCTTTCGGCTGTGTTTCGACTGCCCCCCTCCCCCTCATACAACAGAAATGTTGTGTCAAACCATGTGACTCCCATTGGAAATGAATTGCGAGCTTGCATCAGTAAACAAGTCTCATGCATCAGCTATACATCAATCTGTTGTGCACGTGAGTCAGGCCTTTGAGTGTAAGGCCTGACTCACACCTTCGCAACAGATTGATGTAGGCCTATATCTGTCTGTCTGTCGGTCGTCGACTGTATCGATAGATGATCAGATGATAATAATATATATAACCTTTATTCCATGGGTAAATACCTGTCCTGTGTCATACAATGGTAGCTATATTAGCCCAATGTTGCTGTTAAATAGTCTATAAAACCAACTAATTTCACTTGAATAATGTGTCCTGTGTGTGTGTGGCGTGCACGCAGAGAGAGAGAGAGAGAGAGAGAGAGAGAGAGAGAGAATAAAAAACAAATGATGTGTAGGCCTATAGCCTATATCGGGTCTGGATCGCATCTTATTGAACTCTTGCAGTGTGTTATCCCTAGTCGGCGACCAATCGTTTAGTGTGAAAGCCACATAGATATAATGACAGCTGATTTAAAAAAAAGACCTGTAGTGTGAAATACATGACGATCTGATGACTCGCCGACAACTTTAAAACTCCTACAGTGTGTAGGGGCCATTAGGCAAGCGGGTTCCAGTCTATTAATAATGTGATCACGTACTCTGCAGGCCAAAGAGTACACTGACGTGATGTACACTGATCACATGACCTCAAGTTCTAGGATAAACAGAAGGAGGGTTTGTATTATTTCCACACAACAACTCTAAGGTATATTAATGACACTAGAGCGGTGCCCGTGGGGCACTGGCCTACCTGGAACGATGCAAGTTGGAAATGCGTGCCCCACCCAGTTATTATGTATCTGTCCCTTTTATGCCCATATATGGAGTTCTTTGTCAGGTATGCCCAAATATGGAGTCTATGCAGACGTCACAACGTATTTGTGGAGATTTGTGTATCTGTCTCTCTGTGTACATTTATTCCTGTATATGGAGTTGTGTGTCAGCCAGGCATGCCCAAATATGGAGTGTCGTGATGTCATAAAAGGCCAGCTCCATATATGGATCCCAGGCAGGGGACCTGTCCAGAGAGTGGGCAGAGGCCTTTTGTGGCGGTTCCCGTTGGAGCCTCTACAGCGGTGCCCGTTGGGCACTGGCCTACTTGGAACGATGCATGTTGTAAATGCATGCCCTACCCAGATATTATGTCTGTGTCCCTTTTATGCCCATATATGGAGTTCTTTGTCAGGCACGTCCAAATATGGAGTCTATGCAGATGTCAGAATGATGTCAGAACAGGCCAGCTCCATATATGGACATTGAGCAGGGGCCCTGTCCAGAGCCCCGGCAGAGGCCTTTTGGCACGCGCGCACGCACGCACGCACGCACGCACGCACGCACGCACGCACGCACGCACGCACACACACACACACACACACACACACACACACACACACACACACACACACACACACACACACACACACACACACACACACACACACACACACACACACACACACACACACACAGTGCATTTATAGTTAAGATAGTTCAATGTTGAAAATGAGTGGTAGCCTTAGCCTATTCCCATTTAAACCTCGATCCAGATTTCACTGAGAGTAGGCTTCACAGAGCTCACTCACAACACAGATTTGTCAAGTCATGCAAAGGCTAAGGTCTCCATAAAAGGTTACAGTAGTAAAACATGCAATTAAGTTAATCAACAACCAGGCACTGACAACTAAGAGCCCTGTTTTGTTTTGTGGTACAGTATGAATTTCACATTATTGACATAATCAAGTGTTTAGGACTACTTTATATTGAATATCATTTGTGAATGCAGTGAATGCTTTGTATAGTTAGTTTGGGAAATAGATGTGTTTTTTTGCAAGGCATATAGGCCTATAAGGGTTAAAATGATGCCCGGAGCATGTACATAAACATTTGCACAAGATCAAGTGACCACATTTTTTTTTTTACCTCCTCTATGATGATTTCCTGTTTTTGGCTATAGGCTATAGGCCTATAGGCTATATTTGTACTTCTCTAATTGTTATGATTAATTGAACATGGCGGGCCCTATTGTAAACAAGTGTAATACTTTATGGTGTCGTCCACAGTTAACAGTTTTGTATTGAGTTGTGCTTGAAATGTAGGCCTACTGTAATTCTCCAATCTGTTAAATTCATCAATTATCAATCAATCAAAAACAGGCTAGCATACGTATAGGCTATATTTGTATCTTTAAATGTTCAGGTGAATTGAAAATTACTCTGATGTAAACAAGTCTTAGTGCTTTTGTCTGGTTTTATCCCCAGTAGCAGTTTTTGTACTGACTTGTGTATTCAGTGACAGTTACACACCTTCTCCACCAGGCGGCGAAAGACAACAGTGCTTGGATCCTGCTTGTAACACTTTGATCCGGAAGTAAATGCGTGTTGTTCATTTTTTGCGTAATGGTGGGAGCATGCTCCGTCCGTTGCTCTCGTTTGCTCTTTGTCGACTTTGTGCCTAAAGTTTACACATTAGACGTTATTATACAAATATATTACAGTAAGAACAGAAAGCTTGGTGAAAATGTGTCCTAAAGGAGGTACAAGGAGTCAAATGGAGTCTGTACGGCTGAAGATAAATGAACACATGACGTCGGTGGGAGAGGAGATCTTGTGTGTTTTGGACAAACAGCGTGGTGTTGATGTTTGTAGTGTGACGCTTAATGTCAGAGTAGTTGTGTTGGAGCGCCTCAGCGCGGTGGGAGAGTTCATGTGCAACCTTTTCCAGAGAGAGATGGAGACACTGGAAACTCTGCTGGAGGAACAGAACAAACTGCTGGACGAGATGCTACAAAAGCCACACATCAGACTACACAGAGCAGGTTAGTAAACACATGGGTAGTTTAGCTAGCTGACTAGGAATGACTAGGAAACGTGTTTGCTGCAGATGAGCCAAAACATTTTTTATAGTATATTCTATATTGTTTTTCTCTAGATCGAAACAGAGTTTTTGATGAATTGTACATGGTGGACCCTCTTGTAAACAAGTGTAATGCTTAATTGGGTCGTCCACTCACAGTTAACAGCCTTTGTATTGAGTTTGTGCTTGAAATGTACTGTAATTCTGCAAACTGTTAATACATATTTCAATCAATCAATCAAAGTGGGTGGGTGACAATATTATCACACGAAAAGATGAAATTACCTACCTAGGTTCCATCCTGGAGGGAAATCTTTCCGGTGATAAAATGGCCATCAACGTAATAAAAGAAAGTCAACCAAAGTACAAGATTCATATACAGGATCTCCTCACTGGTCGACAAAACCACCTTGAAGACCCTAACACAGCGTTTCCCAACCTTTTTTGTCCCAGGGCACACTTTTCATAGCCTAAAAATCTCGGGGCACACCTAGATATAGGGGGGGGGGGGGTGCATGTATGTATGTATGTATGTATGTATATATATATATATATATATATATATAGTAAAACGTCTTTGATACCAAACACATTATACTTTTGACAGAGTAAAACTTCTTTGAACCCAATATACTTTTAAAAACACACATGACTCATCAAATAACTCAATATACAAAATATAGCACACACATTTTCAATTTGTCAATGCAAAGTAAATACTTATTTTGCCACAATACAATGGTCTTAAACATGAGCAACCACTCAGTTCACACAGGTGTGATTTTCTTTTTACATTTTGGGAAAAAAATTGCTCTTTGCAATGTGAAATGCCACCGAATTTAAGGATTAATCCTTTTCCTTGTCTTTATTATGGGCCAACTTGTGAAAGCTACATGCTTTTATTGTGAAGGGTCTCAGTTCTTACAGCCTGCAAGCTCACAGCCTCAGCCTACAAGCTCACAACGCGTTGCGGACGCAACACGTTGTGAGCTTGTAGATCAACTATTTTCAGCATGGAACACGTGTACGACGAAGAATAAATCAGGCATCACTGCGCTTCTGTGGAGGGAGGGAGATATATATTGTTGGCCGAACGAGGCGATCATGTAGGGACAGTTGGACACATACGACATACCTCATCGACGCAAAAATAACAAGCAATTGGAATCTATTTTCCGTGGCACATTATAAACAAGTTTACTTTACCTCCTCAGTGTTTGGGTCGGGACATGTAGGACTGTATGTGTCTGCTGTCTGCGTGCATATGCGCGCTGCGCGCTCCAGTGAAATTGTGCGGTTTGAGAAAGATTAGTTAATTTGTGTTGGATAAGGGCTTATTGGTGGGTTTTCCGCTAGATATTAATAAGGAGTGATTAGGGTGTGTTTTAGCGGGGGTTTCGCCTGGAAGGCTCACTTACTTTTGAACAAAGTTGAACGTGAGAAAGTGACGTTCACACACGCCAGAAATGAACGCGTTCACAATGACGTTCATCAGGCAGAAATACAGTACGTTCAGCCGAAATAGGAACGCGTTCGTGAACTATCGTTCGTGAACTATCGTTCGTGAACTATCGTTCTTTGAACGCGTTCCGGTACATCACTGCCCATTTATACAGTAAAGTTGCCAAGCGAGTACAGGTGATTAACATTCCTATGGCCGATGGTCGTTAGAGTCTATTGTTCCGTTGTTGTTGTCGCACGAATCCTGCAGCTCAGTAGCTATTGCTTTCGGGGGAGGGTTAGTGTTATTTTCGGTCAAATCGGGCGGCACACCTGGACACATCAAACGGCACAGTAAAGTGCCGCGGCACAGTAAAGTGCCGCGGCACACAGGTTGGGAAATACTGCCCTAACAGGAGCCCTCGTACAAGGTTTTTTCGACTATGCATGCACCTCTTGGTACCACCAGTGATGTAAATAGGGTGCGTTTTGCGTCCCAAAACGCACTTTATAGTTATGGGACGCAATACACCAACAGCCTCTGCGTCCTGTGGACGCAACTTTATCCTGGCTGCACTGAAGACTATGGCACTCTCTCGGTCACACACTGTTCTACGTGGAAGTCTAGCACTCTTTCGGTCACACACTGTTCTACGTGGAAGTCTAGCACTTTTTCGGTCACACACAGGCTGCAACATCGGGGGAACGGGGGAAGTTTAAGTCATGCAGCACTGAGCGCTCCGCTGTCCCCTCGCCTCACTCATATCACACTTTGGCTGAGTAAAGGCTGGAGCCTGGGTCCGAGGGGCTAATGGACTAGCCTACATGTTGTTTACGCTCCGGAGTCCAGACCCATGCAGTTTAATAATATACAGTCACACCAGAATGCACACTGCTGTCTCATCACAACCCAATGCGCGACCCGTGAAGTCGGGGGGAAAAATAATAAAAGAGAAAAGAAAAAGACGGAGTGACAAATCGTTAGCAACAAGCTATGCTAACAGACTGGTGGTGGTGGTGTTGGCTATTAGCTTGTTGCTGCTGCTGATTCAACGCACTGATTGAACTTCACTTCATGTCCGCCTGTAACGTGAACGAATCCTGACACCAGTGCTGCAAAAACAGACAGATCTACAAGCTCTCAACGCGCTGCAAACGGCGCTGCAGAGATGGGCGCATCTGCGGGTTCTCAAGTCAACGCGTTTGTTTTTGCAGCGCTGGTGTCAGGGTTCGTTCACGTTGATCTACAAGCTCTCAACACGTTGCAAACGGCGCTGCAGAGACGGGCGCATCTGCAGGTTCTCAGCGCGTTGCGTCAGCGGCGCGTTGAGAGCTTGTGAATCTGTCTTTTTTTCGACTTGCGACCTGCTGTAAACTGTAATCACATTGCACGAATATAGCGTCTATCGGCGATTTTTTACCAGACGATGGACGATGGGAAAACTTTGCTATATCGCCCAACCTTAATGCGTGTGTACTGTGTAGGGCAGCTGCCATTCTTCCCTGTAGACAGGGACTCAAGTGACTTCTAAGTTCCACTTTTCCAAATAAATTATTTTACATCCACAATGGCAAACCTATTTGCATTTTGGCTAAGTACAATAATTGCAACTGCAAACAACTTTTGGTTGGTATATTAAGCTATGTTAAATCCACTGTTGCCCACTATTAGTATTTCTTACTGAGTTGTGCTTGCTAATACTACTAGCCTACATAAAAAGATATACTGTATAGGCCTATTTGATATTTTTATATATATATATTTTTTTATAAATGTTATTATTTTTGAGTGGTGCAACCACTCCCTTACGGAGTGGTCCAACCACTCCCCCCGCGAACCCCCTCACGGAGTTGCACCACTCACTTCACACAGGTGTGATTTTCTTTGGGACTCATAAGAATTTTTTGGGACTCATTTGAATGACCACCTGTGCATCCCGGGACCCATTACATTGAAAACCTATTTACATCACTGTACCACAGCACCTCAAAGGCTATCCGCAATTTGCAACTCTAGATTTTTTTATAATGGGATAAATCTAGAGTTGCAATACCCTCCATTGACTCCCCACTCATCCATTTGCGTTTGCGATCTGCTTGTCTTAAACAACATTAAACTCACCAACATTGCAGCTGTAGTCCAAGCTTGAATTATCCTCTTTCAATCTGCCGAGCTTGTTTTTCATAAAAATCCCCCGTAGACATGTTATGAGCTGCTTTCTGTCAAGAAATTCTGTGCAAGTGATTCTTTTTCTAAGTGCTGGAGTTTGGAAGTGCTCGTCGTAAGTCACTGAACGTCCCTGCATGCATCTGTTTCGCATTTGCACACAATGCAGGAGGCAGCAGCGCGACCCCTTAATAAAAACGAGTGTTTCCAAACTCCAACATTTCTTCTTCTTGACAGAAAGTAGCTCATAACATGTCTACGGGGGATTTTTTATGAAAAACAAGCTCGGCAGATTGAAAGAGAATAATTCAAGCTTGGACTACAGCTGCAATGTTGGTGAGTTTAACGTCGTTTAAGACAAGCAGATCGCAAACGCAAATGGATGAGTGGGGAGTCAATGGAGGGTATTGCAACTCTAGATTCATCCCATTATAAAAAAATCTAGAGTTGCAAATTGCGGCTACTCAAAGGCCCTTAAAACAACCCAGCTAGCAAGTCATGCCGTGACGCTGGCGTGAGGCGGTCCACGCACTCCGCCGATCATGTCCTCCGCTCCGCGCGTGTAGCCGGCGCCCCGCTACTCTGCCGCGACTCGAACGCCAGCTACCGACGGCAGCTGCAGGACAGCGTGGAGCTGTCGTATGACACCCCCCCCCCCCATATGCGACCCCACACCCCTCGATCCTCCCCCATATTTATAGAATCATAATAAAGCGGCACATGTATACTTTCTTTATTAGGAAATAAAAGGTTACAATGAAAACATTTAGACAGCCATGTTAAACATAAATAACGGCAGTTTAGAATACAAGTGGTTGATTTTGATTACTTTAGGACCACACTTTGAGAACCACTGGCTCCTAAAATCTATAAAACAGTAAAACACCAACTTTCCTGAAACCACCAGAACATGTTGTTGGATAAGATTGTGTCCACAATTCCACACTGTATTAATCCATTTAGACCTGAGCTGGATTCTACAAAATGTCTTCTAAATCATGACAGTTTTCTGAAAAACCTATGTTTCTATATTAGTGGTTCTCAAATTATGTCATGTCAAGGACCCCAGAAATGTTATGAAATTGGCCGCAGACACCTATCTGAAAATATGTTGTTCCAGGGACTACCAGAAGCAAAGATTTGAGTTAAAAACGTTTGCTCTGAAATAATATATTCAAAGATTTGCACATTTTCAGGTTAAAACAAAATAGCAGACCTACAAGCTCGTAGCGTGAGGATTTAGAAGACGTTTTGTAGAATCAGTTCTCAGGTTTAATTTCTTAAGTCTATAGAACACCAAGTCTATTCTGTGTGGAGTAGTTATGTAGGCCCAGTAATGTTTCAATTACAGTTACACAGCAATAAACAGAACACATAATGGCACGCAATATTTGTTAAACTTTTCAGGAAAAAAACATTCAGTTGCTTGAAAAAGTAATTACTTAAACTCCATTCACATTTCAAAACCAAACTTTTATCCTGGTTCAGGCCTGAGACTCCGATGGGTGCAGGGCCAGGCCAGGCTGAGTGCCCACACTTTGACTTGAGAGCTACTTTGAAGGTGGTAATGTTCACCTACTACACAATATAGTCATGTGAGAATCGTGATCTCAATTCTTGGAGGAAAATCGAGATTCACCTTTGAGCAAGAAATCGTGTAGCATACATTCAAGAGACCATTTGGAAACCCCTATAGCGGTTGGATTTAACCCTTTTCATGCCAAGGTTATTCAGAATTTGAACCACGGACCACCGTTTGATGAGCTGCCTGGCTGCCTGCCGTGCCTGGCCGTTTCCTTCCTTTATGAAGCCCGACTGGTGGTGGCCGCCAGCAGAAGTTCCAGAAGGCGCCCTGTCCAATGTCTCTGGCTCTCCGACCACAGGTTCCCGTCACTGCCGACACTGAAGTCCAAGATCCCCCACAATGAGTCCTGAGAGCCTGCTGTGTCCACCGTCTCCCTCTCTTGCTTCATGGTCGAATTTCATGACTGCATCTGCATAGTAAAAAAAAAAATACAATAAAAAAAGTGCAAAGTCAACATGCTCCAATCCATCTGCAAAAATGAATTGCCTGTACACCCACTAGTTTAATACAAATCCATCTCCCTTCTACACCCCAGTCATTTAAAATGTCATGATGGTAACAAATTAACAATGGTACACAGTTACACATTGTTGGGTGCCAATTTTCTGTCCTTGGTGAAAATGAACAATTACCTTAAATTAAAGAACGATGTCTCAGCTCTGTACAGCATGTCACCTTGTTTGTCTGTAAAATTAAAACTAATTCAAGTCAAATTTCTTTCAAATGTAACGGCAAACTTGAGGAAAGAGAGCTTGTAGATCGGCTATTTTCAGCATGCAACCTAAAACTGATGACTAAAATTACTTTGCGAGTTCCTTTAGAGGAGACAAGAACAGAGAGAAGAGTAAAAGAAATGGCTCAGAACGTACCTGCATGGCAATGCCCATGTTGGTCACTGCATCTGCACCTGTAATAGAATAACAAAAAAAGTCTGTTTTAAACATTAGCCTACTATGTGATATTTTTTACATTTGCAAGACAGAGGTGCCTAGATCAAGCGCAGTAGTAGATCAAGGCCCATTATTGATTCTGTATTTGAGCCACGGACCACCATTTGATGAAGATTTAGCTTTGCAGACCCATTAGAGTCCACGTTTACATCAATCAATCAATCAATCAGATTTATTGTCACTTCCACAATATACACTGGGCATACAAAAATACCGTTCTCCACGGCTCATGATGCTTCACATTTTAAAACAATAGACACATTAAAAAGAGGCAAAGCCCTTTAAAAAACATTAAACGGTAAAAGGAGCAGACAACATTAGCAGGAGAAAGTGCTGATGCATTCAAAATGCATATGTGTAAAGTGCTATTCATCTCTCAGGATGTTGGCCTTGGGGGCAAGTGGCCTGATGGTTTGGGGGAAGAAACTGTTGGACAGCCTGCTGGTGCTTCCTCCTAGGCTCTTGAACCTCCTACCAGATGGCAGGAGTTCAAGGAGATGGTGGGAGGGGTGGGAGGGGTCGGTCATAATACTCATGGCCTTCCTGACACAACGGTCTGTGTATATGTCAGCTATGGGGGGAGGGGGACACTTGTGATCTTCTCCGCTGCTCTCACTATCCTCTGTAGGGACTTGCGGTCGGCATCTGTGCAGTTCCCATACCAGACAGTGATGCAGTACGTCGCTCTCGATGGTTCCTCTGTAGAACGCTGTCATAATAGAGGGGGGGAGTTCACTTTTTTCAGTCTCCGCAGGAAGTACAGGTGTTTCTGGGCTTTCTTGGTGATAGCTGAGATGTTAGTGGACCACTTTAGGTCGTCAGCAATATGCACCCCCAGGAACTTAGTGCTTTGTACCCTTTCCACAGCAGCACCGTTGATGGTAAGTGGGGTGTGCACACAAGGGCCTCTGATGACCATCTCCTTGGTCTTGTCCACATTTAAGGACAGGTTGTTGTCATTGCACCACATGGCCAGTTTCTCCACCTCCTCTCTGTACTGTGTCTCATCGCCGTTCGTGACTAGACCCACCACTGTCGTGTCGTCAGCGAATTTGATGATGTGGTTGGAGCTGGACCTGGCAGAACAGTCGTGGGTCAATAGGGTGAACAGGAGTGGACTGAGCACACAGCCCTGGGGGGAGCCAGTACTCAGTGTGATGGTGCTAGAGTTATGTCCTCCTATTCTGACTGACTGCGGCCTGCAGGTGAGGAAGTCCAGAATCCAATTACAGAGAGGCGTGTTGAGACTCAGTGTGCTCAGCTTCCCTATCAGCTGCTGGGGGATGATAGTATTAAAAGCGGAGCTGAAGTCAATGAACAGCATTCTGACGTATGTATTTCTCTTGTCCAGGTGTGTAAGGGCCAAGTGCAGGGCAGTAGACACAGCATCGTCAGTGGACCTGTTGGCCCGGTATGCATACTGATGGGGGTCCATGTTGGGGGGCAGGGCCCTTTTGATGATCTCCAAGACCAGCCTCTCAAAGCACTTCATAATGATGGGTGTCAGTGCTATGGGGCGATAGTCATTTAGGCAAGATACGGGGCACTTTTTTGGAACTGGAATGATGGTGGCAGATTTGAGGCATTTTGGGACAACAGCCTGACGCAGGGATGTGTTAAAAATGTCTGTAAGGACATCCTTCAACTGTTCCGCACAGTCTCTGAGTACCCGCCCAGATATATTATCCGGACCCGCAGCCTTTCGGGGGTTAACCTGTGACGGGTGTTGTTTGTGGCCTCAAATCGTGCATAGAAGTCATTCAGCTGGTTTGGGAGGGAGGGGTCACTGTCACAGACCTGTGGGGGAGGTTTATAGCCTGTGATGGCTTGGATCCCCTGCCACAAGCGACGTGCGTCACTGGTTTCAGTGAAGTTGTTATGTATCCTCCTGGAGTGCTGTTTCTTCGCTCTCTTGATTTCCCGAGACAGATCGTTCCTAGCCATGTTCAGGGCTACCGTGTCCCCTGACCTGAAGGCTGCATCTCGAGTCCTCAGCAGAGAGCGAACCTCTCCCGTCATCCACGGTTTCTTGTTGGAGCGCACAGTAATTGTTTTGGTTGTGTTACATCATCCGTACATTTGCTGATGTAGTCCATCACAACCTCTGTATACTCCTGCAGGTCCGTCTGATGATTATAGGTAGCTGCTTCTCTGAAGATGTTCCAGTCCGTAGTTTCCATACAGTCCTGTAGGCCTGATGTGCTCCCTTCTGGCCACACTCTAATCTGCTTCTTGACTTTCACCAGTTTCACCCGAGGTCTGTATGTGGGTGTAAGCCTGTAAGCCTGATAGAGATGTGGTCGGAGGAGCCCAGTTTAGGAAGGGGAAATGCCCAATATGCTGCCTTTGAGCTGGTATAGACCTTGTCCAATATGTTTTCTCCCCTGGTTGCAAAATGTATGTGCTGGTAAAACTTTGGCAGCCTGGTTGAAGTCACCTAGTGCAATAAAAAATGCATCAGGATGTCTAGTCTGCTGCTTACTGATAGCATCATGCAGTTCATACATTGCCTCCTTAGTATTGGCACTGGGGGGAATATACACAGCCACCATGAAAACACTGGTAAACTCCCTCGACAGATGAAATGGTCGACACTTTAAGAGTAAAAACTCAGCTCGTTCTGAGCAGTGCTTAGAGACAGTCACAGCATCCTGGCACCAGGCTGTGTTGATGTAAACTCCGCCTCCCTTGGTCTTCCCAGAGAGTGACGTCACCCTGTCAGCTCTGTGGAGTGAGAATCCATCCAGCTGAACAGCTGTGTCTGGGATGCGATCATTTAGCCATGTTTCCGTGAACACGTAAGCACAGCAGTCCTTTATCTCGCGCCGAGCAGCCATCCGTAGTTTCAGCTCGTCCAGCTGTGCATCCAGGGAGCGTACATTCGCCAGCAGGATTGACGGTACAGCCGGTCGGTGTGGGCTAGCCTTTAGCCTGCCGTTGACACCTCCGCGCTTACCGCGCTTCTGGGCTCTCTCACGCCGCTTACGGCGCATCCTCGCCCCGACAATAGAGACATGCGATGCCGTTGTAGCTGGTCGGCGTAGCAACCCGAGTCGCGTTAATGCTTCCACTGGGACGCTCATATGGGCTTGAATGAGCAATCTACCTATATGCAACAGAGACTGTCTATCATACACATGTTTGCAAGCGTTGTCTCTGTATAAAGGACGCATACTGAAAGTTACAATAAGCACAATACAATAAGCAACATGAGCTGGAGTAGCCGCTGCAACTCGTGTGCGCCTCTCACCTCTCCTCACCTCATCAATGATCCTGTGATATCCAATGATAAATGCTGTATTGATGTGGTACCATAGGAGATAACAGGCAGACATTGAACAAAATAATAATTCAGTGACTGCTTGTAATTGTTTGCAAAATAAAGATTAACATTAGCATTGATATTTAAGTCTACAGTCATCACAGTAGGCCTATACTTACTTTAGAAAATGCATGAGTTTCATGGTGCAAGTTTTGAAACAAAGAATGACAAAAAAATGTATTTACAGCTACACAAGCAACGTATCAAATCTTATCCAATTCGAATAATTGTGTTTAAGGACTTTTATCAACATAAGACAACATAAGAAGACGTTACAAAAGAACATGATACATATAATTATTGTTCGCTACTAAACCATTTTACTTAATTCTGATATGAGGTTGTTTTCTCCAGCCTCCACCGTCTCCCTGTCTTGCTGGAACGTACATGCTCAGCTCTGTACAGCATGTCACCTTGTTTGTCTGTAAAATTAAATCAAATACCAGTATTAGTAACTTTTTCCTCTTGTGAAAACAAATCCCTTTCTGGCCAAAAACGTGCATGTTCTGGGTGGGGTGGGGGGGCTCAGAGTGCATCCACTAATGAAAGTAGGCTTTCTAATTACACAGTCTTTGTATTGGTTAGTAGGTGGTGGTCCGCTTTTCATGTGAGCCAGGAAAAAGAACGGCCCTCAATGCAACGGCAGTAGAGTCCAGATTGGACTATGGAACAAAGCAACCTTAATATAAAACACCATAACGCTTAAAGGACCACTTCACCACTTTTCAACCTATCTTCATATAATAGGTCCTCACTAATAATCATGAAAAAATGGTGCAATTATTTTCTACTCGGTCTGTGTCTCATAGGAGGTCTGTGGGCAGTTCAGAAACCCGTCCACCAGTGACATCAGTGGGGAATACAAGCTAATAGAAACTGCAGGCTTTCTAGTCCTGAAAAGTTGCAATGCGAAAATGGAAGTCATCGTTCTCACGATAATTCAAATCTAAACATTTTTGTAAAAACATCTTGTTTAAAAAAAATCTGCCTAATGATGACGGGTGTCTGAACTGCCCACAGCCCTCCTATGAGACACGGACTGAGTAGAAAAAAATCATGCCATTTTATCATGATTATTAGTGAGGACCTATTATATGAAGATAGGTTGAAAAGTGGTGAAGTGGTCCTTTAAGCTGCAGTAGCTTTCTCTTGCTTTCCAACGGAGCTAGATGTTTTTAAAGCTAAAATAGCATGAGTAATACGTTTGCTAACCCATCCCCCGTCCAAACAATGGATTAGCTAGCTAGAGGGAAACGTGCACAGATAAAGATCGAAATGATTCTAACACGTGCAATTACACTACACACGGTAGATATCGGATATAAAAATACACTGACCTTTCAACTGAATTTCTCCGGAGAAAAATGGTGAAATATAAGCATTTGTTGCTCACTCTTGTCTTCCTCTACTCTGCTCTGCTTCAGCGCCGTCAACAACAACACAACAGCTGCCTGCAATTCTGCAATGCATGCCGGGTAGCTTCATAGCCTGAACAAAACTTACCCCACAACCACAATAAAGTGTTACAATTACTATAGTCTGCAGGTGCATCTTATTAAGAAGAAGAAGAAGAATCCACTTAATTATATTCAATAATAGTTAACACTTTGACGCCATACCCCGCGTTCCCCGCATTTAATCAAATATCCAACGCTGCCGACATTGTTTTATTACCTTTGGAGCATACGCTGAAGTATTTGCAGCTTTCAACCACGAAAATCCGGTAAAAAATGGTTCGATGGTTTGTCATGATGAGACGAGCCAGCGGCCATGACAATGCGAAATGAAACCACAGTGCAGAGCAAGATGTAGTCCAAACAAACCCCCCGTTCACTTGCATTGGGCTCCCAGAAGCCCTAGCAGCCCAGACTTGATTTCCGGTTTCGTCATCATAACGCGACGGCCTCGTCATCAGGTCCCGGATAAATGCGCGGTTTCTTTTTAATTATTTAAAAACAGAATGAAACGCATTAAACAAATAGCGGGAATGTCGTATTATGCAGCGGCGGAACACTGGATCAAACAATTAGCGGCAAGCAAACTGTTTAAAAATAAATCATAATAATAATAATCCTACAAAATATAATATTAAAATATTCTCAAATGATTTATTTATACATACGATGCACATCCTTTTCTGAGAGAGAGAGAGAGAGAGAGAGAGAGAGGGGCGGGGAGGGCAAGCCTCACGACGTGAAGAGGGCTGTAAATTCACAGAGGCATGAAAATCTAACTGAGCGAGATCGTATGACGTGAGGACAGCGGGGGGGAGTCCGGGCCACGCCGGGGCGTGCTACGCTGTGAAATAGACAGCGGGAGGCGGTAGCTAGCGGGGCAATGTTACCTGGGAAGGCTCCAGACTCCCCAAAACAAACTGGTCAGGCTACTACTTGGCCTCACTCCCTGAATCCACCTCACCCCTGCCCACTTTGACAGGCTGGAATGGCTTAGGGTTGACGAGAGTACAGCATCTTGCAATGGGTCTGTTCCACAAGATTCGATACACCACCAAGATACCCATGTACCTTCTTCCGTAATTTCAATGAAGTCCACACCCACAACACCAGAGGGAGTTCAACAAACCATGTGCAACCCAGATTCGGCACAAACAAGGGACTAAATTAATTTCGCTCCTATGCCACCAAAATGTGGAACACCCTACCAACACTCATTAAGACATGCAAATCCCTTGACTCCTTCAAAACCGCTCTCAAAGGCACCTACGGACGGCTGCAATTAGAAACTGGCCCCCGTAAAGTCTGAATGATGATTTCCTGTTTTTGGCTATATAGAAGTGTATATTTGTACGTCTCTAAATGTTCTGATGAATTAAAAATGGTGTACCCTATTGTAAACAAGTGTAACACTATGGTGTCGTCCACAGTTAACACCCGGAACGCCCGGGGTTATTTAATCCATTAAATCATAGCGCCCAGCGATTTATAGCAGCGGAGCACTTTTACCGACGGACCGGATGTTATCCCGGATGTGGATGAAGCAGCTAGAATCCAGAGTGTTTTGGCTACATCTAGCTGCTAGATTATGTCTAACACATAATCTTTGCTTAGAATTGGCCGAAATGATTTAGATCAAGAGTTATTAACTCTGTTTTAAGATTTTCGGTCTCGTCGGCTAAACGGGGGGGGGGGGGGGGGGGGGGGGGACATTTTCGATGACATCCCACTGTTGCGCAACATCGAATGTTGCGCAACAGACACTCCCAGCCTGTGGAGCAATACGATCGGTTTTGATATCAATAATCTCCATCCTTTTGATCAATCTTCGTCCTGGGCACTGGGCGTTACTAATTGAAAGGGAGAAGAACTTTGTCCTGTGCGCTCAGGGTGTTAACAGTTTTTGTATTGAGTTGTGCTTGAAATGTACTGTAATTCTGCAAACTGTTAATATCAATCAATCAATCAAAAAGTCAGAGTTTCTGAACCAATCAGAGCGTCGCATCCCTCCAGGCTATGGGAGTCTGTCTCATGCACGACCACATGCACGCACATGCAGAGTCGTTTTGTAAACAAAGTGACAGAGAGACGTGCAGCAAAGCCAGGGGATTATTTCTAACCTATACACAATTTATATACATATTTTAGCGTGATGATTACGTTTAAGACGAGTAACACACTGTCTGGATGTCATCTTGAATGAGATTACAAACAGCAGTGTTGGGAAAGTTCTTTTTTTATGAACTAGTTCAGTTCACAGTTCAATTTTTTTTAAATGAACTAGTTCCGTTCATAGTTCATCATTCAAAATTTTGAACTAAAGTTCATCGTTCCAGAAAATGAACTATTATAGTTCTTTTTTGTTCTTTTTTTCCTTTTTATTATTGCCACAGCCCATATAGTCATATAAAACTGCATACTTTATACCAAATTAAGTCCAAACCTTAAAAAAACTACTTTGGGATTAATAAAGTAACAACTTTTACAATATCTCCATTACCCAAATTAATTCCTTATCATTTTTTATTTTTTTACATTTTACAAAAATTGTTCTTTTGCAATGTGAAATGCCACCAAATTCTTAAAGGCGTAGTGAAACGGAAATGGTGGACATTTTATTTTGAAGTTTCAGACGGTTTCAAATTGAAACACAGCTATGAAGTTTCTGAACCAATCAGAGCGTCGCATCCCTTCTAAGGTTGGGCGATATGCCAATCTTTTTCAATCGCCCATCGTCTGTCCAAAAATCGCCGATGGACGATATATTCGTGTCATAAAAGTAAAGTGAGAACAGCTCACTACAGGTCGCAAAAAAGCCAGATCTACAAGCTCTCAAGGCGCCGCGTCCTGCCTGTTTTTGCAGCCCCGTTCGCTACGCGTTGAGAGCTTGTAGATCCGTCTATTTTTGCTGCGCAGCTGCGCAGCCAGGGTAACAAAATAAAAAATAAGTTACAGGTGGAGATGAAGTGAAGTTGGAACGGACAAGCAGCTGCCTGCAAGCCAAGCTAACATCACAACCACTGGCTGGTGACAGTGTTGTTAGCCGCAGCAACATGTAGCATGCCCTGGTAACTTCTCCTCCTCCCCGGAGAACTCTTGCCTCCCCGCACCGTCGGTGCTGATCCACAAGCTCTCAAGGCATCGCGTCCTGCCTGTTTTTGCAGCGCCGTTCGCTACGCGTTGAGAGCTTGTAGATCTGTCTATTTTTGCAGCGCTGGTGTCGGGGTTCGTTCACGTTGTCAATAAAAAAATAACCTAGATTACAGGCGGAGATGAAGTTCAATCAGTGGGTTGAATCAGTAGCTACACGCTAAGCTAACGATCCCCGAGCCTACACTAACACTAGCAGCCTGTTTTTTATTTTCCCCCCGACTTCACGGGTGGCGCATTGGGATTGTGATGAGACACGAGACAGCAGTGTGCATTCTGTTGTGACTGTATATTATTAAACTGCATGGGTCTGGACTCCGGAGCATAAACAACATGTAGGCTACAGTACAGTAGCCTCCCTCGGCTCGGTCCCTCCCAGCCTTTACTCTGGCTGCCAGAGTGTTCCCCGATGCTGCGGTGCGGGGACTGGGGGAGCATACCAGGGAGGAGGGGTTTTCTACCCGGCCGCTGTTACTACTTTGCTGGCCCAAATTGATTCACATGTTGCTCACACTTTACAGGTTAATTGGGCTAATATTTTGCAAAAGAAAATAATCGTCCCGAAAAATCGCCTAATAAAAATATTCGGCGATTGGACTCGTACATTCGCGATTGACGATAGATTCGTATCGTCACCCAACCCTAATCCCTTCAGGCGATGGGACGGTAGCTAGGGGCGGTAGCTATGATATACCAGCGCATGGTGTGTGTTTGTTTACAAGTCAGACAGTCGGCCATGCTGTACCGGTTTACTGTTATACGAAGTGTACCTCCCAGAGTAGAGTAGTTCTGGAGTAGTTCCAACGGATTGTGTGCCCCTGGTTTTTCCCTAGTGGGACTGATTGAGGGTAGCTACTGGGACATAAGTCGGGACTTGATCACTCCCGGCTGGGTCGCCTGAGTGAGGGGTATGATGTTGAGAGACCCGAAACCCCGTTGACCTCAGGATACATCACTGAGGATACGTCCCAGGTGCATCCATGCAATGATTTTTTGTTATAGTTCTTCTATTTATAGTGACTCATAGGAATAGACTATGTGACAACCAGGTATAGTCTGGTGACCACCGGAGAGACGGGTGACAGCCGGAATGTAGACGGCACCCGGGTGAGCAGTATGGGTTAGCGCCCCAGCCCGTGTCCTCCGTGAGGAGGAAAGCCCAACAGCCCTCGGTGAGGCCTTTGGGAGGGCCATGCAAGCAGCAAGCGGAACCGCAGCACCATGAC
The DNA here is from genome assembly GCF_951216825.1 of Electrona antarctica. Classification (NCBI taxonomy): domain Eukaryota; kingdom Metazoa; phylum Chordata; class Actinopteri; order Myctophiformes; family Myctophidae; genus Electrona; species Electrona antarctica. Next base: position 52,444,093 of record NC_136807.1, read on the forward strand.
CCTGCGGAACCATTGCCTACCACTCCTGAATGAACTGTCTGGTGCTGGGGCTCTGGTGCAACGCACAGGTCCTCGCTCTGCTCCTGGTGAGAGCAGGAGTGGACCTGGTGAGACGTAGGAGGGGCCCGGACAGGAGACAACCCACAGAGCCTAGTCCCTCCATGCGCCAGAAGTGTACCTCCCAGCCCTGGCAGAGTAGTTCTGGAGTAGTTCCAACGGATTGTGTGCCCCTGGTTTTTCCCTAGTGGGACTGATTGAGTGTAGCTACTGGGACGTAAGTCGGGACTTGATCACTCCCGGCTGGGTCGACTGATGTTGAGAGACCCGAAACCCTGTTGACCACAGGATACATCACTGAGGATACGTCCCAGGTGCATCCATGCGATGTTTTTTAGTTATGTGGCTTATTTCTACCCTATAATGTTTTCTGATACATATTTTAGCGTGATGATTAAGTTGAAACCGAGTAATACACTGTCTGGATGTTATCTTGAATGGGAATAAAAACGGAGGATTTCTGTAATCAGTAGCAGCTGTGTTTGCCTGTTTGGACGGATGCGGAGATATGGGGAATTAAACGGGTGAGCTTCATTTTAATTGGCTTTTATCGATGTGGGCCTCGACACGTCATCACGCAGCACGTTTTCGTTTTCAGAAATTAGAATTTGCCCATTTATTTGGCCTCCATTGTTAGGTATGCCCATATAATGACCACGGATATGGTCTAAAAGTGTGAAAAACGTATTTTTCATTTCACTACACCTTTAATAATTACTCCGTTACTCAAAAAAGTAATACACTACATATTACACATTACTTTTGAAAAAAGTAATGCCTTACATTACTTGATTACTCCCTGGAGTAAGTAACTAGTTACACTACTCGTTACACTACTTTTGCGTTACTCCATACAATCGCCTGAGATGCATTGTCACATAATTTACCACCACTTAACAAATCTTTAAAATCCTAATAAGGAGGAAATAGGCCTACACAAGATCTTTCTTTATGCTCTTTACCAGGTTGTGGAGGAATAAAACAAAATGGGCCTTTCCAAAACAGTCTAGTGTAGTGGTTCTTTTGACCTTGTAAAACTTTTTCTATGCAAACTTCTAATGAATTCTTTAAGTACATTGCACATGTTATGTAACTGTGACAGCAGTGGCTTTCAATCAGTGGTCCGTGGACCACCAGACACCAGTGAGCCTTTAGGGTGTTCCAGGTGGTCCCCAGCTAAATGATGGAGAGTTGGTAACCAAATGGACACTCATTAGATATTTAACCCTTATATCTTTAACTCTTGATAGTGTAAAATTAAACCAAATGGATTTGGTATGATATATGGTATGATATGAAAATGGTTGAAAACCACTGTACCACAGGTTCTAGGCAAATATTAACCCAAAATATATTCAAATAAAATAATGAGACTGAGATAAATCAGTAGCCTATATGTTCACAGTGCTTTAGGATCCCTTTCTTTATGATGTCGAGTTCCCTGCTCCATTGCTCATTAAATGTAGTTTTTCATTTCGGCATATTTGGTTTATTCATCTCTACATTAACTAACTAGCGAGTGATTGTGAGAGCACAGATTCTAAAACAAACCGACCCTCCCACTGGCAGTGTTGCCAGGTTTTGGGAGAGAAACAAGCAGCCATGTCTATGAAAACAAGCCCAAAAGAAGCCTGACTGGGCTATTTTATAAAACAAGCCCGAAGTCGCTTATATAATAAGCGGACATGGCAACACCGCAACGTCTGCTCTGTCTCTGTTTTTGACAGTGGGAGTGTGGCCGGCTCGCTGTAGAGCTGAGCAGCGCTGCAGAGATTTTAATCCCGAGACGATACACAAGCACTGTATATCACAAAAAACGGACAATGATGTGTCCAGCCAGAGGTTGAGGTGGGAGGGAGGACGACAGGTGGGTCTAAAACCGGACGTCTGGCCACCCTACGACTCGTTGTCATGGACTCGTGTCGCGCTGTGAGCTTGTAGATCAGCTGTTTTCAGCGCGGAAAACACATTGCACGACATAGAATAAATCGGGCATCACTGCGCTTCACTCGCTGTGGAAGAGAGATGTCTTTTGTTGGCCGTTCGTGGCGATATTATGGACACATACCTCCTCAACATAAAAATAACCAACTAAGCTATTGGAAGCAATTTCTCGTGGCACATTTTGTTTAATCAAACAACAAGTTTCCTCAGTGTTTGGGACTAAGTTGGGACAGTGTCTCCTGTCTGTCTGCGTGCTGCGTGCATGAGTTGATCATCATGCAGCAGATGCGCGCTCCAGTGACGGCTGAGAAAGATTAGTTAATTCATATCCTTCTACCCTAAGAGAAAGGGGGTACACAAGCACATGGCCGTTTATCCGTGCTCCTACCAAACCACTCCGTTAGGCCACGCAAAATAATACATTGGTTTCCGGTTGCCGACCGCACCCGCTTCGACTGTTATCAATGGACAAGACCGCAGTTATCAGTTCGGATCAGTATGATGGTTTTCGACGAGTATGGGCATGCCTGCCAAAAACGACAGGATTAAGGTTGGCGAACATACGTTAATATTAGGACCGCGCTGCGACATGCTTGCGGTTAAGTTTAGGGGAGGGTATGAGGAGGCTTGTCGTTTTTAGTAGGCAGTAGACCAAAACGACAGGATTAAGGTTGGCGAACATGCGTTAATATTAGGACCGCGCTGCGACATGCTTGCGGTTTAGGGGAGGGTATGAGGAGGCTTGTCATTTTCAGTAGGCTCCCAGCATGTCCAGTAGACCTGAATAGACCGATAAGATCGGTTAACGTGTCATCAACGCCAATCGCAGCCAGTAGGCTCCAGACGAGCCGACCGGCTAGATAAGATCGGCTTAATAAGTAACCTACTGGGAATTATCGGTTGATTTTCGGTCGAAACGGCTGCCGACCGACTCTATTAAATATGTGCGATCCAGATTCTTTTATTGGCATTTGGTGAAAAAAAAAGAAAAAGAAAAGTCAAAATCCGACCGAGTCAAACCAGATAGCCAGTAGCTCTCTGCTTCAAAACACTAGTTCATGTTTCAGCTTTATTACTTGAAGATTTTTTTTTACATTTGTGGCTGTCAAAGTTAATGCACGCAAATTCCTTTTACGGCCAAGCTACACCAGGCTTTTTGCGCGTATTTACCCTAAACGCGTGCGTTTTTTAAAATAGGACTGGACCAAACGCACGCGTTTAGGGTAAACGCGCGCGTTTTGTGCGCAAAAAGCCTGGTGTAGCTTGGCCGTTAACGGCGTCAATTTCATTAACGAAACGCATGGTGAAGTTTGAAAGAGTGCATGCCATGCATGTTGCCTCCCTCTCTCTCTCACTCCGCTCTGATCATTCAGTCAGCCTGCTCTCTGTACTCATCGCTGAGCTAGTTGTCTTTCACCCAACACTGTCCACGTGTAAGATCAGATGATCTTTGAAGTGGGCATTGGTCAAAAACAAAAGCTCAGAAAGTTTTGTTTGACAAAGATAGCAGTTAGTTGTGAAAGCTTGAAGCTACACTCATGCTAATGTTGACTGCTAACGACCAAGCTACACCAGGCTTTTCTTGCACGTTTACCCTAAACGCACGGCCCTCATCACCACGTCTCCGATTTGCAGTTCCTTCCCATCCGTACGCCACTTCTGGCGGGCTTGGAGACCGGGCAAATAGTGCTGGATAAAGCGCTTCCAGAAATGATCAGCCATGAGCTGGCTATGCCTCCACCTCCGTCGACTTAGCAGCTCCGATTCCGGGTAAACTACCTGGGGCAGAGAGGCATCTGCCCGACCCATCAACAGACTGTTAGGGGTGACAGGGTCCAAGTCGGCAACATCAGATGATGTGTACCCGAGAGGCTTGGAGTTGAGCATGCCCTCTATCTCGACAAGGACTGTCCTCAACACCTCCTCAGACACGGACTGGGCTCCTACAACCACTCGAAGGTCTGCCTTAAGGGAGCGAATCTCTCTCCCAGCAACCCCCAAAATGGGGCGCTCCTGGGGGATTGAAAGTGAAGCTAATCTGCTGACTGGTCAGCTGGGCCTTGAGTTCCGGCTGTAGGGCGGCGAAGGTGTCCTGCAACTCTCGTTCACCGCCTTTGAAATTCGTACCTCTGTCTGAAAGCAGCTCAAAAGGCCTTCCTCTCCTAGCGATGAAACGCCTGAGGGCCATCAGGAACGCATCAGTGTTGATGGCAGTCAGGGCGTCAATGTGCACGGCTCGGGTAGTCATGCATTTAAAAAGGATGCCCCACCTTCTCCGATCGACGACCAATCTTCACTTGTAAAGGACCGAAACAGTCAACATCGGTCGAGTAGAATGGTGGTCGCAAAAAGCGCAGCCGTGCAGGAGGAAGGTCAGCCATTCTTGGAACCTCTTGGCGTTGATGCTGACGAATGGCCTCTCAACCACGAAGTACCCAGTACCGTCTGCGGACCTCCGCGAAGACCCTTTCCGCCCTGTGATGACGTTTCTCATCAAAGTCTTGAATGATCATCTTTGTGACTGGATATGATGCGAGTCCAGAATGATAGGGTGAACGGCATCCTCCTCCAGGTCACTGCTTAGGCGGAGTCGCCCTCCAACTCTGATGAGCTGATTGGTATCGTCGAACTCTGGGGCAAGTGAGGCTAGACGGCTGCTAGGGGCCACAGACTTCTTTGCCTTCATATGAGCGAGCTCGATAGGGAAGCTCTCTCTCTGCACCTCGGAGAATGATCAGTTTGGCCTCCTTGTAGTCTGCAGCTGAGATTCCATCCGTACGTGCAGCCGCCCCGTGCAGAAGCTGGACCGTAGCCTTTAGATACTCAGGAAAAGCCTTGAACTGACTGACATCTGGGATGATCTGGTTTGGTTGAGGGACAGTGAGACCACAGAATGCAGATCTCTTAATCTCCTCCTCTGGTTCAGTGATGACAGGAACTGATCCTTGCGTCCACTGATCTATGGGCTGGCTCAAGAAGGGAGGGCCTTGGTTCCATCTGCTCTGGGCAGCCAGCTCGAGAAGAGTTTTACCTCGTGTTATGTCATCCGCTGGGTTATGAATGGTCTCCACGTAATGCCAGGAATCCGGATCTGTGAGGTCCTGAATCTCTGCCACTCGGGTTCCCACAAACACCTTATAGCGACAGGACTCAGAGCGGATCCAGGTGAGGACAGTCGTGGAATCGGACCACAGAGTGACATGACGGTAGCGATAACTCTGTCTTTAGGACCTTGGCCAGCTGAGCGCCGGTGAGTGCAGCACAAAGCTCAAGACGGGGTATCGACTGTTGCTTTTTAGGGGCAACCCTGGATCTTGCTGCTAGGAAGGCTACTTCGATTCTGCCTGTGGGATCTTCTGTCCTTAGATAAGCCACACTGCCGTAGGCAAGCTCGGAGGCATCGCAGAAGACGTGGATATCTCGCTGACAGCTTGGCTCATCCATCTCTGAACTTGTGTAACATCGTGGCAGCATAATCTTCGGTTGATCCTGGAGCTCCTTCTCTCAGATGCGCCATGCCTGTACCAGATCTTCTGGCAGTTGGGGGTCATCCCACTCCCTTTTCTTGGTCCACAGGCGCTGCACTAATACCTTGGCCCGAGTGGTGTAGGGCACAATGTAACCAAGCGGGTCATATTGGCTGGCCAATACTCGATATATGTTCCGCATGGTGGCCACTGAGCAACTTGTCAACAAGATTTCTGGCAGCTTCTTGGGAGGAGACACTTTGCGAACAGTTGTCTACATAGAAGGAATGTTCGACTGTTTCACGAACGTCTTCGCCAGGCTGGCTGTGATCGTAGACATGCTTCTGGAGGGCATAAACAGCGCAAGTTGTCCCAAATGGCAGGACATGCCACTCGTAGACGCTTGGTGGGTCATTCCGTTCCATATGTCTCCACAGAAACCTGAGTAGAGGGCGGTCTTTGGGGAGCAGCCTAACTTGATGAAACATTCCACGCACATCACCACTGATGGCAACGGTGTGCTCCCTGAAACGAAGTAGCACCGCCAACAGGGAAGGGCTTAAGGTGGGGCAAGGGAGTAAGTACGCATTGAGATTATCACCTTTGTAGCTGAATGAGCAGTTAAACACTACTCTGCTCTTCCCGTTGTGCTGTACTAGATGTTGGGGAATGTACCATGCTTCGTGTGAGTTTGCTTCTTCACCAGGTTCCAGCTTAAGGGCGTACCCGGCCTGCTCCAACTTGAGAATTTCTGCCTTGTATATCTCAGCTTGAGCAGGGTTCTTCTCCAGCCTCTTCTCAATGCAGCGGAGATGTGGCAGCACTGCTTCCTTGGGTGCATGCAGGAGAGGCATATTCTTGATTCGTAAGAGGGGTGTTGCGTACCTCTGCACCCCGTTGACCTCGACTTGCGTTGTTTCCCTTTCAAGTAGGCTAATCGCCTCATGATCCTGTTTAGACTTCGTAACAGCTTTCTCACTCCGATAAGGCAGCACATCCATCTGCCAAAGCTTCTCGACTTGACTGTAGAGCTCAGCCGATGGTGATGCTGCAGATACGAATAGGCAGTGCTGAGGGGACAGCGTGTGTCGGAGTCCATGGGCTGGACCCTGTAAAGTCCATCCAAGGTGGGTCTTCACAGCGGCTGGCCCACCTGAGGGACCAAGAAGCACAGGTGCTATGGGGGTAATCAGGTGTGGACAGTCCGATCCAATCAGAAGAACAGGGTGTACCTTGTGAAACTGTTGCAGAGGCAGACCAGCGAGGTGAGGGTAGCGCTGCTGAAGAGCTTTGGCTGGTTGACTGTGCTCAGCAAGGCCGAGGGGTTCGGCTGTGAACGCTCTTGATATATGAAAGACATTCTTCGGTTGGGAGACTGGGGACACTGTAAATGACACAGCCCGCCCCGTGAAGGATCTGCACGTCTTGTCTCACTGTTCGTAAGGCTAAGTCTTCCGGCTGGCCTGTCAGACCAAGCGCTCGCGCGTCATCGTACCAAAACCCTAACGTTCTCATGGAAGACAGCTTAAATAGGCTACCCGCTGCTATAGGCCTATTTGCGAACGCAGTGATTGCGAACGCAGTGAGCACTAACTATGAGACCTAGCAGAACATGTCTGTGTGTCTGTCTGTCTGTGTGTGTGTGTGTGTGTGTGTCACGCTGTAACACCACCCGCCCGCCACCAGAGGGCGCAGCTGTATCACACACAAAAAAAACTTAAAAAGAAAAAACTTAAAAAAACAAAAACAATGATAGTATGATTTAAAAAAAAAAAAAAAAAGGGTTAGTCTTTTTCATGAATTGCTTTGGACATGTGGAAAACTTAGTTAAACATGCAGAGTGACACATTAGGCATTAGGCCACTACTTTACCTGGATAACATCATCTTTTCGTTTTGACATGAAATAATAATCCTGTACCGTCACCGTGTAGCGTTTGGTTTCATTAGCGCGATCGTGACAAAATAGCCTACAGCTGCTGCTGCCCGCAGAGCATACATGAACGGTAAAGATACCAAGGATTGGACAGTGCTACGCAACATGGAAGTAACACTGACTCGAAGCCGTTTATAAAGTGAACGGACGAGTCAACTTTTTGGTGTGTCGTCGTCCCCGTCATCCGTCCACCCCCCGCCACCCCCCGCACAATCGGAAGCGTTTTCAAAGAGATGAGTAGGATACAAAGGAAGTCTGAAAGGCCAGCATTTGCATTCCAATGGGTGATTGAGCGTCACGCTCTACACGCAACGGCCATCAGGTCTGGTGTTTGTCCTCTCTCTTTTCTCAGTGTTTTCAAATGTTTTTTTATATATGACGGGAAAACTTTTATACGACGGGAAAACTCTCACGTACCAGTGACCCGCGGACCGGCACCGGTGGTTGGGAACCTCTGCTGTACAACACACATTGTTTCTTTGTTAAAAAAACAAAAAGGATAAATTGGACGCTGGACAAAAATCAATCTATGTTTCAACTTGTCTGACATACGCACGCGTTTGGAGAGATCTCCTCTACAACACCACACTCTCCGCTAAGCAGCAGAGGTGTCAAATAGAAAGTGGCGGGCCATCCAGTGCGATCAGAGGTAAAAAATGTGCCATTTCAGACTATAGTGGATGCTGGACAAAAAATGGTTCTATGTATCAACTGGTCTGACATATGCACACGTTCGGAGAGACCTCCTCTACAACACCGCACTGTCCGACAGGGAATCCAAGCTAATAGAAACTGCAGGCTTTCTATTCCAACCCATTCTTGGCGGGAACCCCTTTTGGTGTTTTACCCCTTCAGGAACCCAAAGTACAGTATTAAAAAAAAAAAAAAAAGAAGAATTGATGCTGCTATATAAACATTTGAAGTTTTTCATAAAACTTAGGTCATGCTTTAGAAGGCGTTTATAGAATCTGCCTCAGGCCTAAATGGGTTAAAAGTTGCAATGAAATAATGGAAGCCATCGTTCTCACGATAATAAAAACGGTGGACATGTTTCTGAACTGCCCACAGCCCTCCTATGAGACACAGAAATGAGTGGAAAACAATTGTTTAGTTTAGTTTATTAGTTTTCTTCCATACAAAACATTCTTAAATCATCACAAAATGTCAGTCTGGAAAAAAAAGGTATAGACAGAAGCCTAAGCTTATTACGTCTACCCTTTTAATTGTGATATCTTATCATGAACATTACTGAGGAGAGGACCAATTCAACTAGGATAGGCTGAAAAGTGGTGAAGTGGTCCTTTAAATTCTTATTTATGTCCTTATTGTATTCCTTCATTCCAGACCAGTGTGTGGAGTCCAGTCTGCAGGTGAAGATCAGTCCTCCAGCCACCACTGTTTCTATTAAACAGGAACCTGAAGACCACCTTAAACAGGAACCTGAAGACCACCTTAAACAGGAACCTGAAGACCACCTTAAACAGGAACCTGAAGACAACCTGGATCTCAGTAAGTTTAAAGCACTCTGTCTTTATTTATTTTATTGGTGAAAATGGGTCGGTACTGAGGGTGTAAAGATGAAGCGATATGAATCGTTTATTGATTTAGGCATTGACAATGTTGACTTCATTGATGCATTGATCTAAATCAGTGGTGTCAAAGTGGTGATCTGCGGGCAATCTGCGGCCTGCGGACAGGTCCAAAGCGGCCCGCGGCCGCGACACAAAAAGTGAATTAACACTACCTCTAAGCCAGTGCAAGCGCTTGGTTCTCTAATGTGCAAGCTTCTCCCCCACCCCTCCCGAGCGTCTTAATTGCTGCAGCTGTGAACAATGCCCAGTTAAGTATCAAGAATTTGTGGAATGCAGCTCTCTCTCGCTCTCTGGTTTGAGCGTAGCACCCTCATTGATTGAAAAAAACAAACATTTTCTCTCTCTCTCTCTCTATCTCTCTCTCTCTCTCTCTCTCTCTCTGTCTTTCATTCCTCTCTCTCTCTCTCTCTCGCTCTGGTTTGAGCAGCGCACTGTCAATGATTGAAAAAAAGAAAAAAAAGAAGAAGCAGCAGACAGGTGTTGTCGTGAAACTATTGTAAAAGCAGCAGTCTCTCTTCGGCAAAAAATGTGTTGCTCATGACGAGGTTGTGAAGGCCAGTTTCATTATTGCCCAAAAAAATTGCCTCCGCATCAAAGCCGTATTCCAAAGGGGAATTTATCAGAGAGTGCATGCTGGCCATCGACAATCTTTTGTCTAATAAAAACATCGGACTTCGAAATTAAGTGGCAGAAGCAACTGTCACAAAACGTCCCGATTAATTTCCCCACGTTGCTGTCTGTAACTGCACAAAAAAGGAGCTAATGGAGCTAAACATGCACAGGTACATGGACAAACTCTCACAGCTGGCAGAATTCTCTATTCAGATAACCGTTTGAGACCGACCCCAGCTAGCACGCCTATGTGGGTCCCATATGGTTCAGAGGTGGGCTACATTTATGGGAGCCAGGTGGGCTAACTATATGCAACCCATATTCACACTTGGGTTGCCCATGTGGGCTTTAAGTGGGTTCTACCTGGGCCCTAGGTGGGCCCCAACTGGGCCTTTTTTATGTGGGACCCAAGTGGGTCCTACCTGGGCTTGCCCATGTGGGTTTTAAGTGGGTTCTACCTGGGTCCTAGGTGGGCCCAATGTGGAAAATGTCTGTGGGGCTTACATGGGTCCCATATGGTTTCAAGGTGGGCTGAACTATACGGGCCTCAAGTAGGTCCCATATGGTTTAGAGGTGGGCTAACTATATATATATATATATATATACATATATACACACACACACACACACACACACACACACACACACACACATATATATGTGGTTATAGCAGTGACTGAGACAGCGTGAGCACGCGTTGTGGCCCACATCAAGTGACCTTTTGACCAGTGTGGCCCTCACCCCAAGTTGAGTTTGACAGGCCTGATCTAAATGTATTCATGAATCGGACAATGGTTGGGTTGTAAAAGTATTAACTGAAGCTTGGCAGTTAATTCTACTTCAGTGTTAACTAGCCTGCTGCAGAGGACTCACTGAAAACATGTCAAGTTCAAACCTTTTATAGAGTTTCACTATCTTTTCCCTAGACTTCCTGCACATCCCTGTGTTTTCCCTAGACGTCCTGCACCTCCCTGTGTGTAAAAAGGAGGTTTCCTCTGAAGAGGAGAGGAGCTCCAGTCTGGTCCAAGAGAAACCAGAGCCTCCACACATTAAAGAGGAGCAGGAAGAGCTACATCAAAGACCAGAGGAGGCTGGTGGGTCAATGTTGACATTATTAACAGTGAAAAGTGAAGATGATGATGTAAACAGAGAGACAGAGCCTGTAGCCGGCACCTCAACTGAACACATGAAAACACAAACTGACTGTGGAACATCACAACCAGCTAGTGATGAGCAACTCCTCTCTTCACACTGTTCTGAATCTGACATCACTGAAGACAGTGATGAGTGGGAGGAGACTAGGGGAGATCAGTCAGCTTTAAACACACTGAAATCACAAAACACACAACTTGTGGGAGGACAGCACAAGCTGTCCCAGGACCTGAAATCATCTAAACAAACTCACTCCACGAGGAGTCACACAGGGAAGAAACCTTTTAGTTGTACAGAGTGTGGCAAAATGTTTAGATTTGAGCAAGATCTGAAGCGGCACACAATGATTCACACAGGGAAGAAACCTTTTAGTTGTACAGAGTGTGGCAAAATGTTTAGATCAAAGCAAGATCTGACGCGTCACACAATGATTCACACGGGGAAGAAACCTTTTAGTTGTACAGAATGTGGCACAATGTTTAGATTAAACCAACAACTGAAGATTCACACAATGATTCACACAGGGGAAAAGCCCTTTTCTTGTAGTATTTGTTGTAAAGGTTTTATTCAGAAAGGTAGTCTTAAAACACACATAATGACTCATACAGGGGAAAAGCCCCTTTCTTGTACAGTATGTGGTAAAGGCTGTGTTAGCAAAGGTCATCTAAAGATACACATGATAAGTCATACAGGCAAAACGGCCTATTCTTGTACAATTTGTGGAAAAGGCTCTGTTAGCGTAAGTATTCTAAAAAGACACATGAGGACTCATACAGGTGAAAAGCCATTTTCTTGTACAGTTTGTGGTAAAGGCTTTAATCAGAAGGCTCATCTAAAAATACACATGATGAATCATACAGGCAAAAAGCCCTTTTCTTGTACAATTTGTGGTAAAGGCTGTGTTACCACAAGTGATCTAAAAAGACACATGAGGAGTCATACAGGGGGGGAAGCCTGTTAGTATAAATTAGTCACACACAGACACTTATATGATCATTCAGTCTAATCCAGGATTACTTAATCCAAGGATACTAAAGCAGAGGAATCGCATAATATGACAATATCAACATGACTGATTAACAATAGTTTGTTGTGAATGGATTTTTGTTTCATCTTGTGTATGGATCTTATTTTCTATTCAACATGATGGAATTTCATTTTTCTTTTTATAATCGTGTATTATTCTCTCCAGCTCATAGGTTACTGGTAGAACAATATGATGTCTGTCCACATTTGTCAGGATTTGAGTCATTATTACATTCATGCAATAATTATTATGTTCATTGATATGCAGTAAAGGCAGTAAATAATGGTGCTGACGTGCTGCTGTTCACCTTGTGTTGACGTGTGTGTTGTTTGGATTGTTAAATGATCATAGTACATCATTTGCTAGATTCCAGAGACACAGTGTACATCAATCGTTTATAAACCTTTTCATGTCAAGGACCCCCAAATTGACACTCATTAGCCCCGCGGCGCGGACCCCCCATTTGAAATATATGTCAAGGACCCCCATAAGGTGGGAGGACCTGTGCGCATGCGTCGGCATGTGTGAGCGTTAGAGATGCTCGATTCCGATTCCGATATTTTTTAATATTATTTTTAATATTTATTTCCTTTTTTTCTTTTGTTTTTTTACTTATAAAAAAAAGAACCTGGCAACCCGCGTCCCGCGGTCATATACCGCTGACCTGAACGCGGGGCTCCCTAGCCTGCTGGAGCTCCGAGCTATTCAAGTCTGGCACCTTAACCTTATACTCTAAGACCTTAACACGTCTGTTTTCCTCACTATCCGGTGCGGGTGGTGGTGGTGGGGGGTGGACCGCGTTGCCTGTCCCCTTGACTTGTACACATGCAGATCAGGCATTGAAATGCTAATCTGGGTGCTTAACGTGCCTGGTAGGTAAGGGTATGCATGCATACAGTACTGTAGGCCAGTGTTTCCCAACCTTTTTTGTCCGAGGGCACACTTTTCAAAGCCTAAAAACCTCGGGGCACACCTAGATATACGGGGGGTGTGCATGTGTGTATGTGTATATATATATATATATATATATATATATATAGTAAAACTTCTTTGAACCCAATATACTTTTAAAAACACACATGACAGCACTCATCTGTCTGACACATTGTCTGACACATTTAACCCATCCGTCTTTATGTCTGCCCGTGTAAACGCAGCAGCGAGTGTGAGGGGTTGGGGAACGGATGGAAAGTACATAGTGTTAATTAGGAGGACTACTTCTAACTCCTTCTAACTATATGAAAGTAACGTTAGCTCCCATGCTAGCTACTAGCTAGTAGCTTCCCTCGTCAGACAACAGAACACCACCACAGATCGGGTGGAAGCTGCTGATATCACTGCTTGTGCCCGTGGATGGGAAATAAGATTTAAAATGCCATGGAAGCGTGGATGAAAGCACAGATGTGTGCAATAAACTTGTGTCGGATCTGCCTGTGCATCCCGTCTGCTGCTCGTGTGTTGTGACTGTCACTGGCTGCTGATGCATAGTTAATGAGCGTCATAAGCATGCGCCCTTACTGCGCTGGAAGTAGCAGATCTACACGTTATCTACCCGTCGCAATGCACAGCGCTTTGGGCTTGTACATCTGTGTTTTTCCCGCAGTTAGTTGAATTATATCGATTCACAACTTTAGGATCGAACCAACGTCCGATGCAGACGCTATTTTGACCGATCCAGACTTGACAGATTTGACACCACTAGTGATTAACATTCCTATGGCCGATGGTCGTTAGAGTCTATTGTTCCGTCGTTGTCGCAACAATAGGAATCCTGCAGCTCAGTAGCTAGGGTTAATGTTAGGCTTAGTGTTACATTTTCGGTCAAATCAGCGGGCCCCCATGACGATTATAAAAACATTTTGTCTCTGCCGTGTGTCACACCAAAAGTGGTGACCTATAGCAGTGTTTCCCAACCTTTTTTGTCCCAGGGCACACTTTTCATAGCCTAAAAATCTCGGGGCACACCTAGATATACGGGGGGTGTGCATGTGTGTATGTATATATATATATATATATATACACTATATATACTATATATATATAGTAAAACGTCTTTGATACCAAACACATTATACTTTTGACAGAGTAAAACTTATTTGAACCCAATATACTTTTAAAAACACACATGACAGCACTCATCAAATAACTCGATATACGAAATATAGCACACACATGTTCAATTTGTCAATGCAAAGTAAATTGCTCTTTGCAATGTGAAATGCCACTGAATTTAAGGATTAATCCTTTTCCTTGTCTTTATTATGTGCCAACTTGTGAAAGCTACATGCTTTTATTGTGAAGGGTCTCAGTTCTTACAGCCTACAAGCTCACAGCCTCACAGCCACAGCCTACAAGCTCACAACGCGTTGCGGACGCAACGCGTTGTGAGCTTGTAGATCAACTATTTTCAGCATGGAACACGTGTACGACGAAGAATAAATCGGGCATCACTGCGCTTCTGTGGAGGGAGGGAGATATATATTGTTAGCCGAACGAGGCGATCATGTATGGACAGTTGGACACATACGACATACCTCATCGACGCAAAAATAACAAGCAATTGAAATCTATTTTCCATGGCACATTATAAACAAGTTTACTTTACCTCCTCAGTGTTTGGGTCGGGACATGTAGGACTGTATGTGTCTGCTGTCTGCGTGCATATGCGCGCTGTGCGCTCCAGTGAAATTGTGCGGATTGAGAAAGATTAGTTAATTTGTGTTGGATAAGGTCTTATTGGTGGGTTTTCCGCTAGATATTAATAAGGAGTGATTAGGGTGTGTTTTAGCGGGGGTTTCGCCTGGAAGGCTCACTCACTTTTGAACGAAGTTGAACGTGAGAAAGTGATGTTCACACACGCCAGAAATGAACGCGTTCACAATGACGTTCATCAGGCAGAAATACAGTACGTTCAGTTCACGTTCAGCCGAAATAGGAACGTGTTCGTGAACTATCGTTCTTTGAACGCGTTCCGGTACATCACTACCCATTTTTACAGTAAAGTTGCCAGGCGAGTACAGGTGATTAACATTCCTATGGCCGATGGTCGTTAGAGTCTATTGTTCCGTTGTTGTTGTTGTCGCACGAATCCTGCAGCTCAGTAGCTATTGCTTTCGGGGGAGGGTTAGTGTTATTTTCGGTCAAATCAGGCGGCACACCTGGACACATCAAACGGCACAGTAAAGTGCCGCGGCACACAGGTTGGGAAACACTGACCTATAGAATCCTGTACATTAGAAGCATCACACAATCATATAAACTGCAAAGCATAATGGGTCACTGATGTCCCAAGTGGAGCTGAGATAGCTCACAGCTGTGTGAAATGCCCAGGCAGGTACATAGCTGTCTGCCATGTGCCCGCTGGCAATATGCTTATGCATATTTCCAAGCAAGTTTGTATCTGGACACACCATGTGGATTATAGTTTTGCTTTTTTTTCTAAAGACTTAAGGTTAGTCTGTAAAACCATTGAGGAGACTTCTCTCTCTCTCACGCATCTCCTCTCTCTCTCACGCATCTCCTCTCTCTCTCTCTCTCTCTCTCACACGCATCTCCTCTCTCTCTCTCGTAGCCCCCAAACGGTAGCAGATCTACCGAATATTTTTACATGCTGTGAGTTTAGCTTGCTGCTAACGCGACCCCCCTTCTCTCTCGCTCTCTCTCACACGCATCTCTCCTCTCTCTCTCTCTCTCTCTCTCTCTCTCTCTCTCTCTCTCTCTCTCTCTCTCTCTCTCTCTCTCTCACGCACGCGCATCTCCTTTCTCTCTCTCTCTCTCAGCCCCCAGACGGTTGCAGATCTAGCGTTTATTTTTTACATGCTGTGAGTGTGAGTGAGCTTATAGCTTGTTGCTAACGTGACCCCAAAATCTCTCTCTCTCTCTCTCTCTCTCTCTCTCTGGTGTAGACGTGTAGTGTAGGTGTGTGTGTGTGTGTGTGTGTGTGTGTGTGTGTGTGTGCGTGCGGGGTTAGTTGCGCTGCCCGACCGAAAGAGTGATGTGATATACTTCTCCAGTACAGCGGTGCAGAACCGAGAAAGTGACACATTATTTTGGATCATGTAAACTGCGCAGCTTTTAGCCTTTTGTATCGGATTTGCGGATCGGTGACCACCGATCCGATACGATATATTGGTGATCGGCCGATATATATCGGCGACCGATATATCGGAGCATCTCTAATGAGCGTTTTTGACAGCACCGACCGTCGTCTCGCAAAAAACCTAATCCTTTTAATACATTTAAGTCAGTTTTAAACTACATTCTTTTGGGTTAAGGTTGTTGCGAACGCAGTGAGCATTTACTATGAGACCCAGCAGATCCTGTCTGTCTGTCTGTCTTCAAAAAACTTAACTTCAAAAAATCTTTAAAAAAAACTTAACTTAAAAAGAGAACTTAAAAAAAACCTTAAAAAAGTACGTAATTTATTCTAATTGTTATTGCAATTTACGAGCTGCGTTCGCTTCCCGCGTTCGCGCGTCTTACTTGTTACAACTATCCGTTTTGAATACAGTGGACTACTTTCACGATCAGACCTTTTGATCACCTGTGATCACCACAAACTGCGGTGCCTACCGCGGCTGTCAGCGACAGCAAAAATGGTGTCTGTAGCTATCATGCCATCACTCACCTCTCCCGACTGAAAGCTGTCTCCATCAGGGGCAGAAAATTAACGAACTGGAGGTCCGTATCTCGCTTCTCCGCCAGATAAGAGACAACGAGTACTTTCTAGACTCCCTGGATGTCGCCGCCTCAGGCTTAGCCTCTCCTACTCCGGAGCACTCCTTGTCTGGCCGCCAACCGAAGGAGCCTCCGGTTGTGGATCCACTGCCCGGAGCTGGTGGTTTCATCACGGTGGAGGATTGGCCTACCCTCAGCGCCAAGCCGAAACAGCCTGCTTGTGCTACCGCTGGTGCTGCTGCATCGGATGCCTGGTTTCCAGTCCACCGCTCAAAGCTCAAACGGTATAGAAACACCTCGCGAGCTGATTCACCACCTATTCCTCTGGGCAACAGTTTTGAGCTACTGAGCTCTCTCCTGGAGGATCGCCAGTCCACCCCCAGGGCAAAAAGGATTAGGCGCCGGGATAGAGCTGCACTTCCACCCGCTCTACCGACAGAGATCGACCCCAGATCACTCTCCTACAGCGAGGTTTGCAGCCTACAGCTGCAGCAAGCGCCCGGGTACACGCTCCAGACCAGTTGGGGATGTTGATCCCTCGCTTCACAACGAAGTGGAGGCGGGAGTCCCTGACCACCGCGGACGCACTACGTGCTCTAGACCTGTTGGGGATGTTGACCCCTCGCTTCGTAACGAGGTGGAGGTGGTAGTCCCTGACCGCCGCGGACGCGATGTTACCCGCCCTCCTGCTGCTGTCCACTTCACCCCTGTGCCTCCGTCCCGTACTGCTCCACGTTCGCAGGCTCGGTCTGCTACATCTCAGCCCACCACTGTGAGCTCCGCCAGGGCTAAAAGTAAACAACCCCTGCTTAAAGCCCCTCTGTTTACAAACAAGACCCCAGGTCTCTCCGGAAGGTCCAACGTCTCTCAGCACTCTCGCCCTCCCCCTCCCCCCACAGTGTCAATCATTGGCTACAGTTTTACGAGGAATATGTATATCCCCAACTCCTTAAAATATTGTTATCCAGGTGCTAATACACAGTGCATCCTCGACCGACTTCCCACTATTCTCGCCTCTCTCCCATCCACCATCAACAACATCATCCTTCACGTAGGCGTCAATGATAAACAGTCCGTTGAAACGCGCAACAACTTTAAAAACATCCTCGACCTCCTCCTCAGCTGTGGAAAAAACATCTTCATATCGGGTCCAATAGCGCCGCTCCGTGCAGGAAAGAGCCGCTTCGACAGATTGCTGGACCTCCATTACTGGCTGCAATCTGTCTGCTCCTCTTGCAACATAAATTACGTCCATAACTTCCATTTGTTCTGGGCTCGCCATGCCTTTTACTGTCGGGATGGCCTGCATCCTAGTACACTAGGAAATAATTCTTTATCATTTCACTTGCAGCGCTCGCTGGACGGTCATCCCTGACTCTCTGTCCCACACCAAAACATGTCCGACGAGAACATGGTCACTTCTGGTCATTCTCAGTTTCGTTCCACCACTGTTATCTGTACTATGCCTGCCCCCTTGTGGCCCGGCAGTCAGATGACACCTGCGCCTATCATTAAAGTTTCTGAGACTGTCCCACAATATTATATTCCTGTGTTAATAACATCTAGAGCTCATCAGCAAAACGAGCATGATTTAATTTATGCCAGACATACCCAATCATCAAAACGTTCAGCTATAAACTCAAACGTATTAACCATCCCAATGGCCCCCACCACAGTTAATCAGTCACCACCAGTCCAGCTAAACCTTGCCCTGTTTAATATAAGATCAATAACTAGCAAGCTCTCCTCAGTAAATGATATCATTAGAAAAGAAAAGCTTGATATCATATCATATCATCAGACATGGCTTGGTTCCGACGGAGCTATTCTTTTAGCAGCCGCATGTGAGGTTAAGAAAGGAGGTGGACTGGCCAATATTTTCTCTGACACTTTAAAAATCAAGCCTTTGGCCCTCGGGATTTTTTTTATCTTTTGAGTACCAGGCCACTACACTGGAGAGTCAATCCTCTGTGCCATTAATTCGTATTTATCGTCCTCCTAAATCAAGTAAAGCCCTCTTTTTAACCGAATTGTCAGAGCTTTTATCTATTTGTTCCACGAACTATGATAAAACACTGATTATAGGTGATGGCAATTTGCATGTGGACAATGCCTCAGACAGCGTGGCTATGGACTTCCTACAACTATTACATTCTTTCGACTTTATTCAGCATGTTGTTGGGCCTACTCATAACCATGGCCATACCCTTGACCTGGTAATGAGCAGAAACCTGATTAGGATTGATAGGACCATTGAAAGGCCTGAGTTATCAGATCACTACTTGCTATGTTTTAATATGACTAATACGGCTCTAGAAAAAAACACAGTATATACTATAAAAAAACGTTTTTTTAACACATCCACCGCCACTGCTTTTTCCCGTCATCTCACACCTGTTCCCCCATCACTGGTCACTCCCTCAGTGAATGATATGGTCCAACAATTGAATTCCAAAGTAGAATCTGCCCTTAATATAATGGCTCCGTGAAAAACCAAAAAGAAATGCAACTCCAGAATAACACCGTGGATAAATGAGCATACACGCTCACTTAAGACACACTGTCGCAGAGCGTGTCTGGAGAAAACACGATCAATCTAGAGACTCTTAAGATCTCAACAGCTGCCTACAACAGAGCTTTGCGCTTGGCTAGGCAGGCATATTTCTCGGCCATCATTGTTAGGAACAAGAAAAAATGCACTATTTTCCACTATTGAACGTGTACTTAACCCTCCCCAGTCCTACAAGCAATCTTTTCCCGCCTCTACTGCTAAGTGCAACAAGTTTGCATCCTTTTTTGATGCCAAAATCATCAAATCGAAATATTGTTCGCCCTAGGGGAAGCCTGGCGTCTTTCCATACAGTCGAGGAAGAGGAACTCCGCAAGACCATAATGCGGATGTCCTCATCCACACTGGACGGTATTCCCACCCCCTTCCTCAAAGAGGTGCTAGAGTGTGTAATTGGAGAAATCCTGCAAATTGTAAACAGCTCCTTACAATCAGGCATCTTTCCTGACTCACTGAAGACGGCTGTAGTTAAGCCACTACTTAAGAAAAATAACCTTGATCCCTCTGTGTTGGGAAATTACAGACCAATTTCCAATCTCCCCTTTCTGGGCAAGGTAATAGAAAAAAATCATCTTTCACCAACTAGATAATATACATAATACATTTCAATCCGGTTTCAGAAAAGGGCACAGCACTGAAACGGCACTTGTAAAAGTAATCAATGATCTCAGGGTATCCGCCGACAAGAAACATGTGTCCGTTCTACTACTCCTGGACTTAACGGCCGCTTTCGATACAATTGATCACTCAATTTTAATACAACGTCTCGAGCACTTGATAGGCCTCTCAGGCACGGCCTTATCCTGGTTCTCCTCATACTTATCAGGAAGAAGCTATTTTGTCAGCCGACTTTGTATCGGACATGCACAATATTGATTCCGGTATTCCACAGGGCTCAATCCTTGGTCCTTGATCCTGTCTGTCCAACATTAAATGCTGGATGAGTGAGAACTTTCTCCAACTGAACGAGGATAAGACAGAAGTTCTTATAATTGGCTCTAATGAGCAAAAATAATTGATAAGAAATAAACTAACCTAAATGTAGGAAGTAAGTCGACAGTAAAGAACCTAGGGGTTATTATCAATTCGGATCTGAATTTTAATGCGCACATTAATCAAGCTTTCAGCTTTCTTTCATCCTCGAAACATTGCACGTATTAGAGCATATTTGTCTTTAGATGATGCTAAAACATTGGTCCATGCTTTTTGCCTTTTCTCGACTAGATTATTGTAATGCCCTCCTCTCAGGCCTGCCAAAGAAATCAACGGACAGACTCCAACTTGTTCAAAATGCGGCTGCTAGAATGTTAACTAGAACTAAAATGAGAGAACACATTACTCCAGTTCTATCATCACTGCATTGGCTCCCAGTGGTTTTTATTTTAAAATTATTTTACTTGTTTATAAATCTAAATGGTCTTGCACCTTCGTACCTCCGTGACTGCCTACCTAGATATGTCTCTAACCGCCCCCTCAGGTCCTCCACTGCTGGCCTGCTTGAAGTGCCTAAAAAAAAGTGCACAAAAAAATATGGTGAGGCAGCTTTTTGCTTCTACGGCCCAACAGCCTGGAATAAATTATCATTCCAGCTCAGACACGCACCCTCTGTAGGTTGAAATCTCAACTCAAGACTCACCTCTTCACTCTTGCTTTTAGTTGAGTTTTAATATCTGCGTTCCTACTCTGTCCTGACTGATTTGCTGCATGTTGTGTTTTTATTTATTTTTTCTCTGTTTTTATACTATGTTCTTTGCCATTGTTCTATCATTTTAACTACTTGGCTGTGTTTTATTGTATTCTATTTTTGTGTCCTGCCCTGTGAAGCACTTTGAGCTGCATTTATGTATGAAAGGTGCTATATAAATAAAGTTGTTTATTATTATTATTATTATAAGAGAAGATTTTCACGACTCTAGCAGTGATTTTCAACAATTTTTATTTCAAGGGCCTCCGGTTTGACCTGAATTAAGCTATGGTCCCCTATTTAATGGCATTTCTGTCTCTGGGGCCCCAATGTATATTGTAAAATCAAAGTTAATTTAACTCCATTTGGTTCCATTTGTATAATCTCTGAGTTACAGACACATGAGGGTCAATTTTATTTCCTAACTATCATTTAGCTGGAGACCCCCTGGGACTCCCTCAAGGACCCCTAGGGGTCCCCGGACCCCACGTGTACATCATCACTTGGTTTGATTACTTGTTGACATTCTACACAGTGTTGTGTCTTCATAGAGGTGTTTTATAACCTCATTCTACACAGTATTGTGTCTTCATTCATAGAGGTGCTTTTATAACCTCAAATATCTCTTTTTATGCCTTTGGGGGAAATTGAAAAGATATATATATATATATATATATATATATATATATATATATATATATATACACGTTTTGTCTAATAAAGGTTTCACCACTACAGCTCCTCTGTGTTGTGCTATATCACTGAAATGTTCAGCTTCTCGTTTATGCCCAGAATGACATGGATATCCACGGCTTCTGTAGAAATGTGTTGCAATTGTAGAAATAAATAAATAAATGAGCCCGACCGATGCCACATTTTTTATTCCGATGTTGGAGAGTCCTAGATCACTCATTACAGATGTTTTTGACCGATATCAGAAATTCTTCAGTTTACAAATCAATTTGTGAATGTTGGAGCATAAATGTATATTCAAGATTCAAGATTGCTTTATCTGGCATTGATTTTCCAAATGCAAGCAGCCTCAATAAAAATATCTATGTTTCTCCTAGTTAACACCTTGATGGCCCGGACCTATTTAATCCATTAATAAAATGTGCCCATCATTTATAGCGCCCGGACCACTTTTACCGGGGCACCAGAAGTTGTTGTGAATGTCTGCGATAAATCTATCGCGACTAGCGACTGGACCGCGGAGCGCCGTCCAACACAGGATCTTTTTTCAGAATTAGACGGGATGATTTAGATCGCGAGTTATGAACGTTTTAAGGTTTTCGTTTTCGTCCGCTAAACAGACAGGGAACATTTTCGATGGCGTGTCACTGTTGTGCAACACCGAGGATTGGGCAACAAGCGCTCCTAGGCTGTGGAGAGATGCGATCGGTTTTGATATCATTAATCTCCGTCCCGTTTATCAATCTCCGTCTGGGGCACTTGACCATGAACTTGAACTTGGCGGTGATCTCCGTCTGGGGCCTTTAAAAGACAACATAGATTCATACAAGAATATAATATCACGTACAAAACAATACTCTCACATTAAATAAATCCTAAAAACTAGAGGAATGCATATAAAAAAGCATGGCGTAGATAAGACCGTATAACTGTATAGATTTCATGTAAATTATTTTGTATGCATAGGAATTAGGAATACATACCTCCCCAAGTTCATGTCATATCTAGGGAGTTCAACAATCTGATTGCCTGGGGAAAGAAACTGTTCCGCATCCTTTCCGTCCTGGCACCATTGATGCTCCTATATTGTTTCCCAGACGGCATAAGGGAGATCAGGCTGTGAGAGGGGTGGGTGGTGTCTTTAATGATGTTAGACGCTCAAGTCTAAAATACTGTACTGTATGTACAGTACACTACAGTACAGTACAGTACAGTACAGTACAGTACTGTACAAGAGACTTGACTGTACAGTCAAGTCAAAGTGTTAACTAGCCTGCTGCAGAGGACTATGAAATCATGTCAAGTTCAAACCTTTTATAGAGTTTCATTGTATCTTTTTCCTAGACTTCCTGCACATCCCTGTGTTTTCCCTAGACGTCCTGCACCTCCCTGTGTGTAAAGAGGAGGTTTCCTCTGAAGAGGAGAGGAGCTCCAGTCTGGTCCAGGTGGAACCTCAACCTGCACAGATCAAAGAGGAACAAGAGGAGCTACTCCAAAGACCAGAGGAGGCTGGTGGGTCAACGTTGACATTACTAGCAGTAATGTCCCCAGACGGCATAAGGGAGATCAGGCTGTGAGAGGGGTGGGTGGTGTCCTTAACACAATCAGTGCCGGAAGTCCTTCAAAATAGGAGCTCTGGGGTGCCGGAACAACATGGCCGCGGAAAACTCGGAAACCCATGACCCGGAAACAATCCACTAAAAAAGTTTACTTTACATAGCTAGCTTACATTGTGATCGTTTTAGTTTATACGATATATGATCCAAAAAGCGTTCATATTTTGCGGGAGAGACGGATGAGGAGCAGAAATGAAGCGCCAGTATATCGATCCGTTCAACACCACGGAGAGCGCCCTGGATTAGGAGAGACCAGTCATTCTTTCCGCCGCGCTAACGGCCAAGTCAATGGTAAGCTAACAATTGCCTAGAGTGTAGCATAGGCTACGGTAGCCGAAAGGCGAACTGACAAAAAGGAAAAAAATCAGAATATTCTTATCTCGCCCCGTATCATTGAGGATGCGCTAAGACGTCCTCACACGTCGGATGTACGCGTCAATTGGGACCCCTAGGACGTGCTGACACGTCGGATGGACGGAAACGGTTAATGGTGTTAGTCGCTCTCCTCATGCATCGTTGGTATACTGTATGTCTGCCAGGGATGGCAGCGAGGTACCAATGGTCTTACTGTTCTCACCGTCCTGTTCAGTTGTTTTCTCTCCTCAGCTGTGCTGTTACCGTACCAGGAGGTGAAACAGTAATGCTCTCAATGGTTCCTCTGTAGAACATGGTCAGGGCTGGAATAGGCAGGTCAACTCGGCGGAAAGGGTAGATACGCTGCTGGGCCTTTTTTGTGATGGCAGTGGTGTTGCTGCTCGGCGCCAGGTTGTCTGTCAGCAGTACTCCCAAGAATGTTGTACTTTTTACCCTCTCCACGGCTGAGCTGAAGACCCTAACAGGAGCCCTTGTACAAGGTTTCTTCGACTATGCATGCACCTCTTGGTAACACAGCACCTCAAAGGCCCTTAAAACAAGGCTCCAGACTGGTCAGGCTACTACTTGGCCTCACTCCTCGAACCCACCTCACCCTTGCCCATTGGAATGGGTTAGGGTTGACGACAGATTGGAATGGGTTAGGGTTGACGACAGAGTATACAGACTATACAGAGTATACAGCATCTTGCAATGGGTCTGGTCCACAAGATTCGATACACCGCCAAGATACCCATGTACCCAGTGTTGTCCCTGAACGCGTTCAAAGAACGATCGTTCACGAACGCGTTCATATTTTGGGTGAACGTGAACTGAACGTACTGTATTTCTGCTTGATGAACGTCATTGTGAACGCGTTCATTTCTGGCGTGTGTGAACGTCGCTTTCTCAAGTTCAACTTCGTTCAAGAGTGAGTTTCCATAGAGCCTTCCAGGCGAAATCCCCGGCACTAAAACACACACTAATATAGCGGGAAAACCCACCAATAAGTCCTTATCCGACACAAATTAACTAATCTTTCTCAGCCGCACAATTTCACTGGAGCGTGCAGCGCCTGTCATGCAGGCAGACAGTAGACACAGAACATCCCGACTCCCGACCCAAACACTGAGGAAACTTGTTGTTTGATTAAACAATGTGCCACGAAAACTAGCTTCCAATAGCTTGTTATTTTTGCGTCGAGGAGGTATGTGTCCATATCACCCCGAACGGCCAACAAAAGACATCTCCCTCCCACAGTGAGTGAAGCGCAGTAATGCCTTATTTATTATTTGTCGTACAACGTGTTCCGTGCGGAAAATAGCTGATCTATTCAATGCAATTTAAATGAAGGTGAAGTAAAACTAAAATGCACTAAACCGCAGAGAGTCGGTATACTGGCGAGTTCTCCGGTATGCGTTAAGAAATGTGAATCTCTAGACTCCTTCAAAACCGTTCTCAAAGAGCACTTGCGGGCGGCTGCAATTCAAAACTGGCCCCTGTAAAACGTTGAAGATAAAATTGAGGATGGAGAAGTGAGGACACAAATATATGTATGATGATAAGAGCGCCCCTCACTTCACACCTGTGTGATTTCCTTTTTTAACTTTCTTTAACTAGGCTATATGATGATTTCCTGTTTTTCATAGAAGTGTACATTTGTACGTCATTAAATGTTCCGGTGAATTGAAAATACTACTTTTATCCCCATTAGCAGTTTTTGTACTGACTTGTGCTTTCTTTTGAAATCTAGCTCATCTTCATTCAGTGACAGTTACACATCTCCTCCACCAGGTGGCGAAAGACAACAGTGTTTGGATCCTTTGCTGCTCGTGCTTGTAGCATGTTGACCCGGAAGTAGAAAGTACAAAAAAATCACACCCATGTGAAATGAGGGGCGCTGTTATTGTACATCATCATAAATGGCCATGTACTGATTTTTATATAGAAATAAAATTGATATTATGCATAATTAAGTTCAGCCTTTTGGCCCGGCCCTCCAAAATATTTTCGATTTCTCATTTGGCCCCTTGGGAAAAATAATTGCCTACCCCTGGATGCTGGACAAAAAACGGTTCTATGTATCAACTGGTCTGACATATGCACACATTCGGAGAGACCTCCTCTACAACACCGCACTGTCCGACAGGGAATCCAAGCTAATAGAAACTGCAGGCTTTCTATTCCAACGCATTCTCGGCGGGAACCCCTTTTGGTGTTTTACCCCTTCAGGAACCCAAAGTACAGTATATTAAAAAAAATCACACCCGTGTGAACTGAGTGGTGTAAGGCTATTATATAGCCTGATCAGCTCTGATCTGACGTAATGAAATCACACCCGGATGTGATTTCACAACTGGCTCTTTTTGTGCAGAGAAAATGACCACGGTTGCTACGGTCATCCAGTTCACCCGGGTGTGATTTAATTACGTCAGAAATTATTTTGAACATAGCAACCATGGTCATTTTTTTCTGCACACAAAAGCCAGTTGTAGGAGTGGTTTACACCACTCAAAAAGAAGAAGAATTGATGCTGCTATATAAACATTTGTTTGTATGAAGTTTTTCATAAAACTTAGGTCAGGCTTTAGAAGGCGTTTATAGAATCTGCCTCAGGCCTAAATGGGTTAAAAGTTGCAATGGAAGCCATCGTTCTCACGATAGTAAAAACGGTGGACGTGTTTCTGAACTGCCCACAGCCCTCCTATGAGACACAGAAATGAGTGGAAAACAATTGTTTAGTTTATTTTTATTTATTTTTTTCATACAAAACATTCTTAAATCATCACAAAATGTCATAGTCTGGGGAAAAAAAGGTATAGACGA
The DNA here is from genome assembly GCF_951216825.1 of Electrona antarctica. Taxonomy (NCBI): domain Eukaryota; kingdom Metazoa; phylum Chordata; class Actinopteri; order Myctophiformes; family Myctophidae; genus Electrona; species Electrona antarctica. Next base: position 52,470,295 of record NC_136807.1, read on the forward strand.
AGCCTAAGCTTATTACGTCTACCCTTTAATTGTGATATCTTATCATGAACATTACTGAGGAGAGGACCAATTCAACTAGGATAGGCTGAAAAGTGGTGAAGTGGTCCTTTAAATTCTTATTTATGTGACTGTCCTTATTGTATTCCTTCATTCCAGACCAGTGTGTGGAGTCCAGTTTGCCGGTGAAGATCAGTCCTCCAGCCACCACTGTTCCTAATAAACAGGAACCTGAAGACCACCTTAAACAGGAACCTGAAGACCACCTTAAACAGGAACCTCAAGACAACCTGGATCTCAGTAGGTTTAAAGCACTCTGTCTTTATTCATTTTATTGGTGAAAATGGGTCGGTACTGAGGGTGTAAAGATGAAGCGATATGAATCGTTTATTGATTTAGGCATTGCCAATGTTGACTTCATTGATGCATTGATCTAAATGTACCATGAATCGGACAATGGTTGGGTTGTAAAAGTATTAACTGAAGCTTGGCAGTTAATTCTACTTCAGTGTTAACTAGCCTGCTGCAGAGGACTCACTGAAATCATGTCGAGTTCAAACCTTTTATAGAGTTTCACTGTATCTTTTTCCTAGACTTCCTGCACATCCCTGTGTTTTCCCTAGATGTCCTGCACCTCCCTGTGTGTAAAGAGGAGGTTTCCTCTGAAGAGGAGAGGAGCTCCAGTCTGGTCCAGGAGAAACCAGAGCCTCCACACATTAAAGATGAGCAGGAGGAGCTACTTCAAAGACCAGAGGAGGCTGGTGGGTCAACGTTGACATTATTAGCAGTGAAAAGTGAAGATGATGATGAAAACAGAGAGACAGAGCCTGTAGCCGGCACCTCAACTGAACACATGAAAACACAAGCTGACTGTGGTACATCACAACCAGCTAGTGATGAGCAGCTCCTCTCTTCACACTGTTCTGAATCTGACATCACTGAAGACAGTGATGAGTGGGAGGAGACTAGGGGAGATCAGTCAGCTTTAAACACACTGAAATCACAAAACACACAAAATGTGGGAGGACAGCGCAAGCTGTCCCAGGACCTGAAATCATCTAAACAAACTCACTCCATGAGGAGTCACACGGGGAAGAAACCTTTTAGTTGTACAGAGTGTGGCAAAATGTTTAGATTAAACCAACAACTGAAGATTCACACAATGATTCACACAGGGGAAAAGCCCCTTTCTTGTACAGTATGTGGTAAAGGCTGTGTTCACACAAGTCATCTAAAGATACACATGATGAGTCATACAGGCAAAACGGCCTATTCTTGTACAATTTGTGGAAAAGGCTCTGTTAGCGTAAGTGTTCTAAAAAGACACATGAGGACTCATACAGGTGAAAAGCCCTTTTCTTGTACAGTTTGTGGTAAAGTCTTTAATCAGAAGGCTCATCTAAAAATACACATGATGAATCATACAGGCAAAAAGCCCTTTTCTTGTACAATTTGTGGTAAAGGCTCTGTTAGCGTAAGTGTTCTAAAAAGACACATGAGGACTCATACAGGTGAAAAGCCCTTTTCTTGTACAGTTTGTGGTAAAGTCTTTAATCAGAAGGCTCATCTAAAAATACACATGATGAATCATACAGGCAAAAAGCCCCTTTCTTGTACAATTTGTGGTAAAGGCTGTGTTAGCACAAGTAATCTAAAATCACACATGATGACCCATACAGGCGAAAAGCCCTTTTCTTGTACAGTATGTGGTAAAGGCTTTGTTAGCACAAGTAATCTAAAATCACACATGATGACCCATACAGGGGAAATGCCCTTTTCTTGTACAGTTTGTGGTAAAGGCTGTGTTAGCACAAGTAATCTAAAATCACACATGATGACCCATACAGGCGAAAAGCCCTTTTCTTGTACAGTTTGTGGTAAAGTCTTTAATCAGAAGGCTCATCTAAAAATACACATGAGGACTCATACAGGGGGGGAAGCCTGTTAGTAAAAGTTAGTCACACACAGACCGCTTATATGATCATTCAGTCTAATCCAAGATGACAATGATACTAAAGCAGAGGAATCGGGCTTTGGAATATCGGTGCTGGTGTTACATGAGACAAACGCGCTTGTAATGGAAAAATTTGACTACAGTGGGGGTTTGCCTACTTAGAAAGATGTAAAGGGAGCCAAGCCAACAGACCCTCCTTGATGTCAATGTCAAGTCACCTTAATTTAAGTGGCAGATGCCAAAAAGATGAGGAGTTTTGTGATTTATTTTTTATATTGTAATTATCATTTTAGGGGCATGCCATGTGTTCTACCTGCACAGCCTTGGTGATCTACTGGTAAATCACGATCTACATTTTGGGCACCCCTGTTCTACACAATGTTGTGTCTTCATAGAGGTGTTTTATACCCTCAAAGATCTCCTTTTATCCCTTTGGGGGAAATTATATATGTTTTGTCTAATAAAGGTTTCACCACTACAGCTCCTCTTTGTGTGCTATATCACTGGAAGGTTCAACTTCTTGTTTATGCCCAGAATGACAAGGATATCCACGGCTTCTGTAGAAATGTGTGGCAATTGTAGAAATAAATAAATTAGGCCAACCGATGCCATATTTTTTATTCCAATGCCGATACCGATGTTTGAGAGTCCTGGATCACTGATTACCGATGTTTGTGACCGATATATTATCAGAATCTTTTCAGTTTACAAATCAATTTGTGAATGTTGTGAAATTCAAGATTGCTTTATTTGCCATTGTTTGTCCAACTGCAAGCAGCCTCAATAAAAAAAATATGTACAGTATGTTTCCCCTAGTTAAAAGACAACATAGATTCATACAAGAATAAAATATCACAAAACAATACTCTGACATTAAATAAATCCTAAAAATAGAGGAATTTGTATGAAAAATTATAGCCAGATAAAGACAGTATAAAAACTGTGTATAGATTCATGTCATGTATTTTTGTATGCATAGGAATTATGAATGCATACCTCCCCAAGTTCATGTCATATCTATCTACTAGGGAGACGAGTTCAACAATGATTGCCTGGGGAAAGAAACTGTTCCGCAGTAAATGCACAATATGTAGTTCCCATGAAGTCAGATACAATACTCTGTTGGCATTTTCTTTGTGAATTACCCAAAATCATGACTGTAGCATCACTAAATGTTCAGATGAACCACTATACTGTAATCACACTTCACATGAATTACTCCAAATTACATTCTAATAATAAAGGCACCAAACAGTATGCTTAAGCGTAGAACCGTTACCACACTAGTAGAAGTGCATCAAAAGTGCTTAAATGTAATCATGACAAATGTCTGTAAACATACACATGAAATACTCTGTTGGTCAGCTTTTAACTAATTATATAAATGCATTTCTCATTGTACTCTTTTATCAGAGGAGAGAAGCTCCAGTCTGGTCCAGGAGGAACCTGAGCCTCCACACATTAAAGAGGAGCAGGAGGAGCTACTTCAAAGACCAGAGGAGGCTGGTGGGTCAACTTTGACATTATTAAAAGTGAAAAGTGAAGATGATGATGAAAACAGAGAGACAGAGCCTGTAGCCGGCACCTCAACGGAACACATGAAAACACAAGCTGACTGTGGAACATCACAACCAGCTAGTGATGAGCAGCTCCTCTCTTCACACTGTTCTGAATCTGACATCACTGAAGACAGTGATGAGTGGGAGGAGACTAGGGGAGATCAGTCAGCTTTAAACACACTGAAATCTCAAAACACACAAAATGTGGGAGGACAGCGCAAGCTGTCCCAGGACCTGAAATCATCTAAAAAAACTCACTCCACGAGAGGTCACACAGGGAAGAAACCTTTTAGTTGTACAGAGTGTGGCAAAATGTTTAGATTAAAGCAACAACTGAAGACTCACACAATGATTCACACAGGGGAAAAGCCCTTTTCTTGTAGTGTTTGTTGTAAAGGTTTTATTAAGAAACATAGTCTTAAAACACACATGCTGACTCATACAGGTGAAAAGCCCTTTTCTTGCACAGTTTGTGGTAAAGGCTTTGCTCACGCAAGTGATGTAAAAAAACACATGAGGACTCATGCAGGGGAAAAGCCCTTTTCTTGTACAGTTTGTGGTAAAGGCTGTGCTCACACAAGTGATCTAAAAAAACACATGAGGACTCATACAGGTGAAAAGCCCTTTTCTTGCACAGTTTGTGGTAAAGGCTTTAGATTAAACCAACAACTGAAGATTCACACAATGATTCACACAGGGGAAACGCCCTTTTCTTGTAGTATTTGTTGTAAAGGTTTTATTCAGAAAGGTAGTCTTAAAACACACATAATGACTCATACAGGGGAAAAGCCCTTTTCTTGTACAGTTTGTGGTAAAGGCTGTGCTCACACAAGTGATCTAAAAAAACACATGAGGACTCATACAGGTGAAAAGCCCTTTTCTTGCACAGTTTGTGGTAAAGGCTTTAGATTAAACCAACAACTGAAGATTCACACAATGATTCACACAGGGGAAACGCCCTTTTCTTGTAGTATTTGTTGTAAAGGTTTTATTCAGAAAAGTAGTCTTAAAACACACATAATGACTCATACAGGGGAAAAGCCCCTTTCTTGTACAGTATGTGGTAAAGGCTGTGTTCACACAAGTCATCTAAAGATACACATGATGAGTCATACAGGCAAAACGGCCTATTCTTGTACAATTTGTGGAAAAGGCTCTGTTAGCGTAAGTGTTCTAAAAAGACACATGAGGACTCATACAGGTGAAAAGCCCTTTTCTTGTACAGTTTGTGGTAAAGTCTTTAATCAGAAGGCTCATCTAAAATTACACATGATGAATCATACAGGAAAAAAGCCCCTTTCTTGTACAATTTGTGGTAAAGGCTGTGTTAGCACAAGTAATCTAAAATCACACATGATGACCCATACAGGCGAAAAGCCCTTTTCTTGTACAGTATGTGGTAAAGGCTTTGTTAGCACAAGTAATCTAAAATCACACATGATGACCCATACAGGCGAAAAGCCCTTTTCTTGTACAGTTTGCAGTAAAGGCTTTGCTATCATCACTCATCTAAAAAGACACATGAGGACTCATACAGGGGGGGAAGCCTGTTAGTAAAAGTTAGTCACACACAGACCGCTTATATGATCATTCAGTCTAATCCAAGATGACAATGACAATGATACTAAAGCAGAGGAATCAGGCTTTGGAATATCGGTGCTGGTGTTACATGAGACAAACGCGCTTGTAATGGAAAAATTAGACTACAGTGGGGGTTTGCCTACTTTAAAAGATGTAAAGGGAGCCAAGCCAACAGACCCTCCTTGATGTCAATGTCAAGTCACCTTAATTTAAGTGGCAGATGCCAAAAAGATGAGGAGTTTTGTGATTTATTTTTTATATTGTAATTATCATTTTAGGGGCATGCCATGTGTTCTACCTGCACAGCCTTGGTGATCTACTGGTAAATCGCGATCTACATTTTGGGCACCCCTGTTCTACACAATGTTGTGTCTTCATAGAGCACCGAAGTCCTGACGTCACTGCCCTCTACTATCAGTAGAGGGCGCCAGTCCCTTGGTTCGTGTATTTTTTTACAAGCATTGCAATCTCCATAGGGGGATTTTAGATCCCCTCATATAAGAACTGTGTTTGAAAAATAAACCGATCACCCCGGCCTTTTCACTCATATGGATATGAAGCATCGACTGAAGGTGGAAATGTACAAATATACCCAAAGAGTAACAAAATAAGCGTTAGAAACGAGCCAAACAACCCAGAGACTACATTTCCGGGTAGGCTGCTTCTGCCCGCAGCCCGTCGCACAACAGAAACTGAACGTTAATTACGTTTATTTTAATTTGAATTTTATTGATATATAATGTATCGTGGTTAGTACGAGTCGAGTCACCACCAGCTGAGCTTACGTCAACGAGGAATCTCAGGAACGCAATATGTTGACAGCTGGGCGTGACGTATATGCTCAGCGACATTGCATTCATATGTAGTTTCAAGGCTTTTGCAGTCACATTAATTACATTTTCTCCAGAAACTGGCTGTATCAAATATGAATGGACATCATTAACGACGTACAGCCACTCCCCTGACAGAAAGGCCGGGGTGGTCGGTTTATTTTTCAAACACAGTTCTTATATGAAGCGACATAAAATCGCCCGATGGAGATTTCAATACAAATAAAAAAATACACAAACCTGTGTGTTGGTGCCCTCTACTGAAAGTGACGTCAGACTTCGGTGCTCTATAGAGGTGTTTTATACCCTCAAAGATCTCCTTTTATCCCTTTGGGGGAAATTATATATGTTTTGTCTAATAAAGGTTTCACCACTACAGCTCCTCTTTGTGTGCTATATCACTGGAAGGTTCAACTTCTTGTTTATGCCCAGAATGACAAGGATATCCACGGCTTCTGTAGAAATGTGTTGCAATTGTAGAAATAAATAAATAAATGAGGCCAACCGATGCCAGATTTTTTATTCCAATGCCGATACCGATGTTTGCCAGATAAAGACAGTATACAAACTGTATAGATTCATGTCATGTATTTTCTATGCATAGGAATTATGAATGCATACCTCCCCAAGTTCATGTCATATCTATCTACTAGGGAGACGAGTTCAACAATCTGATTGCCTGGGGAAAGAAACTGTTCCGCATCCTTTCCGTTCTGGCACTGATGCTCCCCAGACGGCATAAGGGAGATCAGGCTGTGAGAGGGGTGGGTGGTGTCCTTAATGGTGTTAGTCGCTCTCCTCATGCATCGTTGGTATACTGTATGTCTGCCAGGGATGGCAGCGAGGTACCAATGGTCTTACTGTTCTCACTGTCCTGTTCAGTTGTTTTCTCTTCTCAGCTGTGCTGTTACCGTACCAGGAGGTGAAACAGTAATGCTCTCAATGGTTCCTCTGTAGAACATGGTCAGGGCTGGAATAGGCAGGTCAACTCTCTTCAGCTGACGGAAAGGGAAGATAGATACGTTGCTGGGCCTTTTTTGTGATGGCAATGGTGTTGCTGCTCGGGGCCAGGTTGTCTGACAGCAGCACTCCCAAGAATGTTGTACTTTTTACCCTCTCCACGGCTGAGCCGAAGACCCTAACAGGAGCCCTTGTATAAGGTTTCTTGACTATGCATGCACCTCTTGGTAACATAGCACCTCAAAGGCCCTTAAAACAAGGCTCCAGACTTCCCAAAACAAACTGGTCAGGCTACTACTTGGCCTCACTCCCCGAACCCACCTCACCCTTGCCCATTTTGACAGGTTGGAATGGGTTAGGGTTGACGACAGAGTATACAGCATCTTGCAATGGGTCTGGTCCACAAGATTCGATACACCGGCAAGATACTGCATGTACCCAGTGTTGTCCCTGAACGCGTTCAAAGAACGATCGCTCACGAACGTGTTCATATTTTGGGTGAACGTGAACTGAACGTACTGTATTTCTGCTTGATGAACGTCATTGTGAACGATTTCTTTTCTGGCGTGTGTGAACGTCGCTTTCTCACGTTCAACGTCGTTCAAGAGTGAGTGTTTCCATAGAGCCTTCCAGGCGAAATCCCCGGCGCTAAAACACACACTAAACAGTCCTTAATATAGCCGGAAAACCCACCAATAAGTCCTTATCCGACACAAATTAACTAATCTTTCTCAGCCGCACAATTTCACTGGAGCGTGTGTAGTGCCCCTGTAAAAGGAGCAATGTGTGAATCAAGAAATCACACAACGCTGTATCTCTCTTCCAAACCCAAACGGTACTTTTATCTCAATTTCAGCAATAATCAGATACATGTACAATCACAAATACATTTTCTCATCCTCTTACAATAATAGCAGCATTATGTCACGAGCACTACTGTACTAATCATGTGACCTTTAACCCTGAATCATCACAAAAATGACAGTAAGTGATGTATATTTTATGCACCAAGTGACCCATGTGTCTTTGTAGCAGTGATGGTTGAGTTGAAGAAAGGAGGCAAGCGAGGCAGGTTCTAGTCGTCGCATCTGATCAGTTTTATTGAACAGAATCACTCAGTACAAGGCACCACGGGCAGAAGGCCCCATGGCATTCAGGAGTCACATCGTATAGCTAATATCATGTGAACACACAGAAGTTCACCGCATCACAGGTTTATACTAACTTCAACGTCCCTCCTCCCTGGGCTACCTCCGCTTGTTGTAGCCAATCAGAATGTTCACTCACAGGATGTTCCGGTGAGAGGAGGAGGAATCATGTGGCAACTGGTTCATGTAACACTTTATATTTTATACCAATAAGGCTAATTAAATATCTATACTATATATGAAGTATGCAGAACATTGTTTAACACATGTAATGAAAAAGGTAGAATGTAATGTTAACAGGTCTGAATGATTAAGCACAACTACAGTGTAGAATCATATCATGTCAAAGGAGAGCAGAGAGCAGCAAGCTCTCTGAACACAGACAGCTGTTGGTTTGCAGTTTGAGATTATATTGCTAAAATTGGAGCTGTCCCACGACCCCTGGGGTGTTTGACAGCATTCTAACAAAGGCTCCGTTTTTACAAGCCTAATTGTAAATACCTCTAGCAGCTTAGGTTGTGGTCACCACAGTATCGCATTTCTCAACTTAGTTCCTCCTGTGCACCTCCTGTGTGCAGTCAGGGTACCTAGCTGAAAATAGGTTTGAGTGATAGATACATGTACAGATGTCCAGATCCATCCAGATCTGATTCATCATAAGTAAATGCACAATATGTAGTTCCCATGAAGTCAGATACAATACTCTGTTGGCATTTTCTTCGTGAATTACCCAAAATCATGACTGTAGCATCACTAAATGTTCAGATGAACCACTATACTGTAATCACATGAATTACTCCAAATTACATTCTGTAATAATAAAGGCACCAAACAGTATGCGTAAGCGTAGAACCGTTACCACACTAGTAGAAGTGCATTAAAAGTGCTTAAATGTAATCATGACAAATGTCTGTAAACATACACATGAAATACTCTGTTGTTCAGCTTTTAACTAATTATATAAATGCATTTCTCATTGTACTCTTTTATCAGAGGAGAGAAGCTCCAGTCTGGTCCAGGAGGAACCAGAGCCTCCACACATTAAAGATGAGCAGGAGGAGCTACTTCAAAGACCAGAGGCTGGTGGGTCAACGTTGACATTATTAGCAGTTAAAAGTGAAGATGATGATGAAAACAGAGAGACAGAGCCTGTAGCCGGCACCTCAACGGAACACATGAATACACAAGCTGACTGTGGAACATCACAACCAGCTAGTGATGAGCAGCTCCTCTCTTCACACTGTTCTAAATCTGACATCACTGAAGACAGTGATGAGTGGGAGGAGACTAGGGGAGATCAGTCAGCTTTAAACACACTGAAATCTCAAAACACACAAAATGTGGGAGGACAGCACAAGCTGTCCCAGGACCTGAAATCATCTAAACAAACTCACTCCACGAGAGGTCACACAGGGAAGAAACCTTTTAGTTGTACAGAGTGTGGCAACATGTTTACATTTAAGCACAATCTGAAGCGTCACACAATGATTCACACAGGGAAGAAACCTTTTAGTTGTACAGAGTGTGGCAAAAGGTTTAGATTTAAGCACAAGCTGAAGACTCACACAATGATTCACACAGGGGAAAAGCCCTTTTCTTGTACAGTTTGTGGTAAAGGCTGTGTTAGCACAAGTAATCTAAAATCACACATGATGACCCATACAGGCGAAAAGCCCTTTTCTTGTACAGTATGTGGTAAAGGCTTTGTTAGCACAAGTAATATAAAATCACACATGATGACCCATACAGGCGAAAAGCCCTTTTCTTGTACAGTATGTGGTAAAGGCTCTGTTAGCACAAGTAATCTAAAATCACACATGATGACCCATACAGGCGAAAAGCCCTTTTCTTGTACAGTATGTGGTAAAGGCTTTGTTAGCACAAGTAATCTAAAATCACACATGATGACCCATACAGGGGAAATGCCCTTTTCTTGTACAGTTTGTGGTAAAGGCTGTGTTAGCACAAGTAATCTAAAATCACACATGATGACCCATACAGGCGAAAAGCCCCTTTCTTGTACATTATGTGGTAAAGGCTTTGCTCACACAAGTGCTGTAAAAAAACACATGAGGACTCATACAGGGGAAAAGCCCTTTTCTTGTACAGTTTGTGGTAAAGGCTGTGCTCACACAAATGATCTAAAAAAACACATGAGGACTCATACAGGTGAAAAGCCCTTTTCTTGTACAGTATGTGGTAAAGGCTTTATTAGCACAAGTAATCTAAAATCACACCTAAAAAGACACATGAGGACTCATACAGGGGGGGAAGCCTGTTAGTAAAAGTTAGTCACACACAGACGCTTATATGATCATTCAGTCTAATCCAAGATGACAATGACAAGCAGAGACGAAATGTTTTTATAATCGTCATGGGGTAGCCTAAGCAGAGTACAGTACTGTATGCATGCATACCCATACCTGGCAGGTGAAAACAAGCACCAAGATTAGCATTTCAATGCCTGATCTGCATGTTTACAAGCAGGCATGCAAACAGACCGAAGCTGGAAAAGGTGACAGTATGCGGGGGACGCGCCTTGCGCTCCTGGCCAGCCGATCCTCTCTGACTTTAGTAAAATATATTAGTATATCCCTGGATGGCTATTGGCCTAGTCTAATGTTGCTGGGGGCCAATGGTTTAGACTCTTGACTGACAGCTGACAGCAGGGCGCCGCCCCCCTCTCTCACTTTCCACTGAACACGGCAGCCATCTTGGTTTGCCTGTCAACAAGCAGACTGGACTGGAGGTACTATTGATATATTTTTTAATAAATCGTAGAAGATGTTTGAAAGACATTAATGGCCACCTTGTGTCTCTCTGATGATCACTAAGGACCCGAAAATTAATTTGGAACGTTTTGGTCTATTTTGGAGAGAGTTACAGCCATGTAGCATCTGTTAGCATGTTAGCTTGTGTTCCACTGTTATGGCTGGCCAGTGCAATATTTCATATATTTTTTAATAAGTCGTAGAAGATGTTTGAAAGACATTAATGGCCACCTTGTGTCTCTCTGATGATCACTAAGGACCCGAAAATTAATTTGGAACGTTTTGGTCTATTTTGGAGAGAGTTACAGCCATGTAGCATCTGTTAGCATGTTAGCTTGTGTTCCACTGTTATGGCTGGCCAGTGCAATATTTCATATATTTTTTAATAAGTCGTAGAAGATGTTTGAAAGACATTAATGGCCACCTTGTGTCTCTCTGATGATCACTAAGGACCCGAAAATTAATTTGGAACGTTTGTCTATTTTGGAGAGAGTTACAGCCATGTAGCATCTGTTAGCATGTTAGCTTGTGTTCCACTGTTATGGCTGGCCAGTGCAATATTTCATATATCCTCCTGTTGCTGCTGCTGCTGCTGCTGCTGCTCCTCCTGCTCCTCCTGTTGCTGCAGCAACGGTAACGACAGCATCTGGTCCTCCTGCTCCTCTATTACTCCTCTCCTTTATTGCTCCTCCTCCTGCTGCTCCTCCTCTTCGTCCTCTTGCTCCTCTTCGTCCTCATCCTCCTGTTCATATCCGTCCTGGTGCTGCTGCTGCTACTGCTGCTGCTGCCACCCCTGGCTCCTCCACTCCACACACCACCCTCTTTTATCGGAAGAGGAGGATGGAGGAGGTGGATAAGGACAGAGCCAGAGGCTTGGTCGTCAAGGACCCCCGACAGAACGTGCAGCGGATCTGTAAGAGCTGTGGCCTGCCCAAGACCAAAGACAATGGCCACAGCCGGTACAAGACAGAGCACTACTGCTCAAGGACCGGAGGCCGCTCGGTGGAGGAATGGCTGGCTGAGAAGAGGGCTGCTGAGCCTAAAAGTAAGTTGGCTTAATTTGTCCATAATGTCATCTTTTCAATGTGTTTGGTATAAAAACAGCTAATCACAAATATCTGTGACATTGCCTCTCATCTATTTGTAAACCTTTTGTTCATGCAGAGTGAAGCCACCCACCCACCCAGCCAGCCACCCACCCAGCCAGCCACCCAGCCAGCCAGCCACCCACCCAGCCAGCCAGCCAGACAGACAGACAGACAAAGGGCCAGCCAGCAAGCAAGCCCTGCTGTTTTTTGTTTTTTCTTTCTTTCTTTCTTTTTTTACACGCCTGGCCACCCAGCGAAGATGGCCCACCCCAGTGCCCATTCTGCCAGCTGCCCTGCCCCACTGCCCCTCCCCCCCCCCCCCCCCCCACACACACAGACTACTGGGACACGTACTGTACTGTCCCTCTTCCCTGGGCCTCCGTGTCCTCCCTACGCTGCACCCTGGGAAGAGTGCATCACAGTGGCTGGCAGACATGAGAGACGCTAATAGTGGTGATGTGCGCATAGGACACTGAGTCACTTCGCTGGGTGGTCATGGACGTTCCCCCCTTGTATATAGTTCCTGTTCCCCTCCATGTGGACCGAGACCTTGAAGAGGTATGGAGGCTTGTGTGTGTTGAGGACGCTCAGAGCTCTACTGCGTAGGAGCATCCATGGCAGGCAGGTCTGAGAAGAGACACCAGACTAACATCGGTCCATGTAGCGTCAGTACAGAAAGGGTTTATGACATTACATATCTACATCTACAGGAAATCTGTGGTGCCCTAATAAGGAGTATGCCAAGGAGTATACCAAACTGACTTCACAAGGTACAATTCAAATACATTTATTGGCTATAGCTTAACAGTCAAATCATGTTTCAGTGTTTATTTAAAAAATAACAAATGGCATTCAAATTATTTCATAATGGTATTGTGAGCATAGATCAGATATTTTCACAGTTTGATGTGTGCGTGTGTGTAAAAAGCCTAACAAAATTAAAAATGTCTCTATTACAGTTGACACAGACTGCCTCCCGCCCTCTGTGGTTATGAAAAGCTCCGGCAGGAAAAGGTCCTTCAAAACAAACAGAATAGGTGAATATTATAACATTGTGAGCATGTGAAATAGGTATAGTTGCGAACGCAGTGAGCATTTACTATGAGACCCAGCAGATCACGTCTGTGTGTGTGTGTGTCTGTGTGTGTGTCTGTGTGTCACGCTGTAACACCACCCGCCCACCAGAGGGCGCAGCTGTATCACACACAAAAACACACACACACATGCACGCACGCACGCACACGCATGCACGCACGCACGCACGCACGCACGCACGCACGCACGCACGCACGCACGCACGCACACACACAAAAAACTTAACTTAAAAAAAAACTTAACTTAAAAAAAAACTTAACTTAAAAAAAAAACTTAAAAAGGAAAAACGCACACACAAAAAACTTAACTTAAAAAAAAACTTAACTTAAAAAAAAACTTAACTTAAAAAAAAAACTTAAAAAGGAAAAACGCACACACACAAAAAACTTAACTTAAAAAAAAACTTAACTTAAAAAAAAAAAAAAAAACTTAAAAAGGAAAAGCTTTAAGGAAAAACTTAAAAAAACGTAACTTAAAAAAAAACTTAACTTAAAAAAAAAAAAAAAAAACTTAAAAAGGAAAAGCTTTAAGGAAAAACTTAAAAAAAAATTAACTTAAAAAAAAACTTAACTTAAGAAAAATCTTAAACACAAAAAAAAGAGAACTTAAAAAAACCTTAAAAAATTACGTAATTTATTCTAATTGTTGTTTTTGCAATTCACGAGCTGCGTTCGCTTCCCGCGTTTGCGCGTCTTACTTGTGATATAGTGGTAGATCAGCTATTTTTACAGTTTGATGCCTTTTGTGGTTAAGATGACACTTCCAATTTTCTCTATTATAGTCGACTCTGATGACTCCACCTCAACCAGCTCTGAAAAGCTGCCTGTTGTGATGAGACTTCCAATTTTCTGTGTTATAGTGGACTATGACGAATCCACCTCAACCAGCTCCTCCAGTTCGGAAAAGAAACCCAGACATGGTGTGTATATATTAGAGCGTGTTATTGTTTGATGTGTACTCCTAAGTGCCTACTGTCTAAAGTATTTAATTTCATCATATATCTTCCTGAAGCTCTGCCACGCGAAGCCAAATCATCGGCAGTCGAACAAATGAAAGGTACACTCACTCACTCACTCACTCACTCACTCACTCACTCACTCACTACAATTAAATTTTAGCCTTATGTAATCTTATTGTCATCTCTCTACTCTGTACTTCATTCAGGCCGCCTTGGAGAAGAGGACGCATTGCCCGAAGCTGGTCCATCACAGGCTGGTCCGTCAAGGCCACATTCCTCCTCCTCTGCTCTCCCCACAAGATGCACCATCTACAGGAGGAAGAAAAGGGAGGAGAAGGACAGGGCGGTCCTCGCGCAGCACACCAATGGAGGGCAGAAGGCCGGTGACCCCTGCACTGAATGTGGCCTTGCTAGGAAGGCAGAGACGGGCCATGCCTATTTCAAGGGCGAATACTATTGCACAATCACAGACATGAACCAGGCGGGCAGGGTCAAGTGGCTGAAGGAACGGGGGGCTGACGATTCCAGGCTTCCGAGGACCACCGCCTGGAGAGTGAAGCGCGGTAGGAGCTACGGTAATAGCTGTTTGTGTTGGCTGTGCGGACAGCCAAAGAACAAAGACTATGGACACAGCTTTCTCCGTGGCTCTGGGTGCTTTTGCACCATGCACGAGTGCAAGTCTGTGGAGGTCTGGCTGGCTGAAAAAAGACTCAACGTTTGAAACCAGGCCCAGCAAGTGTGTGTGTGTGTGTGTGTGTATATTATTGGGGTTTAAGTGTGTGTATTCTTGGGGTTTAAGAGTGTGTATTCTTGGTGTTTAAGTGTGTTTATTCTTGGTGTTTAATATATTTTCTTTATTTACTGTGTGTGTGTGTGTGTGTGTGTGTTTTTTTTTTATTTTTTATAATTGCAATACATTTTTTAATAAACTATTATTCATTTCAAACCCCTCGTCCTTTTGTCTCTCATGTGGATTAGGCACTTATAGATGCAAGGTTTTGAAAAAATTGAATAGTATACAATCATTATTTCTATTATGTAAAGCACAAGTGAAAGTACAAAGAAAATAGCTGATCTACAGGCTCAAAATACATTTATTAGTCTTCAGAGACTTCTTCCACCACAACAGGCAAAGCAGCATGTGAGCAGAAGTTTCAGTCTTCTTAAGCACTAAAACATGAGTTGACTGTGCAATAAAGGTATTCATTAATTTAATGTTGATTTGGGGTTAAACTATATTCACCCATGGAACTAAACAGTAAAGACATGGATTAGAAATATGACACTATATTACTACACTGTATATTATCTTAACATTCATATTACACTATACTATATACTCATTACGGTTTGATTTTTGATTTATTTTGTTTTTGTGCATGTTTTTCCACACATTCCACGGCCAGGGTCTTCCACCCCCTGCAGAGGTGTGATATTTAGATAGTATTAGCTCATATGGCTCATCCTGTGTGGAGCAGAAGTCCACCCACTTGTTGTATGTTCCTTCAGAATGCAGAGAGAGCTCCAAGCTCAGCCACACCCACAGTCCCACACTGTCCCTAGCTGAGTACAATAAGCCTTTGGTTAGGCATACAGGTTACTTCTGATTTATAATACTATATGATTCTCTAAGCCTTCTTTTGTGAAAAGGTTAGGCCAGGTAGACTACAGTAGGCTATAACTGTATAATGCCGATGTTTCACAGTAATTGAACCGTTGAGAGAGTTAGACGTCTGGGCACCACAGTATTGTTTAAAAAATAAATACTAAATGATGATTTAACAATGGCCTTCGACCCCCTCTGGTCCCTGGCTCCACCCCTCTCCTCCCCATCCTTCTTCCAGCCAGGTTCCTCCTCTGTCCCTCAGTGACTCCCTGTGGGACAGGTCCACAGCGGAAAAGAGGAAGAAAATGCTTGCTGTCCATTTTTTTAAATGTTTTGCTATCTATGCTGCTGCATTATGAAAGGAAGACAAACAAAAAAAGCTTCTTGTTTCCTTTATTGGCATAGCCAGGATTTAAAATGATCTGGTTCCATCCCTTCCATTGATTGATAAGAAAGACTAGAATTGTCCCGTACCTTTGAACATTACTTACCTTTGAACTGGGACATTAGCCGATCTACAAGCTCACAACCATAATACCGTTAAATCAGATTTAGCTATACTATTAATATACAATTATTGACAGACAAACTTCAGAATACTGATTTTCTTTTCTTTTTTACATGCACCAAGTCTCTGTTTCACTTGCTCCGTTCATGTAGTCTCCCATTGGCGTGTTTCACTTCACTTCACACGCCACATACCATGTTGGGAACTTATCTGCAGTTGCACACCTGGCCCAGGAGAGTGCGCCATTGGCTATGCTTTTCTCTAGCACCAGTGTTTAGATCTCTCACCTGGCTGGGGGTTTCTGTGTGATAGGCTACAAAGACTGTCATATGTACATGTTCATTCCCATTCATCCCCCTTTTCCCAGTTTCATCAAAACATTTAGAGACGTACAAATAGACACTTCTATATAGACAAAGAACAGAACAGGAATTCATCATAAAGGAGGTAAAAAGGGAAAATAAACCTGTCTCTCCTGCCGACTGGCCATGTATGTGACTTTGCACTTAGAAGAGCACACAAGTGTGTATTTACTAAGGTTTTCAATAGACAGGTCGCGAGGCCCGGGCTCTCCTGCCCCGACAACTGTCGAGTTAGAGAGTTGTACGGCTCCATTTGGACACCCCTCAAGGAACCCACAGAGTTCCCGGAATCCACTTTGAGAACCACCGTTATTGTAGAGGCGTCACACTTTGTTTGAAAGCAGCAGATCTACGAGCTCGGCGGATAGCACTCGGCGCACAGCTTTTTCTTTCAAGGTCACCTCGGGCCAGGGTCACCTCGGGACACCATGGGCGGGCACCTTTGAGCCGAGGCGCCTCCCACAGTAGAAAAATAGTAGAAAAGACTCTATTGGGGGCGGGAAAGACTCTATTGGGGCGGGTCCAATAGGAACGCACCGGAAAAGGAACGCACCGGCCGAAGGAGGAACGCGGAGGCGCCGCGTTCCACTTATCGGGCCTTTGGGCCCGCCGCGGGCGGACGGGGCGACGCCGGGGCGCGCCGGGCGCGTCCCTCATCTCCGGGCGCCCCGGGGGCCGGGAAGGGCCAAAAATGTTTTTGCGCGGCTCCCTTCGGGGGCCCGCGCAGGGCCTCGGGCCAAAACAGAGAAGAACGGTCGGGGTTCCTTGCGCGAAAATTTTTGAGGGTTTTATGGGTACCAAACAGGGCTGGACTGGCCACAGGTCATACCGGGCATTTTCCCAGTGGGCCGCGACCATAGGGTCGCGGCCCACCAGGCCGCCAGTTGATATTAACCTGCGGGCCGCATTAGGTGAAGGTGGGGGCCACCCTCAGGCCGCCAGTTGATATTAACCTGCGGGCCGCATTAGGTGAAGGTGGGGGCCACATGTGGGGGCCCAGTGTGGAGGGATGGTATGACAGACTGACTGGTATAAACAGTGCCCCCAGTGGGGAGGGATGGTATGACTGCTCAGTGGACCCCAGTGGTCCTCTGCTCAGTGGACCCCAGTGGTCCTCTGCTCAGTGGACCCTGCAGTGGTCCTCTGCTCAGTGGACCCCAGTGGTCCTCTGCTCAGTGGACCTCTGCTCAGTGGACCCTGCAGTGGTCCTCTGCTCAGTGGACCCTGCAGTGGTCCTCTGCTCAGTGGACCCCTGTGGTCCTCTGCTCAGTGGACCCCAGTGGTCTTCTGCTCAGTGGACCCTGCAGTGGTCCTCTGCTCAGTGGACCCTGCAGTGGTCCTCTGCTCAGTGGACCCCAGTGGTCCTCTGCTCAGTGGACCCCAGGATAAAAAAAATAAAATTATATATAACTCAATTGTGTATATATATATATATATATATACACACACACACACACACACACACACACACACACACACACACACACACACACACACACACACACACACACACACCCCCGGCCCCCCCCCCCCCCCCCCCACTTAATCATTCCTTTGCAATTTAAATTATTTATATTTCAATACTGAGCAACAACAACAAAACTACGAATTTGATGCGTTTAATAAGAGCACAAATCAGACTGCACAGCTAGTCACAGAGTGAGACTACAGCGAGTCACCACTCACTCCCAACCATGTCATGATAAAAGAGATGATTATTGATTACAAACTGCAGCAAGCAGCAGCAGTACTAGCCTAGCCTGTTGGCGGAAGATTTCACCATTCTGAGCAGCGTTACACTCACTGCGCAAATAACGTGCATAACAGCATGCACGCGCAAACTTTCACAGCTGCATCTTGTTGACAATTACCGTGCTGCGCAGTGACAGCGGTGAGTCCGCCAGACAGATTTATCTGGGCTCCACCCATAGGCTCCACTGACCCAGAGATCGACATGACCCCCCCACCCCCCTCAAACGTTTTTTTTAACGGATTTGCATAAATCACACAGGTGCCCTATTTGGAGTAAAAACGGCGATTTTCGCCGAAAAGCTACATGTTTGCATGTCTGTACAAGGGACAGGCAACGCGGTCCACCCCCCACCACCCCCCGTCCCGGACAGTGAGGAAAAAAAAGATGTTAAGGTGCCAGACTTGGATGGTTAGAGCGGCGCAATTATACAAAGTTAATGCAAGACGAGAATTGCGCGAACGGGCGCGACCTGGTGCGGTACAAACGGGACGAACCGAGGCGAATATATATATATATATTCAGGTCTAATTCCTCATGTGGGTCGAGATCCCTGGTCCAATTCCTCATGGGGGCCCTGGCCCGCCGGCCCCCACAGACTCTACGTCACTGATGACAAGGATACTAAAGCAGAGGAATCGGGCTTTGGAATATTGGTGCTGGTGTTACATGGAAAAATGAGACTTCCATTCTATATGGAAGTGGTAGGTTTTTGGGTTCTTCACCTCGTACATTTTTATATAACTTTGTAATCCTACTGACGTTTGCACAACACTCAGCATTACAGTGGGGGTTTGCCTACTTTAAAAGATGTAAAGGGAGCCAAGCCAACAGACCCTCCTTGATGTCAATGTCAAGTCACCTTAATTTAAGTGGCAGATGCCAAAAAGATGAGGAGTTTTGTGATTTTTTTTTATATTGTAATTATCATTGTAGGGGCATTCCATGTGTTCTACCTGCACAGCCTTGGTGATCTACTGGTAAATCGCGATCTACATTTTGGGCACCCCTGTTCTACACAATGTTGTGTCTTCATAGAGGTGTTTTATCCCTTTTATCCCTTTGGGGGCAATTATATATGTTTTGTCTAATAAAGTTTTCACCACTACAGCTCCTCTTTGTGTGCTATATCACTGGAAGGTTCAACTTCTTGTTTATGCCCAGAATGACAAGGATATCCACGGCTTCTGTAGAAATGTGTTGCAATTGTAGAAATAAATAAATAAATGAGGCCAACCAATGCCAGATTTGTTATTCCAATGCCGATACCGATGTTTGAGAGTCCTGGATCATTGATTACCGATGTTTGTGACCGATATATTATCAGAATCAATCAATCAGTTTACAAATCAATTTGTGAATGTTGTGAAATTCAAGATTGCTTTAATTGCCATTGTTTTTCCAACTGCAAGCAGCCTCAATAAAAAAATATGCACAGTTTGTTTCCCCTAGTTAAAAGACAACATAGATTCATACAAGAATAAAATATCACAAAACATTACTCTGACATTAAATAAATCCTAAAAATAGAGGAATTTGTATGAAAAAGCATAGCCAGATGAAGACAGTATAAAAACTGTGTATAGATTCATGTCATGTATTTTTGTATGCATAGGAATTATGAATGCATACCTCCCCAAGTTCATGTCATATCTATCTACTAGGGAGACGAGTTCAACAATCTGATTGCCTGGGGAAAGAAATTGTTCCGCATCCTTTCCGTCCTGGCACTGATGCTCCCCAGACGGAATAAGGGAGATCAGGCTGTGAGAGGGGTGGGTGGTGTCCTTAATGGTGTTAGTCGCTCTCCTCATGCATCGTTGGTATACTGTATGTCTGCCAGGGATGGCAGCGAGGTACCAATGGTCTTACTGTTCTCACTGTCCTGTTCAGTTGTTTTCTCTCCTCAGCTGTGCTGTTACCGTACCAAGAGGTGAAACAGTAATGCTCTCAATGGTTCCTCTGTAGAACATGGTCAGGGCTGGAATAGGCAGGTCAACTCGGCGGAAAGGGTAGATACACTGCTGGGTGATGGCAGTGGTGTTGCTGTTCTGCGCCAGGTTGTCTGTCAGCAGTACTCCCAAGAATGTTGTACTTTTTACCCTCTCCACGGCTGAGCCGAAGACCCTAACAGGAGCCCTTGTACAAGGTTTCTTCGACTATGCATGCACCTCTTGGTAACACAGCACCTCAAAGGCCCTTAAAACAAGGATACAGACTGGTCAGGCTACTACTTGGCCTCACTCCCTGAACCCACCTCACCCTTGCCCATTTTGACAGATTGGAATGGGTTAGGGTTGACGACAGAGTATACAGCATCTTGCAATGGGTCTGGTCCACAAGATTCGATACACCGCCAAGATACCCATGTACCCAGTGTTGTCCCTGAACGCGTTCAAAGAACGATCGTTCACGAACGATCGTTCACGAACGATCGTTCACCAATGCGTTCATATTTTGGGTGAACGTGAACTGAACGTACTGTATTTCTGCTTGATGAACGTCATTGTAAACGCGTTCATTTCTGGCGTGTGTGAACGTCGCTTTCTCACGTTCAACTTCGTTCAAGAGTGAGTGTTTCCATAGAGCCTTCCAGGCGAAATCCCCGGTGCTAAAACACACACTAAACAGTCCTTAATATAGCGGGAAAACCCACCAATAAGTCCTTATCTGACACAAATTAACTAATCTTTCTCAGCCGTACAATTTCACTGTAGCGTGCAGCGCCTGTCATGCAGGCAGAAAGCAGACACAGAACATCCCGACTCCCGACCCAAACACTGAGGAAACTTGTTGTTTGAATAAACATAATGTGCCACGAAAACTAGCTTCCAATAGCTTGTTATTTTTGCGTCGAGGAGGTATGTGTCCATATCCGTCTGTGAACGCTCCGTCTGTGAACGCTCCGTTGGATGTCTAGCTAAAACCTTGCTTTTTATTACTTTTAAATTGTTTTTTTGGCTGTATGTCTCTGAGATATGATAGCCCTGTCTATCCGATATTCATCCATTAGGATGTTTTAATCATCAGAACTTTTGATAGCCCATAATCGCTACAAACCGGTTAGCTGTCAAAGTGCTACTGCTACTATCATCAACCAGATGAGAATGTTGACGACTCAACGGACCCTACAAACCTGAAGACTACACCGCTACATGCCAGACCAGATCTTCGCAACGGGCTCCTTTAGGAGCCCTTGTGCGTAAGTACTGTTTTGGACCCTCCTCACTCTTGAGCATCCATCTATCATCTATAACCTACACCAGATCACCGCATCGGGCTCCATTTGGAGCCCCTGCGCGTATGTACCACTGCTTCCCGGTTACCACCCAGCCTCAGCCATCGGCTAACAACAACACCAACTGTTTCTAGAAAGACCTGTGTACTGGCGATTCATTTTCTTCTTTTAGAATGGCGCCACTTACCCTGGTGATGAGTGTGGACGAGCTGTCCTGTCTGAGGTCCGAGCTCCACAGCATAGAGGTACTCCTGGGCGATGTCCTCCGCAGGAAATCCGCCGTCCTCTCCCGGCTGGACGCGCTGACGGGCAACGGACCAAACAACTCAACCCCACTAGCCGGGTCATCTACTGCAACGTCCCCTTCCTGGGCCACAAGTCGTGAAGAGGGGGAAAAGGGTCGCTCTCCCATTTTTCTCTCCAGGCGGAGTTGGCACTAGCAATATCTCGATGGCAAACTTTTTTTCCCCGTTGGTGGCTCACTCTGAGTCAGAGCTGCTAGTTAGCTTAGCACCTCCAGCTAGTATAGAAGTATCAGCAGGAGGGATGCAAACAGCAGTTTCAGATGAGCAGGTGGCTAATGCTAATGCGGAGCTAACAGCTCTCAGTCCACACGTTGACCAGGCGCAACAAGTCCGCTCCGTCAAAACGCGAAAGCGCTCCTGTCCATCTTTGACTCCGAGAATCCTCATCAAACGTACACAACACCGTTCTCCTCCACCTCCTGCCATCCAATTCCCCGCGAGTCCAACTCCAAATTCCATCAGCATCCGTCCAGATTCTCCTTCAACCGCTCCAACTCCACTGCCCAGTGAACTAGCCACAGCTGTAGAAAATGATGACGTCACTAGCCATCAGTCTAACAGTGGAACCCCTGAACCTGAATGAATCTATTCTCCTCTCTCCATTGGGTTGGCTGATTCAAGTATGGAAATGCCTAACGCCGAACCAACTCCCTATGTCCCCCCTCCACCCCCCCCCCCCCCCCCCCCCCCCGACCAATAACAATCCTCTACTTGCCTGGCCAAAACTTTCAGTTTATAAGGGATTGTTATTTAAAGGTAATAACCCAGATCTCTTAATCATCGGCGATTCGATCACAAGGAACATTATAATCCCAGGAGGCATCACTTTTTGTCTTCCAGGTGGTAAAGTCACTGATCTCTCCAAACTAGTACCCACTATTATAGACCTCTACCCCTCTGCCCACACTGTCTTCATACACGTTGGATCCAACAATGTCCTGGATCGGCATTCAGCCAAACTTAGATTGAATCTAGAAGCACTCGCAAACAACATTCAGAGTCTTAATAAATCCTGTGTCTTTTCTGGTCCCATCCCTGCTCCGTCCAAGAGCGCTGAACATTTTAGCAGACTCTACAGTCTACAGGAATGGCTCAGAGGATTTTGCACTGCAACAGGCCATGGCTTTATTGACAACTTTGACACTTTTTGGACCAGAAATAATCTTTATAAACCTGATGGACTTCACCCTAACATCCCAGGCACTAGACAACTCACTGCAAATTACATACGCCATGTTGCCTTTAACACTGTATGACTCTCTTCACAGCATGATCCCGCCATAGATTCCATACCATACAATAATGAAGAGCATCCTTCAGAGGGTCATGTTGACATTCCACTCCCCATCCATCTTGCTCCTCTTCCTCCTCTTCCACTAAACTCAAATTGCCCCCAATTCCACTAACCCAATCCACCCCGCCTCCCTTTCTCTCTGCTGACACATATAACATTCATACTTTATTTAATTCTGTTAAACTAACCCAAGCACCCCCCTCCCCCCATGCCAATATCCCTGTCATTATCACCTCTAACCGTTCCTCCCACAATTCGAACTGCTCTGTAAACGCCTTAAACTTAATTTATATCAGACCGATTAAAACTTATAATATATTGCCCTGTCCCACTCCATCTGTCCCTGTATCTGTTAGTATGGGCCTGCTTAATGTCAGGGCTCTTCAAGAAAAGTCGACCATCTGTCAAGACTTCATTCAGTTCCATAACCTTGACTTCTTTTTTATCACTGAATCCTGGCTAGGTGTGGAGGACAATATTCCTCTCATCGCTACTACCCCCCCAAACTTCTCATATTTTACACTTCCAAGACAAGTGAAGAAGGGTGATAGACTAAAAAAGGGTGGTGGGCTGGTCGTTATCTACAATAACAAATTCAAATGTTCCCCGGTCACCTTTGGAAATTTTACTACCTTTGAAGTTTTTAGTTTCATAATTAAAGGCAAAGAGCCAGTGCTCTGTGTTTTAATGTATAGACCCCCTAATGGGAATAGCGTTTTTATTACTGAATTTATTACTGATTTTCTATCGCTTGTCACTCAGCGTTTTGGAAACATTTTATTGCTGGGTGACTACAATGTCCATGTCGATTGCCCTTCCCACCCTCTCTCTACGGCTTTTATGAATCTTATTGAATCATTTAATATTACCCAGTTTGTACATGGACCCACTCACCTCAAAGGTCACACACTCGATTTGGTGATGTCCCTGGGTTTAGCCATCCAAAATGTTGAACTGCTTCATTTTAGCTTATCTGACCACAAGGCTGTCGTTTTTAAAGCCCCTCTCCCTTGTCCTACACCTTTTTGCCCAGCTCCCGTGAGAGCCCGTATTTTTAACTCTAGGTCTGCTATTGCTTTTAGTGAGGCCTTCACAGCTTCGTCTCATCCTCCCCTTACTGAGCAGCCAGATACTGATGGATTGGTTACAATATTTAACAGTAACTGCACCTCCATTTTAGATTCCATTGCTGCCTTCAACATAAAAACGCCTAAGCTAAATAAACAACCCTGGCTCAATGACCATACCCGTTCACTGAAGAGAGTTTGTAGAAGAGTGGAACGCAGCTGGAAAACAAACCCACTGCACTCATCACTCATCAACCTGAAAGAGCTGATGGGAAGATATCAGAGGGCCGTAAATCAAGCCAAATCAAATTATTACTCAAACATCATCTCTAGTAACAGCAATAACCCCAGGACCCTATTTAAAATAATTAACTCTGTTACCTCACCCCCTACTATTACACACATTGATCCATCTCCAGACGATTTCCTAACTTTCTCTATTAATAAAATTGAAACTATTCGGCTCCAAATACCATCTTCCATTCCTGAATACTCATTGCCACCCAGTACTCCTTCCCCACTTATTATTAGTACAATCTCATGGATTTAGTTAGTACAATCTCTCAAATCATCATCCTCCCAACTTGACATAATTCCCACACATTTCCTAAAAGAAATCTCCATTTCACTAGCACCCACTATCCTCTCTATAATAAATAACTCTTTGGTTTCTGGTTTCTTTCCCTCCTCATTTAAGCATGCCCTAGTTCAACCCCTTCTTAAAAAACCCAGCCTTGACCCCCATCTCCCTAATAATTATCGTCCCATCTCAAAATTGTCCTTTCTGTCTAAACTCCTTGAAAAACTTATATCCACACAGCTCATTGATCATTTACAGCACAATAATCTTTTTGAGACATTCCAATCCGGTTTTAGATCCCTCCATAGCACTGAGACTGCATTGGTTAAAGTCACCAATGATCTGCTCATGACTCTCGACGCCGGTGACTCCTCCATCCTGGTCCTGCTGGATCTTAGTGCGGCCTTTGACACGGTGGATCACACGGTTCTGGTGAATCGCCTGGAGTCATGGGCGGGTCTTGGTGGCAGTGCCCTTCAACTATTCCGTTCCTACCTTTCAGGCAGAACTATGTCTGTTGTTGTTGGAAATGCCACCTCTCCATCAGCCCAGCTCACCTGCGGTGTCCCACAAGGGTCCATACTGGGTCCTTTATTATTTTCTGTTTATATGCTCCCCCTTGGTCATATCATTCGCAAATATAACATTAATTTCCACTGCTATGCTGACGACACCCTGCTCTATCTACCACTCAAAACCTCTGACCCTAGCTTCCTTTCCTCCCTTAAAGCCTGCTTGGCAGACATTCAAGCATGGATGTCCCAAAATTTCCTGCAGTTGAACTCTGACAAAACAGAATTAGTTATTTTTGGTCCTCTCAGTTCAAACACCACCTTCATAGACAGTCTTGGCCCCCTGGCATCAAATGTGACCTCTGTTGCGAGAAACCTGGGTGTCCAGTTTGACTCGGAACTCCGTTTTGAATCCCAAATAAAAAAGGTAGTACAGACTTGCTTTATGCACCTCAGAAACATCTACAAGATCAAATCTTTCCTCTCTTCGGATAACCTCAAAACTGTTGTCAATGCCCTGGTCTATTCTCGCTTGGATTACTGCAATGCCCTGTATTCTGGTCTCAGTCAAAACCTCATTCACCGCCTACAGCTGGTACAAAATGCGGCCGCTAGGCTCATCACAGGCACCAGGAGATATGAACACATAACTCCGGTTTTAGCTGCACTTCACTGGTTGCCAGTATCCTTTCGAATTGATTTTAAGATTTTATTATTAACTTTTAAAGCTCTTAATAGTCTAGCGCCTAGCTACT
Organism: Electrona antarctica; assembly: GCF_951216825.1. Taxonomy (NCBI): domain Eukaryota; kingdom Metazoa; phylum Chordata; class Actinopteri; order Myctophiformes; family Myctophidae; genus Electrona; species Electrona antarctica. The sequence goes on from NC_136807.1 coordinate 52,496,213, forward strand.
TATGTAACATGGTAGAATTGTATGTGCCGCCACGTACCTTAAGGTCATCGGGTCAGGGTCTACTGAAGGTGACCCATAAGGCTAAACTGGTCACAAAAGGGGATCGGGCTTTTGTGGTTAAGGCCCCAAGGCTCTGGAATAGCCTACCAGAGGAGCTGAGACTAACCCAGTCTCTAACACACATTTAAAACCCTCCTAAAGACCCATTTTTATAGAATAGCCTTTGCATCTCCCTGATTTGTATCTGTTTGTTATTTTGCTTTTTCTATTGTTATTTCTTTTGCACCTGTGATGTATTCTGTTATTGTTGCCTGACTGTTCAAAGCACTTTGTAACTTTGTTTAAAAAAGTGCTATATAAATAAAGTTTGTATTATTATTATTATTATATCGCCCCGAACGGCCAACAAAAGACATCTCCCTCCCACAGTGAGGGAAGCGCAGTAATGCCTGATTTATTATTCGTCGTACAACGTGTTCCGTGCTGAAAATAGCTGATCTACAAGCTCACAACACGTCGCATCCGCGACGCGCTGTGAGCTTGTAGATCAGCTATTTTCAGCACGCGGAGATATGCAGACTGTGAGAACCGAGAACATTCAGAAAATGTTTGCCTTCATAATAAAAGCATGCAGCTTTCACAAGTTGGCCCAAAAAGACAAGGAAAAGGATTAAGAATTCGGTGGCAGGGGCACGGTGGCACTGTCGCCTCACAGCTAGAAGGTCCTGGATTTCGATTCCTGCTGGGGGTGCTGTGGGTGCTGGGGACGTGTTCCCTCCTCCGCGTCATCAGTGCCCATACCCGAGGCGGGGTTGGCGAAAGGGCCTTTCTGTGTGGAGTTTGCATTGATTGATTGATTGATTGAAGAATTTATTAACAGTTTGCAGAATTACAGTACATTTCAAGCACAAACTCAATACAAAGGCTGTTAACTGTGAGTGGACGACCCAATTAAGCATTACACTTGTTTCCAATAGGGTCCACCATGTTCAAATCATCAAAACATTTAGAGACGTACAAATAGACACTTCTATAGACAGAACAGGAATTCATCATAAAGGAGGTAAAAAGGGAAAAGAAACATATACAGTGAGGGGAAAAAAAGGGGTGGGCGGTGGGGGGGATTCACGTTCAGCTCCGTTAATTTGTTTGTTTTCCTTGGAGGAGCTGCGTTGGGTCCCCAAGTCGGCTCCGTGGCCGTACCTTGAGTTGGCTGTGTGGCCGTGACCGTCTCTTGTGTTGTCCTTGCGTTGGGTCCCCAAGTTGGCTCAGTGGCCATACCTTGAGTTGGCTGTGTGGCCGCGACCGTCTCTTGTGTTGTCCTTGCGTTCGTGTTTGAGGGATTCCGATTTTACAGGGGCCAGTTTCGAATTGCAGCCGTCCGTAGGTGCCCTTTGAGAGCGGTTTTGAAAGAGTCAAGGGATTCGCATGTCTTAATGACAGTTGGTAGGGCGTTCCACATTTTGGTGGCATAGGAGCGAAAATAATTTAGTCCCTTGTTTGTGCCGAATCTGGGTTGTACATGGTTCGTTGCACTCCCTCTGGTGTTGTGGGTGTGGACTTCGTTAACATTAAGGAAGTATCTAGACAGGTACATGGGTATCTTGGTGGTGTATCGAATCTTGTGGACCAGACCCATTGCAAGATGCTGTACTCTGTCATCGACCCTAAGCCATTCCAGCCTGTCGAAGTGGGCAGGGGTGAGGTGAGTTCGGGGGGCTAGGTCAAGTAGGAGCCTGACCAGTTTGTTTTGGGAAGTCTGGAGCCTGGTTTTAAGGGCCTTTGAGGTGCTGTGGTACCAGGAGGTGCATGCATAGTGCATGCATAGTCTCCCCGTGTCCCCTAGGGTATATGTACCCTCACAAATAAATGCAGTAATCCTGGTCTCTAAAGGTCCCCCTCAATTCAATGCAATTTAAATGAAGGTGTAGTGAAGTAAAACTAAAATGCACTAAACCGCAGAGAGTCGGTATACTGGCGAGTTCTCCAGTATGCGTTAAGAAATGTGAATCCCTAGACTCCTTCAAAACCGCTCTCAAAGAGCACTTGCGGGCAGCTGCAATTCAAAACTGGCCCCTGTAAAACATTGAAGATAAAATTGAGGATGGAGAAGTGAGGACACAAATATATGTATGATGATAAGAGCGCCCCTCACTTCACACAGGTGTGATTTCCTTTTTTCCCCTTTTAACTTAATTTAACTAGGCTATATGATGATTTCCTGTTTTTCATAGAAGTGTACATTTGTACGTCATTACATGTTCCAGTGAATTGAAAATGACCCTGATGTAAACTGTGCTTTTTTCTGGTTTTACATTTATCCCCATTTGCAGTTTTTGTACTGACTTGTGCTTTCTTTTGAAATCTATCTCATCTTCATTCAGTGACAGTTACACACCTCCTCCACCAGGCGGCGAAAGACAACAGTGTTTGGATCCTTTGCTGCTCGTGCTTGTAGCACGTTGACCCGGAAGTAAATGAGTGTTGTTTCTTTTTAGCGTAATGGTGGGAGCATGCTGCGTCCATTGCCCTTTTCTCGACTTTGTGCCTAAAGTTTACACATTACTTTAGACGTTATAATATAAATATATTACAGTAGGAACAGAAAGCGTGGAGAAAATGTGTCCTAAAGGAGGTAAAAGGAGTCAAATGGAGTCTGTACGGCTGAAGATAAATGAACACATGACGTCGGTGGGAGAGGAGATATTGGCTGCGTTCGAATTGCTAGGGTTGTTCCCTACTCCCTACTCCCCATACGGGGACCCAGACTCAGTGGACTCAAATAGTGATTAATTCGGACAATACTCCCTGTATGGGGAGCACCGACTCTGACGTCAATATCGGTAGAGGGCGCTATAGGTCCGCGGGTTCATGTACTTTTTATTTGCATTGTAATCCCCCATAGGGTTCAGATCGCCTCATAAAGAACTGTTTGAAAAATAAACAAATCATCCCGGCCGTTTCACTCATTTGGATATGAAGAATCAACTGACTACAAAAAAACAGTCAAAACGCTGCTGCTGAAATGATGATAAAAAGGTTATTCTTTTAAAATAACATAGGCCTATGATTATTATCAATACATTAATATTATATCCATTATCCAGCAATATGAAAACAATATGAAAATATCAGCAGCATGATTATGAACCCCCGCTAATAATGGGGGGGGGGGGGGGGGGGATACGGAAAAAATAGCCGATCTATAAGCAACGCGACGTCCGTATTGTGAGCTTGTAGATCGGGTACTTTTGGTAAAGAATTACCAAAAGTAGCCGATCTACAAGCTCTGCTCACATTACAATACGGACGTTAACAGAAACAGCAGTCCAATAAATTACTGCCTACATAATGAAGTTGTAATGTATTTAGCGCAATTCAATGAAATAATGTTAGGTAACATATCTTTTTTAATGTCAGGAATTAATTAATATTAATAAAACATATGTTCGGAGACACAATTAATGTCTCACATGCATGTACAAAATATATATTGGACTTTAATAGCACATAGCTTTACAACCTCACCAACCTTAATCCAAAAACTATTCAAATATAAGGCCTTCTACACTACAGCAAGCAACTCATTCCTCTCCTAACGTCATGCGCTGGGCCTGGGTGATATGAATGAATCAGATTAGTAATGCAAATTAATTGTTTTATTATAAATAAATAAAACAAAACAATTGCAAATAAATGCACAGATCATTTGTCTCGAGATCTGTAGCTTCGAGATCCGCCAGGGAAGAAAAGAGAGGGGAAACGAAAGTTTAAAAAGTACATTTGTGTTGATTTCTTTCGCTGGTTCAACTTCTGCCTCTTCTGAGTTGGAGCGCAATAAGCGCATGCATGCAGAAGCAGCGCACGTGCGCGCAAACGCGTGCATGTGCGTTCAAGAGCGAGCTTGCGCAATGCATTATGGGGCAGATTTGCTTCGCTGTGTTTTTGTAGTGACCATCGGATGGTCCCTACAATTCCCGGTGCATTGTGGGATACTTCAGTCCACTACATTAGGGTGCAAAAATGCTCACTACATATTCGGACACTATAACAAAATGGCGGAACCCCAAAGTAGTGCACTATATGGGGCATAGGGAATGAATTCGAACGCAGCCATTGTGTGTTTTGGACAAACAGCGTGGTGTTGATTTTTGTGGTGTGACGCTTAATGTCAGAGTGGTTGTGTTGGAGCGCCTCAGCGCGGTGGGAGAGTTCATATGCAACCTTTTCCAGAGAGAGATGGAGACACAAGAAACTCTGCTGGAGAAACAGAACAAACTGCTGGACGTGATGCTGCAGCCACACATCAGACTACACAGAGCAGGTTGGTAAACACATGGGCTTTAACAAGTAGCTTCTAGCTGCCTTCTAGGAATGACTAGGAAACTTGTTTGCTGCAGATGAGCCAATTATAGTATACTCTTTATTGTTTATCTCTAGATCGAGACAGTCATATTAAAACACATCTATAGTGTCCCGATTGCGCTCTGTCTAGCTGCCACATTAAGGGCACTGTTTGTTTGGCAAATCTAAGCGAGCAAATATAAGACTTCCGGTGGACGATCTCTTCAAAATAAGAGTACCCTCTAGAGTATTGAAAAAAATATTAATTTGCACATTAAAACTATAAATTAAGCATTTAAACGACGCTATAGGACACACATGTAAAAATAAGTAATAAGTAATGTTTCTGTGTAAAGATAAGTAATTAAAAAGTTATCTAAATGGATAAATGCTATTCACTGGAGTGCATGGACTTTATAAAGTGGACGCTGGACACAAATCCCTGCTATGTATCGACTAGTGTGACATATGCACATGTCCGGGGAGACCTCCTCTACAACACCACACTGTCTGCTAAGCAGCAGAGGTGTAAAACAAAAATTGGCACACCATACAGCGAGGTGAAAGGTAAAAAAACATCCCATTTCCAGACTAAAGTGAACTAAAGTGGACACTGGACAAAGATCCCTGCTATGTATCGACTAGTGACATATGCACATGTCCGGGAAGACCTCCTCTACAACACCACACTGTCCGCTAAGCAGCAGAGATGTAAAACAGAGGTCTCTCTGAACACGTGCGTATGTCAGACCAGTTGAAACATAGAACCTATTTTTGTCCAGTGTCCACTTTATAAAGTCCATGCACTCCAGTGAATGGACTTGGGCACTCCAGTGCATAGACTTGGGCATTTATCCATTTAGATAACTTTTTTACGTTATTTCATTACTTATTTTTACACAGAAACATAATGTGTGTCTTCACAATAACTGTAATGTAATAATAATACTAATAATGTAATGTAATAATTATTTAATTAACTACGCTTAAGATAGCAAATATAAGATTTCCGGTTGACGATCTGTTCAAAATAAGAGTACCCTCTAGTAAACTGAATCCATTGAAAAACTATTAATTTACACAGTACAACTATAAATTAAGCATTTCAACGATTATCTAATTATTATTATTATTAGTTTTACAAAGAAACATAATGGTGTAGAGTCAACAACAATAATACATTAACAAATATAGCTAAATGGATACATTCTGAGTGCATGGCCTTTACAAATTATACGCTGGACAAAAATAGGTTCTATGTTTCAACTGGTCTGACATACGCACGTGTTCAGAGAGACCTCCTCTACAACACTGCACTGTCCGACAGGGAATCCAAGCTAATAGAAACTGCAGGGTTTCTATTCCTTAAAAGTTGCACCGCGATAATGGCCATCGTTCTCACGATAATAAAAACGCTGGACGTGTTTCTGAACTGCCCACAGCCCTCCTATGAGACACAGACATGAGTGGAAAACAATTGTGGTATTTTATCATGAACATTAGTGAGGACTAGGGATGCACAATAACATTGGTAGCATAATCGGATTGATGAAGTATTTATTTAACAGTTTGCAGAATTACAGTACATTTAAAATAAAACTCAATACAAAAACTGTCAACTGAGTGGACGACACCATAAAGTATTACACCATTTTCAATTCATCATAACATTTAGAGACGTAGGCTACAAATATACACATTCCAAAAATAGGAAGGGTACATGGGTATCTTGGTGGAGTAGCGAATCTTGTGGACCAGACCCATTGCAAGATGCTGTACTCTGTCGTCAACCCTAAGCCATTGCAGCCTGTCATAATGGGCAGGGGTGAGGTGCGTTCGGGGAGTGAGGCCAAGTAGTAACCTGACAAGTTTGTTTTGGGAAGTCTGGAGCCTTGTTTTAAGGGCCTTTGAGGTGCTGTGGTACCAGGAAGTGCAAGCATAGTCAAAGAAACCTTGTACTAGTGCTCCTGTTAGGGTCTTCAAGGTGTTTTTGTTGACCAGTGAGGAGAGCCTGTATAGGAATCTTGTTCTTTGGTTGACTTTTTTTGATTACGTTGGTGGCCATTTCATCACTGGAAAGATTTGCCTCCAGGATGGAACCTAGGTAGGTAATTTCATCTTTTCGTGTGATAATATTGTCACCCACTCTAACCAAGAAGCCATCAGCCTTGCTGAGATGACTATTTGATCCAAAGAGAATGGATTCAGTTTTTCCCAGGTGTAAAGATAGTTTGTCATCAGCGAGCCAGGTGCAGATTCTAAGCTCAGAGCTGAGGGCCTTTACTTTTCTTTTAATTTTTATCCCACGATTTTGCAACCCATTTTTTTCCACCCAGTGTCGATTATCTAATGTAATCCTGGGCGCTACACTGGGGGGGCAGCGGACTGACCTCATGCTTCCTTCTATGCATGAGGAGTCCAAGCTGCTTCTTTTCACCTAACGGGGGAGTTTCCCCGGGCCAGACATATCGTGTGGAAGGAACACGTTATTCCGACCAGTTCCTTTCCCCTCCATCAGGCGCCCTGGCTGGCCAGGGGGAGGTAGTTTAGAGACCAGGATTACTGCATGTTTTTGTGAGGGTACATACCCTAGGGGACACGGGGACAACATGCAAACTCCAGGACCTTCTAGCTGTGAGGCGACAGCACTACCGACTGTGCCACCGTGCCCCTCCTGAGTAGCCTGGCTAATAAGCCAGACTCAAATCAGTCGTGTGGTATTTGAGTCTGGAGATGCTGTGTATGGATCTTGTTTCCTGGGGGGCGGGTTCAAACATTTTCTCTTTGACGCAATTGGTCAGAGCTACTGTCAGTCAAAGGTCTCAAGCATTGAACGTCACTGTACCAAAGCCCGCCCATATTGCATACCGTGTCCCGATTGGCCACACCAGTTCTCTGGTGTAGGAAATGGACGTACAATTGAGCCTCTCCAAACCGTAATCCGCCGGCAGGCAATTTTCTTTTTGCCAACGGCTGATTCGGTCTGGCTTATTAGCCAGGCTACCTCCTGAGGGCCTTTTCAACGTGCAGTTTGTTCCTGTCCGAGACCAGCAGTGCTGAGTCATCTGCGAACAGGAACAAGTTGCAGTCACAAGCTGATGTCATGTCGTTTACATATATTAGGAACAGTAAAGCATTAATGCTTCCTTGTGGAAGGCCATAGCTCACTGGGAGGAGGGGGGGGGGGGGGGGGGGGGACAGTGTTCCGTTCACCTCCACCATCTGTTCTCTTCCCTCCAGGTAGGATTTCATCCATCTCACCGATGTGCTATCAGTCTTATCCCGATTATTTAATATATGAAAAATAAATGTAAAAATTCTTAAATTAGTTCAATATAAATCAAGTGTGTCTAGTACCTCTAGTCAAGAACAAAAGCCAAATCAAATATTGTGTAAAATCTTAAAGGACCACTTCACCACTTTTCAACTTCTCTTCCTATAATTGGTCCTAACTAATGTTCATGATAAAAGACCACCATGTTTTCCTACTCAGTCTGTGTCTCATAGGAAGGCTGTGGGCAGTTCAGAAACCCGTCCACCAGTGACATCATCAATGGTGAATCCAAGCTTATAGAAACGGCAGGCTTTCTTTTCCTGAAAAGTTGCAATGCAAAAGTTGAAGCCATCGTTCTCACGATAATAAAATCTAAATACATTTTAAAACAAATCTTGTAAAAAAAAAAATCTGCCTAATGATGATGTCACTGGTGGACGGGTGATCGGATATCGGTAATAATTTCATAATTTGACAAACCCAATGCGGACCAATTAAACTAGGATAGGCTGAAAAGTGGTGAAGTGGTCCTTTAAGTAATCATTATGTCCTTATTGTATTCCTTCATTCCAGACCAGTGTGTGGAGTCCAGTCTGCAGGTGAAGATCAGTCCTCCAGCCACCACTGTTTCTATTAAACAGGAACCTAAAGACCACCTTAAACAGGAACCTGAAGACCACCTGGATCTCAGTAAGTTTCAAGCACTCTGTCTTTATTTATTTTATTGGTGAAAGTGGGTCGGTACTGAGGGTGTAAGATGAACTGATATGAATCGTTTCTCGATTTAAGCATTAACAATGTGACTTCATTGATGCATTGATCTAAAGGTACCATGAATCGGACAATGGTTGGGTTGTAAAAATATTTACTGGAGCTTTTCAGTTAATTCTACTTCCGTGGTAATTACCAGCTTTAATGCCGTGATTAAACTTTTGTGAACCAGATCTCACTGCCGTGATTTAACTAACCCCTGAGCCACGATCGACGAGTTGCTTGTCATGAAAATCCTCTTTAAAACGGTGTAATCGCTTGTCGTAGTGTTGAAGAATATTCCAAAGTGCCGACCACAACAACAGAGCGGAGGAGGAAGCGCACCGCTCCGCTCCACCCCCACCATTGTAATGAATTGGGACTCAATTTCCCATAACCCTTTGCACACCGGAGCGACGGACCTTTTTGCGTTGACGTCATCAAAACGCATCTCCTATCCCCCTCTGTCCGGTCGAAAGTCCGTATGACTTTAATCCATAAAAACATAACTCGGGAAACTCGCGAACGGGAGGGAAAGTGTTCTACAGTCTATTCGCTCGTGTAACTCGTGTTCAGAAGTCAAAGTGTTAACTAGCCTGCTGTAGAGGACTCACTGAAATCATGTCAAGTACAAACCTTTTATAGAGTTTCACTGTATCTTTTTCCTAGACTTCCTGCACATCCCTGTTTTTTCCCTAGACATCCTGCACCTCCCTGTGTCTAAAGAGGAGGTTTCCTCTGAAGAGGAGAGGAGCTCCAGTCTGGTCCAGGAGGAACCACAACCTCCACAGATTAAAGACGAACAAGAGGAGCTACCCCAAAGACCAGAGGAGGCTGGTGGGTCAACGTTGACAATACTAGCAGTGAAAAGTGAAGATGATGATGAAAACAGAGAGACAGGGCCTGTAGCCGGCACCTCAACTGAACACATGAAAACACAAGCTGACTGTGGAACATCACAACCAGCTAGTGATGAGCAGCTCCAGCTCCTCTCTTCACACTGTTCTGAATCTGACATCACTGAAGACAGTGATGAGTGGGAGGAGACTAGGGGAGATCAGTCAGCTTTAAACGCACTGAAATCACAAAACACACAACTTGTGGGAGGACAGCGCAAGCTGTCCCAGGACCTGAAATCATCTAAACAAACTCACTCCATGAGGAGTCACACGGGGAAGAAACCTTTTAGTTGTACAGAGTGTGGAAAAATATTTAGATTAAAGCATCATCTGAAGCGTCACGCAATGATTCACACAGGGAATAAACCTTTTAGTTGTACAGAGTGTGGAAAAATATTTAGAATAAAGCATGATCTGAAGCGTCACACAATGATTCACACAGGGAAGAAACCGTTTAGTTGTACAGAGTGTGGCAAAATGTTTAGATCAAAGCACAGGCTGGAGAGTCACACAATGATTCACACAGGGGAAAAGCCCTTTTCTTGTAGTGTTTGTTGTAAAGGCTTTACTCAGAAAGGTAGTCTTGTAAAACACATGCGGACTCATACAGTTGAAATACCCGTTTCTTGTACAGTTTGTGGTAAAGGCTGTGTTAGCACACATGATCTAAAACTACACATGAGGATTCATACAGGTGAAAAGCCCTTTTCTTGTACAGTTTGTGGTAAAGGCTTTACTCGGAAGTATCATCTAAAAATACACATGAGGACTCATACAGGGGGTTAGTATAAGTTAGTCACACACAGACAATGATCATTCAGTCTAATCCAGGATGACAATGACAAGGATACTAAAGCAGAGGAATCACATAATCTGACAATATCAACATGATATCAACATTAAAATAAAGATGAATAGTTTGTTGGATGGATTTTTGTTTCATCTTGTGTATGAATCTTATTTTATATTCAACATGATTTTTTTATTTTTTAAATCTTGTATTATACCCTCCAGCTCAAAGGTTACTGGTACAGCATTATATCAGTGTGTGTCCACATTTGTCAGGATTTAACGAGTCATATTCATTATGATATTCATGCAATCATTATTATGTTCATTGATATGCAGTAAAGGCTGTAAATAAAGGTTCCATAAAGTGCTGACATGCTGCTATTCACTGTGTTGACGTTGTGTGTTGTTTGGATTGTTAAATGATCATAGTACATCATATGCTAGATACCAGAGACACGGTGTACATCAATGGTTCATAAACCTTTTCATGTCAAGGACCCCCAAATTGACGCTCATTATCCCTGCGGTGCGGACCCCCCATTTGAAAATATATGCCAAGGAGACGATTTTTACGACTCTAGCAGTGATTTTCAACCATTTTTATTTCAAGGGCCCCCTATTTAATGGCATTTCTATCTCTGGCCCCGATGTATATTGTAAAATCAAAGTTAATTTAACTCCATTTGGTTCCATTTGTACAATCTCTGATTTACAGATGCATAAGGGTCCATTTTATTTCCTAACTGTCTTCATAGAGGTGTTTTATAACCTCATTATACTGTTGTGTCTTCATAGAGGTGCTGTTATAACCTAAAAAATCTCCTTTTATGCCTTTGGGGGAAATTATATATGTTTTGTCAGTTTATCTAATAAAGGTTTCACCACTACAGCTCCTCTGTGTTGTGCTATATCACTGAAATGTTCAACTTCTTGTTTATGCCCAGAAGGATATCCACGGCTTCTGTAGAAATGTGTTATATCAAGTACGAAACAATACTCTGACATTAAATAAATCCTAAAAACTAGAGGAAAGCATGTAAAAAAGCATAGCCAGATAAAGAGATAGATATAGATTTCATGTCAATTATTTTGTATTGTGGGGTCTCGCTAGGAAACCCCCGACCAGGTGAGTGCGTTGCCATGGTAACCAGACGCGCTGTCAGACACATAGCGCCCTCGGACAAAAGACCCGCCCTCGGCGCGCTGATAGATCACGGATACATACCGAACCTCCTCCAGCAGTGTGAAATGATGCCGGGGCCGCACCCTAATCAGCGGCAGCCGGATCCCCCAGGAGGGTCGATATAAAAGACGACGTCATTCCGCGTCTGACAGCGGCTGGTTCACCACGGGCACAACGGAGGCACGCCTCACTAACGACTTTGGGTGGTAAGTCAGATCCACACTGCCTCGCACCCCCCACATATAGTTGTTTGATTACTTTGTCTATTTACTATTTGTAAAATTATCTTTGGTGAGAACCACATATAAGCCCTCCATGGGTTTCTTTTCTCACCTGCACATATTTCTCTTTTATTGATGTTACCCTTTTTTTTGTACTGTTTTTATCGTGCGAATAAACTAAACTAAACTAAACTATAAGCCCTGGGCTAACAGGCCTGTGCTAACTGCTAATAAGGCTATACAAAATGTGAAATGGCTTGCCTTTTGCAGTCAAGGAACAGGGGCGCTTGTTATAAAGCTTCTTGTAAAGCAATTTCTCGTTCTTGATCAGATAAACAACTGTAAATGCTAGCAGTCATTTTAATTGCATGCTGCATTAATTTGATAGCACATAGTATAAATAAATAATAAGGATTAGATGTATTTTATTCCGGTTTCTCTAATTCGTTCATTCATTCGTTAATTGAGCAGTTGAGACGAATAACAGTCTAAGTCCACACTAATTATCCATAATGTATAAATGATGGATATGGGGTCAGGACAGCTAGGCCTTTTCGGGGAGGGGTCAGAATAAATTAGGGACTTAGACTGCTTATTAGTCTCAACTGCTTAATTCATTCATTCATTCATTCATTTATTCGTTAATTCATTCATTCAAAACCTTAAACCATAATTTGCTAATTCATTTATTCATACTTTCATTTGAATGAAGGATAAATTCATCACAACATGGAGATTTCAGTAAACACTGTTTTATTTGGTTTGGTAGCAAAAACAGCACCTCAGGACAACAGTATTGTGTGGGCAGTCTCCTAAGGACACCTCAGGACAACAGTATTGTGTGGGCAGTCTCCTAAGGACACCTCAGGACACCTCAGGACAACAGTATTGTGTGGGCAGTCTCCTAAGGACACCTCAGGACAACAGTATTGTGTGGGCAGTCTCCTAAGGACACCTCAGGACACCTCAGGACAACAGTATTGTGTGGGCAGTCTCCTAAGGACACCTCAGGACAACAGTATTGTGTGGGCAGTCTCCTAAGGACACCTCAGGACACCTCAGGACACCTCAGGACAACAGTATTGTGTGGGCAGTCTCCTAAGGACACCTCAGGACAACAGTATTGTGTGGACAGTCTCCTAAGGACACCTCAGGACAACAGTATTGTGTGGGCAGTCTCCTAAGGACACCTCAGGACAACAGTATTGTGTGGGCAGTCTCCTAAGGACACCTCAGGACAACAGTATTGTGTGGGCAGTCTCCTAAGGACACCTCAGGACACCTCAGGACAACAGTATTGTGTGGGCAGTCTCCTAAGGACACCTCAGGACAACAGTATTGTGTGGGCAGTCTCCTAAGGGGTCGCCCGTTGACAGTTACAGGACACACACATAGGGGTGACATGCACTACCTACAGACATTTTTAAGACATTAGTTGACCAAAAACACCTCTGCACTGTTTAAGTACATTCACAATACTACTTTACCCATTTCATGCAACCTGTATTTATGTATTCTTTAAGGGAATAGCCCTTGTAGTGTGGAATAGTAAAGTTGCATAGATTGGAGGGAATGTGTTGTATGTTGCTTTTTGTTTTTCAACTATTACATAGTTGCAATTTGCCCATCGATCCTTTTTCTCTTTTTTTGTTGCTTGTGAGACAAAAACTTCAAAAAACTGTTTTAGTAAAAACAAACATTCATCTCAAGACATACAAAATGTGACTGACAAAAATAGATTATTTGGTCCCTTTCAGATCTTTTTTTCTTTTCGGGTCAGGACTATTGCTTCTTTTAGCGGACACATGGAAGGCCTATGCATGGTACTGTAGAAGGAATGGCGAGGAATTGCTTCAGACTGGGTTATTAGACAGTGACGTGTTAGGCTCCCACAATTCTCAAATGCTTCCGCCTGAAAGTCTGTACTTCATTTTCGTGAACACCGCATTGTGATAGGTCGAATAATACCCTTCCAGCCTGAAGAGCAGATGACGGCTTCCTGTTCTCAACTTTTACCGGGCGGAATTGCACCCTCTGTAGCATTCAAAGATTGTGGAAGAGATAGTCATGGCTTGAGAGACTAACGGTTTGGGGGAAGTGAGCTGTGAGTATAAAACTACTAAGACAAACAGGAGAAGATCCTAGCAGGCCGCGGCGGACGCTCTCATCTGAACGGCTCAATCCTCCACCACCTCGGAGGACTCCGACACCACCTTGCCGTCCTTGGTCTCGATCATCTTGATGATGACACTCTTCTTGTTCTGGACAACGCTGCTCCCGCTGACGCCGCCGTAGCCGCCGCTGCTGCTGCCGGAGCTGAAGCCGCCACTGTTGCTTCCGTAGCCGCCGCCGCTGCTGCTGCCGTAGCCGCCACTGCTGTAACCACCGCCGTAGCTGCTGTAGTTGCCGCTAGAGTAGCTGCTCTTCAGCTGCTCTCCACCGCCGTAACCGCCGCCGTAGCTCGCTGGTGAGAGGGGACGAGGACAAGAATGAAAATGGGCAATTGAAGAAATCTATCAAATCATTGACCATCTAGAGATGTTTTACACTTTGTTCAGTTTTCATTTGTATATACTTTTTTTTTAATGTGTAGCCTTATGTTTTTATCTTCATATTGTAGGCTACATCCTTTAATATTGTATGAGGAGAGTCATGTAATTGTTTGCCAGAGATGGCATTTCTATGTTTGATTGCAAATAAAGGGATTGCTTTTAAAGCCTATAGGAAAACGAATACAACACCAGGGTATAATCATGGCAAACAATAATAACCTATAGCTGCAGTTATTACAAGGAAATAACGGCAAACTGTAAACTCACAGCTCTGACCATCTAGAGATGTTTTAAACTCACAGCTCTGACCATCTAGAGATGTTTTAAACTCACAGCTCTGACCATCTAGAGATGTTTTAAACTCACAGCTCTGTTGGGAAATGTTGATGGCCTGGATGCCAGTGGACAACCTGTCCTCCTCTCCCTCCAGCAGCTTCCTGTAGGTGGCGATCTCGATGTCCAGCGCCAGCTTGACGTTCATCAGGTCCTGGTACTCTCTGATCTGGCGGGCCATGTCCTGCTTGGCTCTCTGCAGAGCGTCCTCCAGGTCCTTGATGCGTTCCCTAGCGTCCCTCACGGCCATCTCTCCCCGCTCCTCAGCCTCAGCAATCTGGGCCTCCAGGTTGGCCCGCTGATCGAAGACAGAGAACAGAAGACATTAACCACTGAACCCTTGTATGGTTGAGTGAAGTCCCTCAGGGATCTGTGCTGGTGTGTTGGTTTTTTTTTTACAACGCGTCACGTTGTCAGCTTGCCGATCTGTTTTTTTCTGCGGAAGCTTTCCCCACAATACTACAAATGTGTCAATGGTGAGAATTAAAAAAGTTCAGAAAATAAAATTGTGTTATTCTCAGTTAAAACTGGCAAAGCTAAAATGTTAAAAACAAATGGTTCAGTGTTTTTCAAGTGTTTTTGCACATCTACTGCGCCATTCCTGGTCACATGACAGTAAGAACAAAAATGCTGGAACAATATCTTTATGATTGGCAATTAAAATGACTAAATTACTCTGGGATAAGTTGCAATGGTCCAAAATAAGAAAACAATGATGGCAACTACAGAAGTCTATTCTGAGCTACATAATGTTTTACCTGTCCCTTGACGCCATCGATCTCTGCTGTCAGTCTCTGGATCATGCGGTTCAGGTCTGAGATCTCTGTCTTAGTGTTCCTCAGGTCATCTCCGTATCTGCCGGCAGACGTCTGCATCTCCTCGTACTAAACAGACATCAGGAAAACAACCAATCAGTATTTTGAAAGCCTCTTGATAATGCGCAGAGAAATGTTAACTTTGTGATTTCAAATGTCATCGTTAGGTGCCAATTCAATTTGCCTTATAGCGCTGTCGTACTTTTTTGGCGGATCTACAAGCTCACGGCGGGCCGCACTGTGACACGTTGTGAACTTGCAGATCAGCTATTTTCAAGCGTATGCACACAGGCACACAACTAGGTTTTGCCTTTGGCTTTATTCCACATGATGAGAGCTACACGTGTCAGTGTGTGAGTGACCTCACCTTGGACTTATACCACGTCTCGGCCTCTTGGCGACTGCGGTTGGCTACGGCCTCGTACTGAGCGCGCACTTCGGCCACAATGGCGTCCATGTCCAGGGAGCGGCTGTTGTCCATCTCCACGACCACTGAGGTGTCCTTGATCTGTGACTGTAGTTCACGCAGTTCCTGGAGGAAGAACCATGACAGACATGGGATTAAAACACCAGGCAGAAATTAATTCTGAGGCTGTTTAAAGCTGCAGTCCACAACTTCCGTGTCCTACCCGCGATATGAACCCAGGTCGCTCGTGCAAGACGAGTGCAGAACGTTTTACTGTAATGCAATACCTCTGGTCAACCACTAGTGGTCCTACCTGTACACAGCATCTACATGTCTCAATAGAAGGGCAGGGAGACCAGACCACACCTCTAACCACTGCAGTTATGTTGTTCTTATTTATAGTGTATTAACAACATACTCTACCATACATGATACAGATTTAAAACTATTTGATATATTTAAAAAAAAGATCATTTCCAAGGATCAACACGGTCCTTCAACATTGTATAAATTAAAATCCTCAATCCTGTCAATTCAACCCAAGTTAATTCAACCATCTCCTTCAGTTCCAGAGGTAGGGCAAACATCTCGTCAAGATGCTAAACAGATGTGGAAAAACCCATGAATGCAGTAAAGTAACAACCCACACCAACATGGCATCATAGGGACCATACTGTACCATAACTCAACAAAGACAGCTCGCTAATTAAACCCGGAATAATGTTGATGAAAGCAACCCAGAATTCATCTGTTTGCAATCAAAATAAGCCATGCTTGCTACACGGAATTGCTACCATTTCTACTCTGTAACCTTTATGATTCATCAAGGATGGTTTTATAATTTCTTCTCTTTGCTTCTTTTATTTTATTCTAGTGAGTCTGTGAGTAGTGAGTGCAACCAAGGCCCAAAACAGCTGGTGCTTGTGAGGCCCTAGGGTTTGTCTGATTCAATCAGGATGCAGTGGGTGAGTGACATCAGGCAGTGGATCATTGCTTACCTCCTCATAGATCTGTCTGAGGAAGTTGATCTCATCTGTCAGGCTCTCCAGTTTGGCCTCCAGCTCGACCTTATTCATGTAGGCTTCATCGACGTCCTGAAACATACGGAATCGTCAAACCGTCAGGGACAACAGAGCACAGAGAACAAATATGTTCAGTTTCAAATATTGAATCTGGATACTGACCTTCTTGATGAGCACAAAGTCGTTCTCGCACTCTGTACGCCTGTTGATTTCATCCTCGTACCTGAGTGCAAACATTATTGAGACTGTCATTAGTATAAAATTAAAAACAAAATCACACAGACAGAGCTTTGACAGGATTCTATCAAGTCATGTTCATAATCGTCGCTGTTGGGCAGAAACATTGTCTCCATACTTCAACAAGTTGCATAAATCATCACAATGGGATGCGTTGTGGGATTGTGCTTTATCTTTACTACTTTTCAATTTGTTTGAAAAAAGATTGTTGAACATTCTGAAAACCTGCATGCCCAAAATGAGAATGCCAGTTTAAAGGTGATTAAGACTGTCTGTACGTTCTATGAATAAAATATTTAACATTGGAATGGAAACACATGTTCCATTTTCATGGACATACAAGATAATATGCTACTTCAACACTAGGAGGCGTGAGTACTCTGTCCCTGGTGCTGCACCGGTGCAAAATGTTGATTTAGAGCAACTTGTGAGTAGTTTCAGGTGTTCATATTTCTCCCTTTCAGGCCCCCTCTGACTTCAGTTAACATGCTCCAGGTGTCTATAAGAAGCCAATAGATTTATGCAGCACTGCATCGTCTATGCACTGCTGTGCATGGGTGTGTTTGTGTATCTCGTGCATGTGAAAGGTTCATGTCTCTAGTCATTCTGTCTCTAGTTATTTTGTATTGTGTTGGTTTTATAAATCAGGACATGCCTATTGTGTGCTGTCATTCCCTGCAGATCTGCGGTCAGACAGATGTGGGGAGTAGGTCACATAGCGATCAACTCCAGCGTACGGCTCGTTCCGTGTAGTGTCAAGTTACTTGAAACTTAATAATTTCAGAACTTGTTTGAACCCTGAGCCTTGACTGTTCCGAGTCAGTGTATTTTTTAATTTAGAACAGATGAGACATGCATGTCCATAAAGAATATGAGTCCACAGAAAGACCAAAAAGAATCCTTTCACCTACATGTTCCCTTCAACTTCATTGGAATAATGCATCCTTCTGTGGTTTAGGGTTAAGCTTATTTTCACACCCTTGCTCCTGATCTTCTAGTCATGTGTATGTCTGGTGACATCTAAACTCAATGTTATTTCTAAAACTGAGTTTTAGGGGAAAGGAACTGCATTGTGGAACCAATGCAAATACTTTAAAGGTGGTCCTTCATATTAGATCGGTGATGTGATTGGTTTTCAACGCAGTGCATGGTCATTGTCTCCACTGTTCTAGCCCCTACATTGACGTTAGAATTCCACCGACATATCAGTAGGCGGAAATCTCTCATCGTCTGGCTAGGCAAGACTACTGACGGTAGAGTCCGTGAATCACAAGTTCCAGATCTATCCCTCCCACCCTTTCCTCCTGTGTTCTTCCTCCCTTCCCTTCCCACCACCTACGGGTTGGCTATCACGTCCTCGCATAGAGTATATAAAGGATAGAGACCGAACTGGAGCGTTAGCCCCCCACCCCCCCCCCCCCCCCACCCCCACCCCCCCGCTATTAATTTCAGTGGAAGTTGCTCAGTGGCGTTTTGAACGAGCGGAAGTGAGTGAGCGGAAGTTTAGCCTAGAGTGAGCGGAAGTTTATCCTAGCCTAGCCCCGGACCTCAACTTTGAGGTCCGGGCTTTTCACGTGACGTCATGAACGTCCGTCCACTTCCATTAAGTGCTGCAATTCCACATTTCGCCAGTAGGTAGTGGCAACTTCAACGTTGGATAGCCTTACTGGGGGCTTGGGTCCTCGTGCCTCACAGACACTCACTTGTTCTTGAAGTCCTCTACCAGGCCCTGCATGTTGTGCAGGTCCTCTACCAGGTCCTCTACCAGGTCACTCACTTGTTCTTGAAGTCCTCTACCAGGCCCTGCATGTTGTGCAGGTCGGCCTCCAGCCTCATCTTGTCGTTTCCCAGGCCGTCGAGCTGCCGGCGCAGGTTGGTGATGTAGGCCTCGAACATGCTGTCGATGTTGGAGCGCGTGCAGGTCTGCCCCTGCAACAGGTTCCACTTGGTCTCCAGCATCTTGTTCTGCTGCTCCAGGAAGCGCACCTGGTATGGAGAAAGATGAAGGCATGTCATTATAGGCAAACATTTCCCGCGAATTTCCGAAATTAGAACGAATAAATAGCCTTATCATAATGTAATAATGGAAATGTAACTATTCTTCTTGGACAATATAATAGGGGCGCCAGGTTGTAATTGCCTGTAATGGTGATGTAAACGCTGCTCGCTGACATGAGAATCACATACAAGGTTGGATATCATCCTGGACATCAACCAAAACGGCAGGATTCAGCCGCTATTCACAATCAACTGTGTTTATTGTTCTAATCTGCGTGGGCCAGCTGCTCATTGGTCATTCCAGCGTGTGTCTCTCTTTCCATAGGAAGGCCACGCTGTACTAGCATCCTGACAGGAGGTCGTGTACTGTGGAGGGAGGTGTGCATTTCGGGTTTGGAAAAATGGATGACGAGGAAAGAGGTATTTAACCCCATCCCTCCCTTTGTGTCTTCCTGTTTTCACAGAGCAAGGGAGACTGATATCCGTTGTCACGGGTGCCAGACCAGATGAGAGGAGGAGGGAGGGGGGAGGGCATGGTTATGAAGCTAGGCAACCTTTTTCGTTTCCATACACACACAAGCAAGGTAAATATTTAACTGTGAGCTAGGTGCGATGAGGGGAAAGAGAGATTGAGAGATGGGGGGGGGGGGGGGGGGGGGGAGAGTCACTCCATTGGGGGTGGGAGGGGCTGGAGAACACCGTGGGGGTGGGGAGGCGAGAGAGACATTTGTGGACATTAATAACAGGGTGTGACAACAGGTATGTGATGGCCAGCGACTGAACCTTGCCCCTCCCCACCTCGCTGCTGCATTCTATTCACAGAGCAGCTCTGAAGTCTGGAGGACAAAGCCTTTTGACAGGCAGCTCCTTTGAGCTGCAACAGACAATGAGGAGGCACGTATAGGAACAGACCGTTGTCACCAATTATCAAGCGATAAGCCAGTTTCCCTATAATCTCTCTGTTTGACGGTCCGCAGGCCTCAGAGAGAAGAAGAGTGGTTATGTAACCAATCTACCAGTGTTGACCAGAACATGAAACCAACTGGCCTTCTAAAATATGAACCTGCTGTGGCCTGGGGAGACGTTGCACCTAACTATACGCCTAGCAGCAGCAGAATGGGCTCAATGTCAGGAAATACCATATGAAAAGCTATAACATTGGACACTACTTTGTCATTGGCATGTCACTGTAGTGAACATTTCCGTTATTGTCAATTAGGTAGATATGCTTGGTTTCTGTGTCACTGGTGTATGTGTGTGTGTGTTTGTGTGTGTGTCCGTAAGGGCCACATATTAAGAGCCACACCCCAGCAAAGGGCAGGCCCGTTCCCAAGGTAACTCGTATCACTAGCTATGGGCTTCATATGGACACACCCTTCGCTCCCTTTCCTCGCCCCTTGCTCTCCAATCCTCGCTCCTCCGCGTGTCTGTTTTCCATCACTATAAAAGGACTGCCAAAAAAGCATTAGATATGAGCCCTGAAGCCAAACCCCTAGAGACAAACATTCTTATCTCCTGTCTTGACTGCGTTCCGTGGGAGGTGATGAAACCATAAGGGAGAGTAAATCTACTTTTTCTCCACGCCGTCGAACCCAAGGTATTAGCATAGTATTGCAGACACATGGATCAAACCTTTGATCAAACACAGCTTGCATAACCATTATGGCTGAGAGAAGGAGGAGAAATGGGCTCCCCGTGTATAATTAAGTTGTACAAGCACAAGGCAACCTCGACACAGAGAAGGTTCACACACATACACCTACAAAGTGAAATCATCAGTATCCAGAGGGTCAGTGTAACTCAGAGAGGTCAACGCGGACCTGTAAGGGTCAGTTTTGACCTCTCGGAGTTACATTGACACTCAGGGTTTCACTGCATGCTCTTATTGTACAGCACAAGCACTGACCTTGTCGATGAACGAGGCAAAGCGGTTGTTGAGGCTCTTGATCTGTTCCTTTTCCTGGGTGCGGACGGACTGAATCTTGGGGTCGATCTCCAGGTTGAGTGGGGCCAGCAGGCTCTTGTTCACCGTGACGGCCTGGATAGGGACATGGCCGCCCATACCCATACCTCCACCCATACCCATACCTCCACCCATACCCATACCGCCACCCATGCCCAGGCCCATGCCACCTCCGTAGGCACTGGAGCTGGATATGTAGCCGCCACCGGAACCTCCTCCAAAGCCCCTGCTGGGTCCTGAGCTGCGGACGCTGTAGCTCTGACGGGAGGCCACACTGGGTCCGCTGTAAGACATGCTGCTGAAGCTCCTGGGGGCCGTCCCCGAGGAGGACGACTTGACACTGTAGGTGACGTTCCTCTTCACTGACATGGTGAGTTCTGGAGTGGCTTCAGACTGTACTGAGGAAGGATTAGGCTGGCGGGCAGGCTAGATGGCTGGATGGCTGGGGAGAGACCAGAGTGGATAGGCAGAGCACAAGTTAGTGAAGTGTTTTTAACTGCCTGCCGTCATGGGAGGGGATTGTGGTCAGCTGCGATTGGCCAGCAGCTACGGCTGGGAGGGGGGAGAGAGAGGCGGTGCTGTAACTAAACACTTCTGGGTTTCTATGACGCATCGTCCAGTCATTCCAAACCATTACCTGGCCTTTCTAGAGGACTTTCTGTCAGGGAAAACTTGTTCTTTTTCTGGATTGTCAGGGAGGGCGTGTATCATTCCCATTGTTTGTTAGATTCTTAGATAATTAGGTTTGTAGAAAGTTAGTGAGTGTGTGAGTGTGTTAATGAGATAATAGTTAGTTAGTTAGTTAGTTGGTTAGTTGGTTAGTTAGTTACGTAGTTATAGTGTCTTTCTATTTTTCTATCTTTCTTTCATTCTTTCTTTCTGCCTAAATTCCTCTTTCTTTAGGGATTACTCTTCTAAATGGTATGCAGCTACTCTTACACAGCGAGTGTGTGCGTGCCTGCGTGTGTGTGTGTGTGTGTGTGTGTGTGTGTGTGTGTGTGTGTGTGTGTGTGTGTGTGTGTGTGTGTGTGTGTGCGTGCGTGCGTGCGTGCGTGCCATCATGGCTGTCAATTAGACAAGTGGCTTGTTGTCACAGCTAGTTGTGTGTCAGAGAGTAGTGACCTGTTGTTACAGTATGCATTTCTCCAAGGCCTTTTTCATAATGTGAGGTTGACATCTTTTTTACCTTAATGCTAACATTAGCTGACAGTTCAGTTATTTAAGGTTGTCTTTGAATATGTGGAGTTAAAGCAGAGCTTTCAAGTAGCTTCATTCCCCTTCTAATTAATACATCTTCCTAAGCAGCATTGGCTTGCTGCACAAGCTGACCCACCCCACCCCTAATGCAATTTACATTATTCAAATGCACTCCAGAGTGAGTTTCACTCATTTCACTCATTACACACATTGCATCTTCAGGCAACACATTGTGTGGTCTTCTTGTCAGAGACAAGAGATAAGCATCATGCCAGTGGTGGAAAGTACCGATAAGTACTTGTACTCAAGTACTGTACTCAAGTACAATTTGGAGTTACTTACTTTACTGGAGTATTTCCAATTTGCAATACTTTTACGTCTACTCCACTACATCTCAGAGGCAAATGTTGTACTCCACAACAATTATTTGAAAACTAAACTAGTTACAAGTTACTTTGTTTATGTTTATTATTGATTCCCTGAAGAAGGCAACTTGTTTTGCCGAAACGTTGGAAAAATAAAGATTTTGATTGGCATCGTGACTACGAGCTGTGCGGCCTCTCTCCTTTTTCAGTCATTATTATTACAAAACATATAAACCATACATAACCACTTCATCCCTATACTGTATATAGTTTGGCTATGTACAAGCTCAACGCGTTGAGGTGCGACGCGTTGTGAGCTTGTAGATCTGCATAGACTTTTAATACATTTTGAAAACTTGTGAAAAGGGACATTCTGCATAATGATCACTTTTACTTTTGGGACTTTAAGTAAATGTTGATGCCAATACTTTTGTACCTTTACTCAAGTTAAATTTGAATACAGGGCATTTACATGTCATTTCTACATTGTGGTATTGATACTTGTAGTGTGAGTACAAAAATGTGAGTGAGAGATATTTTGGGCATGTCAGCACATGTGAACAGTTTCCAAAATGTCCAAAAACATTTGAAATAATTTCTAAAATATTTCTATAGTCTATAGAAATCTATAAAACTTTCCAAAATGTCACATTCTTTTTAAATAGCATCTCCAAGCTCACAATGAACCACAACCAGAAGTGCAGAAAGTATAGCCTACAGGGCATGTACTTCTTGCACTTCCGGTTACACCAAGGCTCCACCGGGCGCGTCAGCGTCGCGTCTCCGTCACCGTCACCGTCAGGGAATGTTCCCTTTTTAATCAATGAAGGGTGGCTCCACTGCCCGCATTGCGTTGCGTGACTGCATTAAAATTGCCCCGGTTCGTTTTTTGACGCATGCGACGGAGACGCAACGCGTCCGCCGTCCGGTGGAGCTCCGGCTTTAGGCACTTTAGGCAGTAGTTCATTCCAGGCTTTATCTCGTTGTGACATGGAGATAAACCTGTTAATTTAAATCATGTGTTTCTATTCACCGTGTCACATACAGGTATGTATGTGTATATGCAAAGAAGGTGAACTGCGCAAACCAGCCTGTTGGCCTGATTGTTGGTGATAATTTACTTGACATTTAATATACAGTGTCAGATGGACGTGAGGGATGGCTGTAAAAATGCAGAAGGCTGCTGAAAAACATGTGTGTCTACAGGTGCTTGCAGTACTGTATGTTTGTTTGTGCGTGCATGCGCATGCATGTGTGTGCGTGTGTTGATGTGATTGTGTGCGCGTGTGTGTGTGTGTGTGCGTGCGTCCGTGCGTGCGTGCGTGTGTTTCCGACTGCTTCCTTATGTAACTCCAGGTACTGTAGATGAGTTCACATGACATTTCGTACTTAAGGCCTTTTCAGACGGGCATCGACTGACACGCCTGGTAATTCGTAATTCGCCTGCGAATTAGTTTTTTTGTGAGAAGTTGAGGGGTGACAACGAAAGCGTATTTTCATGGGCACGGTCCCGTGAAAATTGTCGCGCGGCGCGTGTGCTCGTTTCGTGCACACGCCCGCGACTGACTATAGACCTGGATTGTGTTGAGCTTTTTTTTTTAACGCAACGGGAGTCGCACCCCTCATGAGCAGACCTGGAGCAGACCTGTCGTTGATCCAGCGGACACCGTCTGCGTCAAACGCTCCCCATTTGAAAAGGCCTTTAAATCTAGCTCGAAGCTACGCTTTGTCTTAAAATGAGTAAATGACCATGACGGTCCCAATGACACCGATGTGATAAATGTCACATTTGTGACCCTCAGGAGTCACACAGTGATGAGGCCCATTCCTGAACTGACGGCGTGACATTACGAGCACAAGTGTCACCTTTCCGGCACTCAAAGAGTCACACACACGGTAAAATTCTTAACGTTTAATGTAACCATTTCTAATCCTCAGAGTGTGCAAATGGAACCAAACAGGCCCGTGTCCTACCGGCGAGTTTAACCCGGGCCTTCCGCCTGAGAGACCAAACATCTACTATGAGCTTCAGGCAATACCACTAGACATGTCTCAATGGATGAGTAGGGAGACCAAGACCACCTCCAAACACTGTAGATCAGTGGTTCCCAAAGTGGGGTCCGGGGAGGGACTTCCAGGGGGTCCCCAGCTAAATGATAGTTTGGAACCAAATGGACCATTATGGGTCTGTACACTCTGAGTTAAATTAACATAGATTTTACAATATAAATAGGTGGTCCCAGAGATAGAAATGCCATTAAATGGGGGTCCGTAGACTAATGCATGTCAAAGTGGGGGGTCCTTGAAATTAAACGGGTTGAGAATCACTGCTAGAGCCGAAAAACTTCTCTTATGGGGGTCCCTCGCATATCTTTTCAAATGGGGGGTCCGCAGGCTAATTTGTGTCAATTGACATAAAAAAGTTTGGGAAACCCTGCTGTAGATCACATACGTACTATATTTTATTACCATTCACTCTTGCTTTTAGTTGAGTTTCTAAACCTGCGTGTTCTTATTCATGCATTAAAACAAGCAGAAAACACAGTAACAACTAGAAAAAGTGCCCTTCTGGGCACAGGTCTCCACCAGGAGGATAGGACTGTGTGAGATGTTTGGCAAAATGTTTAGGATTAATATAAACATGTTTTTGAGGCATTTTGTTCCAAAAATGTGTTTTGCAAAAATCAACCTGTTGGTGGCGCTATAACAGGCCAATGTGAAAAGGGTGGGATATATTCCTCAGCCTAGTAAGAAAATGTGTGAAAGATTTCACGTAAATTGCATGCTGCGTTCATGATTTGAGGCTTTTGTTCAAAACGGGGCAATCTTGCAAACTGTGAAAGCCAATTATAGCCAATTAGGATGGAATATGAAATATCGGACAGATCCGACTTGAGCACATGACCATAGAGATACTGTGTAACGATTTGTGAGATTTTTGGACAGAATCTGGAGGAGTAATATCAAAAAATGTGTTTTACAAAAGTCGGCCTCCTGGTGGCGCTATAAAAGGCAGATGTGGAAAATGCAGGTCAAAGGTTTGTCCTTGGCCTCTAGGGAGTGTGCATGCAACGTATCACCCTGATCGGTGAAGTTTTAGGTAAAAAATGTGAGAAGCTGCCTCATGGTGGCGCTATAACAGGCCGTTCTGGAAAATGTGGGGCAGAGGTTCATCGTTGGCATCCAGGGAGTGTGTGTGCAAAGTTTGGCATTGATCGGGCCAACGGTGCCGGAGATTAGCTGATAACGGACGGACGGAAGGGCGGACGGAAGGAAGGACGGACGGACGGAGTGCAAAACATACTCTCTCCCCATGCCTTCGGCCTGGTGGAGACAATAAGACAGTAACGGTAATACAATAGCATTAAAACAAGCAGAAAACACAGTAACATTAAGACAGTAACGGTAATACAATAGCAAAGAGCATAGAAACGGCAGCAAAACAGGCAGAACATGGTGAGCATGAGTAAGAACACACACATGAATAAGAACACACACATGAATAAGAACACACACATGAATAAGAACACACACTATCAGGGGTAATCCAGGTTTCGGTTAGAGCAAGGAAATGCAGAGACTTGAGGGTGGTGTGGGCTGAGATAAATTCAGGCATTTCCTCTTTGGTAGCTGCGTGGCAGTTCCAAAGGCCTCCCTCCACCACAATGTGGTGACTGGGTGAGCGAGCTGGGTATATGAGATTTGAGGGATTTCTGTGGCGGGGGAAGTAGTGTCTAGGGCGACATGAAAAGGGCAGGATAGGGATGGTGGGAAAACACATAGTACACAAAAATAAAAAATAAGAAATAAAAATAAACACGTAATAATAATAATAATAAGAAGAAGAAGAAGAAGAAGAAGAAGAAGAAGAAGAAGAAGAAGATTGATACAAAACCCTGGAAGGCTGCCTCCTTTTGCGCTGCGCCGCTCCCCGTAGGCGGCACAGAGCCCAGAGATAGGTTTCCCTCCCTCAGTAGATCCCGGCTCCGTCCGTCACGTTTCCAGGTCCCGTCCTAAAAGCCTGCGGTGGGAGAGAGAGAGGTAAGTGGACAGTTTTGGCACATGTACACTGCTACCCCGCCGCCCTCTCTGTTTCACACAAATTCACACACACCCCTCGCTCAACAGGTAGGGGGGTGGTACAGGGATACTCATGTCCCCGAAATGGAATTTCCGTGTCTTAAATCTCTCTCACCTTTCTCTCACCACATGTGAATTTCATGCTATCTCAATATCACAACCAGTCCCCCTCACCCTCATTGTGCTCTATCGCCCCCCAGGAACCCTTGGGAACTTCCTGGAAGAACTAGACTCTCTGATCAGCTCGTTTCCGGAGGATGGCACCCCCCTGATTCTACTGGGTGACTTTAACCTACCTACG
Organism: Electrona antarctica; assembly: GCF_951216825.1. Classification (NCBI taxonomy): domain Eukaryota; kingdom Metazoa; phylum Chordata; class Actinopteri; order Myctophiformes; family Myctophidae; genus Electrona; species Electrona antarctica. Next base: position 52,522,945 of record NC_136807.1, read on the forward strand.
GCAGAGAAGTATCTTCCCGTTACGTCCCTCCTATCCTCGTTTGACCTCTCCCTTTCTCCCTCCCCTCCCACTCACAAGGCTGGTAATGTTTTGGACCTCGTGTTCTGCAGAGGCTGCTCCCCCTCCACGCTCTCTGTTACTCCCTTAATTAGGTCTGACCACCACTTCATAACCTTCTCCCTCTCTCTCTCTACTCTCCCACCTAAACCTACTCACCCTCCGACCGTCACCACCCGACGCAAACTCAAGTCCCTAAACCCCTCCTCCCTCTCATCCTCTATTCTCTCCTCTCTACCCTCCCTGGAGTCCTTCCTCTCTCTCTCACCCGACTCCGCAACCACATCCTTCCTCTCCTCTATCTCATCTGCATTTGACCAACACTGCCCTCTCTCGACCAGGCCAGCTCGCTCATCCCCACCGGCCCCCTGGTTATCTGAAACCCTCAGATCTGAACGAACACCTCTCAGGCTAGCTGAAAGGAAGTGGCACAAGACAAAGCTACCAGATGATCTCTCCCACTTTCACTCACTCCTCTCTGCCTTCTCCCTCTCACTAACCACTGCTAAAACCTCCTTCTACCACACCAAAATCCAATCCTGCACTTCTAACCCAAGGAAACTCTTCTCCACTTTCTCCTCCCTCCTTAAACCCCCTCCCCCCACTCAACCCTCATCCCTCACCGCGGAGGCCTTTGCCACCTACTTCGAAAAGAAGGTTGATGATATCAGTAGCTCCTTTACCCCCCTCCCCCATAAAGAAGCACTCGACTCAACCAATGCTAACCATAACATACCATGCATGTCCTCCTTCTCTCCTCTATCCCCAGACGAGGTCCTGAAACTAGTCACATCCACTAGACCTACCACCTGTCCTCTCGACCCCGCCCCGTCTCCAATCTTCCAGACCATCGCACCTGACCTGCTCCCCTTCATCACCTCCATTATCAACACCTCAGTAACCTCAGGCTGCGTCCCATCTGCCTTCAAGTCAGCCAGGGTATCACCACTCCTCAAAAAAACAACTCTTGACCCCTCAGATGTCAAGAACTACAGACCGGTATCACTCCTTTCCTTTCTTTCCAAAACCCTTGAACGTGTTGTCTCTAACCAGCTTTCTCTCCATCTCTCACAGAACAACCTGCTGGATCCCAACCAGTCAGGATTCAAGAAGGCACACTCCACGGAAACTGCACTCCTCGCAGTCACAGAAGCACTACATGCTGCCCAGGCTGCTTCCCACTCTGCAGTCCTGATTCTCCTAGACCTATCGGCGGCATTTGACACAGTGAACCACCAGCTGCTCCTAGGCACCCTAGCTGATCTAGGCATCGGCGGGACAGCGCTGAAGTGGTTCTCCTCCTACCTCTCTGACCGGACTTACCAGGTTTCTTGGAAAGGTTTGCTATCATCCCCCCGCACCCTCCAAACTGGGGTCCCACAGGGATCTGTACTTGGTCCCCTCCTCTTCTCACTGTACACTAAATTACTTGGCACCATCATCTCTGCTCACAATATATCCTATCACTGCTATGCCGATGACACACAACTGTTTCTATCTTTCCCCCCCCTCTGCCACCCAGGTAGAAGAGCGCATCACTGCATGCCTGGCTGACATCTCACAGTGGATGTCTTCCAACCACCTCAAGCTGAACCCAGACAAGACTGAGCTTCTGTTCTTCCCAGCTAAGTCCTGCCCTATGCGGGAGCTAACTATCTCCGTAGACAACGCCCTGGTAAAGTCTGTCCCGACAGCCAGGAACCTTGGTGTTGTCCTGGACAGTCAGCTCTCGTTCAAAACACACATCACAGCTGTCACTAGATCCTGTAGGTTTACACTCTACAACATACGACGAATTAGACAGTTCCTCACCCAGGAGTCAGCCCAGCTCCTAATCCAGACAACAGTCTTGTCAAAACTTGACTATTGTAACTCCCTCCTTACTGGCCTACCGGCATGTGCACTTAAGCCCCTCCAACTGATCCAAAATGCCGCAGCCCGCTTGGTCTTCAACCAGCCAAAATTCTCACACGTCACCCCCCTTCTCCGCTCCCTCCATTGGCTCCCGGTCGCTGCCCGCACAGAATACAAAACTCTGATGCTGGCATTCAAAGCAACCAAAGGCATGGCCCCCCCATATCTCACAAGTATGATCGTACCCTACAAACCCTCCCGCTCACTCAGATCAGCCAACGCAGGGAAGCTGGAGGTACCTTCACTAAAAACGCCGGGACAACGCTCCACACGTCCCAAACTCTTCTCCCTTCTGGCTCCAAAACTATGGAATGCACTTCCCATCACAGTCAGAACTGCAGCCTCACTCCAAATCCTCCGCCGTAGTCTGAAAACCCACCTCTTCAGACTCCACCATGGCCCGTAGCACTTGCCCTAGCCTAGCCCCTTAGATAGCACATTATGTAGACTTAGATAGTATTTTAAACAGACTTACGTAGACAGCTCTAGAATTGCACTTTATGTAGTCATAGCACTTTATAGTACACATGTATAATATATTATATAGTATAGTATGTATAGTTAACATAGATACTCCACTGTTACGTTCTTAGTTTACGCATGATTCATGATAACTACTTTTTATATATGTGATGTATGCCATGCTTTTGTTTTTGCTTAATGTAAGTCGCTCTGGATTAAGAGCGTCTGCTAAATGCCTAAATTGTAAATTGTACATATATCACCTGTTGTCATACTTCACCTGTAGACGGGACCCCTGGGGGGGGGGGGGGAGAAATCCTATGCTAAACGCTATTCTAAAGCCCTACGCTAAAGCCTAGGCTATACCACTCATCTCGCCGTCCGCTGGGTCCACCACCGCCACCTAGAAGAGAAAAGAAAGAAAAGAAGACAGTTATTGTTTAATTATCCCCATCACCGCCCTCCAGAGAGGAGCGGGCCTGACGTAGATTTGTGGCAACAGGCATTCTGATTGGCCAGTATGAGATGATGCATGATGATGTATGATGATAAGAGCGCCCCTCACTTCAAACAGGTATGATTTTTTTATACAGAAGTGTATATTTGTACGTCTCTAAATGTTCTGATGAATTGAAAATGGTGGAATGGTGTAAACAAGTATAATGCTTTATGGTGTCGTCTACAGTTAACAGTTTTTGTATTGAGTTGTGCTTGAAATTGACCTATTCTGCATACTGTTAATAAATACTTCAATCAATCAATCTATCAATCCATAGATGGTCATTGGATGGTGTTGTGGCCTGATTCTCGTCCTGAAGTCGACAATCAATTCCTTGTTTTTTGGGTTATTTTTTGGTGTACACATTACATATGCCACTAACGTGGAAAAACACCCTACCAACAGGCTATCCGGAGAACTCGCCAGTTTACCAACTCGCCGCACCGGAAACTCCTCATCAATGTCTTCATCGTTATGCTAACATGCTGTCTTCATCAGTGTAGTATGTCAAACCAACAGATGTTATAGTTCATTTCCAAAGTGATCAAATTATTTTGTGCAATTAAATGGTCAGCTATTCAATGATAAAAGGTTGAGTATGTGAATACCAATGATAGTAGGCCTATTCAGGATATTGTTTACTAATGAATTACATTGTTTTGGTACTTTGGTGTATAAACTTTAGCATTCCCACTTCATCTAGTGTAAACTCTAAACAACTATCCTCTCTGTCTCAATTCAATGCAATTTAAATGAAGGTGAAGTAAAACTAAAATGCACTAAACTGGCGAGTTCTCCGGTATCCGTTAAGAAATGTGAATCCCTAGACTCCTTCAAAACCGCTCTCACAGAGCACTTGCGGGCGGCTGCAATTCAAAACTGGCCCCTGTAAAACATTGAAGATAAAATTGAGGATGGAAAAGTGAGGACACAAATATATCTATGATGATAAGACCGCCCCTCACTTCACACAGGTGTGATTTTATTTTTTCCCCTTTTTTTCCTTTTTTTAACTAGGCTATATGATGATTTCCTGTTTTTCATAGAAGTGTACATTTGTACGTCATTAAATATTCCAGTGAATTGAAAATGACCCTGATGCTTCCGCTTTCATCATGGCAAGACGTGTTTTCTCTCGCTCGTGCGCGTCTTCAGACTCAAAGTCACGGATATTTCCACATTTTCCTGGCCAGTGACGAAAACAACGAGAGCAATGGTAAGCGCCCTGGATACGGCATAGGAGCTATTCAGTCCTTATTAGTCCGAAGAAACAAGCTCCAGCTTAGCAAAGTGAAGAGATCTTTCTGTCTCATTATTTTGTTACTGTCTGGAGACATAGAAAGTAACCCTGGTCCCGTGAACACACGACAGACTGCTCCGGTGTGGACAGGTAACGGTGGAGAACAATGGAATTGCCGTCGACACAGCAACACCAATGATCTCGACTAGTGAGGCGACGACCAACAACAACAACACCGCTGGCATCCTTCCTCCCCAGCCAACCTGCACACCCATGCTGGATATACACGCTGACATCCCGGTTGTGAATATTATATTCGCAAGAGCCGAGCGCGTCCCAGACAACAGCAGGAGGCTGAGAAGTGATCTACCGTCGGCGGCAGTCGAGGCACAAGACACGGTTAACCCCACCATCTACAGGCGTGAAGAGTCTCCACATCCAACCACGGGGGACGACGCGGCTGGAGACGGACATAATCGGCCACACCGGGATAGTACTTTCCCTGCTATTTTTCCAGTCGGCACCATGGCTCAATCATCACCACCAGAGCCTACAACAAACCTGGACGAGGGACCCCTCCCCCCACCCGCAGCCCCACTCCCGCCACCCCACGCACCCCCCCACCCTCCCCCCACGGCAACCCGCGGCTACTACAGACATCAACAATGGCCCTCCGCTCTCCTATTTTAACATGGAGGACATTAACAGTATTGCCAGCGTCAACGGACTCCATTTGTTTCACCTGAACATCAACAGCCTTGGACCCAAACTGGCTGAAATCAGACAAGTGTTCCAAAGTGGTAAGGCAAACATCCTAAGTTTCTCTGAAACAAAGCTGGATGAGTCCACCAAGGACCCAGAGATTGAAATAGAGAACTATACTATCATTAGGAACGACAGAAACAGGCATGGTGGTGGTGTGTGCATGTATATTCACAAAGACACTGAATACGTTACTCGTACTGACTTACAGCATGATGAAATTGAAACTGTGTGGGTTGAATTAATTTTCAAAAATGCAAAATCAGTATTAGTTGGCACCGTCTATAGACCACCCGATCAGCATGGTTTTTATGATATACTTGAGGGGTGCTTAGCTGGGGAGGAATGTGTAGAGAAAATCCTGATTGGCGACTACAATACAGACATGCAACGAAAGGAAGCACCAGTGTTTAAGTCATTCAGTAAGTTCTGTGATCTGCATAGTGTCAGTCAGCTAATTACCCAACCCACAAGAGTGTGTGATTCTACTCAAACTGTCATTGATCTCATTCTGACCTCGGACAAATCCAGAATCTCCAAGAAAGGGGTTATTGTATGTGGGCTTAGTGATCATTGTATGATTTTCTGTACTCGCAAAAAACAAAAACTAAAGTCTGGCTGTCACAAAAGAATACGAGACGGCTCGCCCCTTTTCCAACTCGCCCAAAGCGGCGAAGATCGGTCGCCTCAACGGGAAGAGCGGTCGCCCCAACGGGAAGAGCGGTCGCCCCAACGCGCGGAGAATTCGCCCCCGAAAGTCCGGAGAATTCGCCCAAAAGTCCGGAGAAGTCGCCCCAACAAAGAGAGAGAGAGATTTTTTACATGTAGCTGTTATGTCTCACTGACAGCTGTTTGATTGTGCTGCGCTCTTGCATATTCCTGTGTTGTTTGTGATGATTGGGGGGATTATCTGGGATCGACTACTTCAGTCTTGACATACAACATGATGTGTGATGATGTTGCTTTGCCTTATTATTGACTTATTTTGAAAGTAAAGAAGAGTTGTGTTTAAGCTGTCATGGTCCACTGATTCACAATAGTAGCCTACTTTTAAACAGAGAGAGAGAGAGATTTGTACCTGTACTATATTTGTACATGTACTTTGAGATTTTTCCTGTACTTTTAAACAGAGAGAGGGGGGGGGGGGGGGGTATGTGTCTAGTTATAGTGAGAGTGGAGGGGGCCCAAGGGGGGTCATCAGCCTCTTTTGTTTGAGTGTGCTGGGTCGTTACTACAACAAGAACAACAACAACAGATCAACTGTAGGAATGTAACCATTTATTTGAGAGAAATAATATATACAGATGCCACTTTAAAAAATAGTTGAACAAAAAAAATATATACAACGCTTCTTCAATACTAGAAGAAAAAAAGTTGAACAAAAATATATATACACAACGCTACTTCAATACTAGCAGCAAAAACTAGTGTTAGTTTCAAAGTCCAGCAAGAAGGTAACGGAAATGGTCTTCAGTGTCACGTAGTGGACTGAGACCAGATTCTTCCAGATTACATTAATTGATTGAACTTGTAATAACTTGTTGTTTGTAAATGCTATGGGCTATAGTAAATCCTTGAAATACATTGAAATAACCTGATATTTATGCTGCATTGATTTATATTTGTATTGATTTATATTGATATTTATAAATAAACATCTGGGTTACTTAATTTACAATTAGTCATACACATGACTACATTAACCATAACTATGTAGCTATGTAGTCATGTAGTCTAAGGCTTTAAATTCCTGTTGTCACAAACTAAAAGATCAACTTCCCCTCCACTCCACAAGGAGACTCCACAGTGGTTCAGGAAGTACTTGTGGCATGGAATTCTGTTCTACAGAATGGCCCATCATCAAAGGTGTCTGGCAGGCCATCATAGTTGGGTTTTAAATTCCTGTAATAGGCCTATCTCACAGCCCGCTTTCCACGCCCACTTCCGGTAAATAGTGGTGTCTTTAACATTAGCATTTACACTTTTTTTCTCAGTTTTTTTCCAAGTACATTTTCTAATGTAAAAATGTGACAGACCAATATTATTATGAAGCAAACAAGATGGTAAATCAGCTCGAACAGATAGAACAAACCTTACCTTGAGAAAACAAAAGTTGTAGACTTCTTAAATTACCCCTGTTAACATGTAGCGTCTATGGAGTGACATCACGCTATCACCACTAGCCCCGAAAGGGGGCGTATTAAGGGGGGCGGGGAAATTCTGTGGGATAGGCTTATCTATAGGACTATATGGATCTGTATTGAGGTTGGAGCATTTGCATTCTGTAGGCTACATTCCAGACCATCATTGATTCATTGACATGGAATTCTGTTCTACAGAATGGCCCATCATCAAAGGTGTCTGGCATGGAATTCTGGGATTCTGTTCTACAGAATGGCCCACATCAAAGGTGTCTGGCAGGCCATCATAGTCGGGTTTTAAATTCCTGTAATCTATAGGACTATATGGACCTGTATTGAGGTTGGAGCATTTGCATTCTGTAGGCTACCTATTCTACAGAATGGTGTCTGGCAGGCAATTTTATGTAAGTGGGAAGCAACAAGAACTTGACACACACACAGCATACAATAACAGGCAGGCAATTTTATGTAAGTGGGAAGCAACAAGAACTTTAGTGCCACCTGCTGAAATAAATAATACAATGTTATGTAAGTGGGAAGCAACAAGAACTTTAGTGCCACCTGCTGAAATAAATGCAAAATTGCAGGTAGGCCTATATTATTGTTGTTATTATTATTATTATTATGTATATTAGTACAACAACAAAATTGCAGGTAGGCCTACCATGTCGACATGCAACATAAACATGAGTGCATATGGCTAGTAGTAGTAGACTAGTATGAAAGTCTGTGAAAGATTCCACGTAAATTGCCTTCGTGATTTGAGTCATTTTCAAAAATCCACCTGTTGGTGGCACTGTAAGTCTGTGAAAGATTTCACAGGCTCCAGGTCCCCAGCTAAACAATGAAATAAGCAACTCCATACCATGACATGCAAAAACGAATGTTACTGGATAACATTATGTAAACATGAGTGCATATCATTTCAAGTACTGTACTTATGTAAACATGAGTGCATATAATTTCAAGTACTGTACTTGGAATGGAATTTCCAGAACAATGGAGGGGAGTAAGCCATTCATTATCCATGCATTGACCAACAACAAACAAACGGGTTCTAACTGGTTCTAAATGTTCTCCTTTGACAAACAATGTTCCAATATGATAAATAAGGTAAAATAAACATGAAATAAACACGGGCGAGATATCCGTGCGTTGGGGCGAGATATCCACGCTGTGGGGCGAGCCGTCCACACTATGGGGGCGGGCTCTCCACGGCTCGGGGCGAGCCGTCATCACTTTTCGAAATTCTGTGGCGAGCCGTCTTCACTTTTCGAAATTCTGTGGCGAGCCGTCTTCACTTTTCGCGAGGGCGAGTTGGAAAAGGGGCGAGTCGTCTCGGTACCTTGGATTTATATTAAATATATTGTATTTTCTTGTTTTGTTTTTCTTTATGAATTATTCCAAATGTATTTTGTCCTTTGTTGTTCCGTTCTTTAAGTCTGTAACAACTTCAATAAAATATATATTAAATAACAAAACAATGTCAACTTCTAATATTATCTCACAATAGTGGTGATCATAATTATAGCTTCCGTGAATAAATGGGACTGGTTCCAGTTCCATTCTTATCACACTAAACCCTGTGGAGGTACTGTGTGTGCTGAAGTGGTCTCAGTCTATCTATGAACACAGCAATGTGCTTCATGGTTCTCATAACTACTATAAAACACATTATTTCTAATGTGCTTTGGGGCAATCTTAACATGTTTAATTTAGCATGCAAAACAAAAGGATTAGGAGAACTCAAATTATATAAAGCTGCAACTTTTTAGAAATAAAATGTTATACAGATTTAACCAATGCGTATGGTAAAGTATCCTGATATAATATAACTAACTGCGGTGGTTGCGGGTGGGTGGTCTTTATCTTGGGAACTGTAGACAGTTCCATGTGATAGACCTATTTCTGTAGTTTTGGTGAAACTCGTCACTCATTAACAGGTGATCTGTCCAATGCCAGACAACCAGTGACCATTAACACGCTTAATCTCTGCATTTGAATGCATTGTTTATAGTGAATGAAGCATCGGCCATCATAATTTTCACATGTAGCCTATTAACCCTATTTACACTTCAACCAGGTGAAAGAATGCAGGTGTACTTAATTATTTGCATTAAAAATACTTTGAATGAACGTTCCACGTTCCTTCACAACAACACAACCTGAACAAAGGTCTTACACTGTAAGGTTTCCATATTTAAATGAACATTAATGTTGCTGTTATTGTGTTTGTTCAGTTGTTATACTCTGCTGTTCACTGGACACATGACTGTTCTGAATTTGATACTTATGAATACTTAGGCCTATTATATTAATGTTTATAAAACATTAATATAAAATGTATAAAATAAACACATGAAAAGTCAGTTGAGAGAGAAAATAACAAATATAAATGTAACATTGTTCCAAGATAAATTAAGACAATGGGATGTAAATCACAGTATGAGCAGTTGTTTCTTCACCAGAGCTGGTTCTACTTGGTTCTGATGTTACTGAAAGAATGTGGAGAAATCCTCAAGATGAATGGCTCTGCTGCAGTAACAATTACTTCATATCCACTTATTCAATAGTTAGATTGTACATATTTATCCAGATACTCAGTGCATGTACATAATATCCATACCATATAGTTTGATAACATCAGTCTCCAGTAGGAGTCCCAATGGAGAGTGTTTGGTAGAAAATAAGTATTTTTGGATGAACTACTCAATGTTTTAAGGTTTATTATAAACCAGCAGTATCTGTGCACCACATGGAAAAACTCCCAGAAAACAGCAGGTATGCTCCAACTCTAATTTATTTTTTTAATTGTAATTCTGTTTCCCACTGCTGATTGAGTTTTAACCTTCTTTCACTTCTGCACTGTTATGCTAACTCCTGCTTTGACTTTACTCACGTTCACAAAACTAACCTTAAAAGCCACTTGAAAATTCACACTGGAGGGAATCCAAAATAAATGTGATTTGTGGAAAAGCTTTTAGTAATTCACTTAATTTAGAATTTTATTATTAAAACCATCCTTTTGTTATACAGTATCCGACATAGTCTCAAGTCGCAATATACATTTTATTCTCAATCTTATCCTTATTGTCTCACTGCAATTTGACCTGTAGATTTGCCGTACTCTTCTCAGAGTTTGTTCATGCTGGATATTTTTTAATTGAGCCTGACGTTATATTTAAATGAGACGTAGCTTGCGGAGTTAGTTGTCAGTCACACTCAAGGGAGTTAATGCCATGCTCAAGGCGCATACTATACTCAAGGGGTTAACATGCTGCATTACTATGTGGGTGTATTCAGTGTGTGCAAGACCCTCATGTCATTCGCTGATGTGGCAGTCAGCTGACCAATTGGGCGGGCTACTTAAGCTCACCAGTCTGCAATGTGCTCTTCCTGGGAGCAGTAGACCCGCTGGTGGAGTCGGAGGGGTGATGGCGACGAGTCGGAGGACGGAGTCGGAGACGGAGCGCGAGATACGAATGGAAGAAGATAAGAGAGGAACAGACAAGAACAAAAGGAGGAGAAGGGATGAATCCAGCTCGGGAAGTGAAACGCTATTAACGAAAGATAATGTGGTTGGCATGATAACGGTATCTTGGAGAGACGGAGTGTTCAGCGATCCACATGAAGTGGGGAAGTTATTGGTGGGAAAAGTTGGGGAAATCGGATCAGTGAGGGTAACACGGAGTGGAATGGTCATAATTGAGTGCAGAACGAAGGGGCAAATTAAGAAGCTTTTGAAAATGAGCGAGTGGGATGACGGAACGGCAACGACAAGGGTGAAGTGTTTTCAACTTGGAGAGAAAACAAGGAAGAAGGGAGTGATCAGCAGCGTACCAAAGTCAGTTTATCCAGGATCGTTTGAGAAGGTTGAAGGGGTGTGCGAGGCAAAGAGGATGATGCGGCGGAGAGACGGAAATTTCGAGGAAAGTGGGTCAATTTGTCTGACATTCGACATCGAGGGTGAACTACCAGAGAGGGTGTACCTAGACTACGTGAGCTACAAAGTCCGGCCGATCGAAGTAGCACCTCTCAGGTGCTACCGCTGTCAAGGCTATGGACACGTTGCTGCTGTGTGCAGGGCGGAACGCAGATGTGGGAGATGTGGAGAGGCTGCGTGTGAAGAGAGGAAATGTGAAGAAGAGGGAATCGAACCAAAGTGTGTACACTGCGGAGGAGAACATAATGCAGGGTCGGCTAAATGTGCAAGAAGAAAGAAGGAAGGGGAGGTGAAGCAGTTGAGGACGCAGGGAGGTTTGTCATATGCGGACGCGGTCAAGAACCTGGAGAAGAATGAAAGCGGGGCAGAGAAAGAGGATGTGGTGGAGAAAAGTGGGCACAATAACATCTGCCTTGACAAGAGACGATTCCTCACATTTATTGCGATGGTCATAAACTGTGCCGTTGAAATCCCGAGGAAATCGGAACGCATCAAAATGGTGCTAGATGCTGCTAGGAGGTTCCTGGATGTTGAAGAAGTTTCGGGAGAGGAACTAGATGTCATGCTGAGAGAGGGCGTTGCACCGACTCAGACATAGAATACGAGAACGGACAGTAAAATAATAATTGACTGTGGTGTGGGAAATGGGAACACGCTGTGATGAGCACGGGTGGGAATTATTTTAAGTTTGTAATGGGATGTAAGAAAGAGAGTTACTCTCAACCAGTGGAGGGCAGCAATGTGCCGATAAGGCATCCAGTCTGCCGGAAACCCACAAGAAGAAGAAGAAGAAGATGTGCTCTTCCTGCCTTCCTCTGCATATGGTCCCTGGTTGTATGTGATGTTTTTGTTCCTCGTGGTTGTTGCTGCTGCTATTGCTGTCCGTGTGTGCAGCTACTTCTGCTTAAATTATGCTTCTCAGCTACTGTCCTTGCTGTGATAAGGGCCTGCAGGTTGTATGCAAAATATTGAGTTTGATAGGATTCTGCTAATGCTGCTGAGTTCTACTATGTGGCTTCAACAAGCTTCATAATAGCCCGTTTTGGTAATTAAGCCAGATGCGCAGTCAGTGCTGCAGCTTCTATTGTAACATGGTATGTGTTCTATAGCCAAGTTTTCATTTTGCTAATGTTTTGCCAAGTCAGCCCAGGTGCAGTGTTTCTCCCATTCAGTGATGGGTCCTCAACTCATGTGCAGTGGTTGCCACGTCCGCTTTTATAAGCAACGTTGGGCTTGTTTTCTGTAGTCAAATTGTTCGGTTCTGGTGTTCTGTCATGGATCCAAATGACCTTGGCCAATGAACTGTATTGTTTCAAAGTCGTCGTAGTCATTAGGGTATATATTGTAAGTTAAGTTGTCACATGGCGAGTCCTAGTCGGGTACAGGATGGTTCTACACCTGGTTGCTTTCTTTCTCAAGATCTGGCAACTCAGCTGACTGTTTGTGTCTCCTAGCAGTTTCATTCATTTTGGAGCAAGACTTCAGTCACACTCTGCTTACCAAAGTATTCCTTAAAATACTTTCTATGTGCTTTGGAAAGTGTTGTCTGTGAGGTAACTACCTTACTTGCAATCTTGATATAGGTTTGGTGCTTTTGTAGCCATGTAGTGTTGAGGTTTCCTCATTGCCATGAGGGTTTGTTCATGCTAAACTAATGCTAAAGCTAGCACCCTTTTGCCCTGTGATTTATTATGCTTCAGTTTATGCCTGGTTAACATTAACACTGTCAAGTCATATGTGGCATAGTTATTCATCTTAAAGTTCATCTCAATCCATTTCAGTTATGTGCAGTGTCATTCTAAAGTAGGTTAAAATTGCAAATTGCATTTGCAGTAATGTCATGTCAAGTGACATAGCCTACGGTCTACTGCTGTAGATCTGTAGATTTGTTTCTAGCGTTTTATTTTCGGACGTATTTCTCAATGGGTATCATTTAATTAGTGCTTTCTTTCGTTGTATCATGTCTCAGCTTCACTATCCGGGTTGAGCTGTCTTGGAGAAGAGTTAAAAGCCTTAACAAACTGCTGCCTCCGTCCGCCTCTTCAAGCATATCTAGCTGTCGGTCTAGTCACTCCAGTGTATAGAGGGTATGCGCATGCATAAAGTGAATGGCAAATTGAGTGGCAAAGTGAGTTTAACGTTGCTTAACATCGTTTAATGCAATCATATTGGACTTTTCTGTCTGGATGCATGGGCTGTCAAGGCCAGAAGTAGTTTTCTGCCACTCAGTAGGCGTTCCCGCATAACTTCCTGGTTTGATGATGATGTCACGCGCATACCCTCCTCACTCTCTTGAGGTCAGAAGTTCAGATCAATATATACATATAGCGTCTTGTCACCGTGTGTCCCATCGCTCATTGTCACCTTTAATGTTTCAGATTCATACTGTATGTTCTGTTGATCAGTCCTTGATTAGGTAATGGCAGTTGTTTTGTGGGACTGAAGATGTTTCAAAAGGTGGTAGGCTAGCAGCTCGCTGTATTGCTTCATTTCTGCACAACTAACATCCACTGCCAGGAGCTCTAAAGTGAAACTCCTAAGCATTAATTCATCACTTATCCGTGAGAGGACCTGGGACGAAGGAAGGCAGCCATAGACGTAAGTCTATGTTCGCAGCAAGCTTGGCTTCCGTGTCGCAGTGCTTGTGCAACCTATTGGTTGTGTTTTCCCCTGTGCAGCCTGGGAAGCCTTGTGCAAGATGGCCAGTATATCTCGTTGTTAATCTATTTAACGTTGCAGTTAGTAGGGATGGGGCCGATTTTCTTTGTGGCTGCTTGGTAGCTACTTCTAATCTTGTTGTAAGCCTTCACGTTCTGGTACCAGCCCAGGGGCCTCGCGGCTAGACGAGTCTGCCCCAAGACTGGGAGGTTGTGGCTCGATCACCGGCTGGGTCATACCAAAGACTCCGGAAAAATGGGGACCCAGTGCCTCCTCCGATCCTCGGCACTCGGCATCAACGGTCGTAATGGAGTAAGTCCCTGCGTCATTCTAGTGTCACGTCCAGGGGCTGTACGTGTACATCAATCCGCCTCACACTTCTGGATCAAGAGTTGGGCTCCTACCCCCGGGCCTCATGACTCAGCAAGGCTTGTTTTTCCGCTCATCTTAGTTATTGCTACTAATGGCATTGGATGGCAATCTAAATTAATGCAGTAATAAATTCATAGTTAGTGGCATCAATGTTGTCAATTATCTGTAGCCATTGTCATTGCTTCCTCATAGAAGCTGTTTAGTGTTATGTTAAATTAAGTAATACATGTATTAATAATATTAATAATTATAATAAAAATAAGTGGCTATACAGGACAGGCATATATCTTGCTTTCTCTCAAAGCATATCATGTTTTATCTATTATCTGCAGCTCATTTGTTCAACAGGTTCATGACCCTCAGATGTTCTTTTGGCCCTAAGCTTTCTTTCAGCACAATCTCAGACGTCCTAAGGTCGCTCAGTCAGGAGATTCACCAATGCTTCTTCAGCCAGTGTTGGCCGCCTTGGACGGTTGGGTTTTCTTCGAAAGTGTCTGGCAAAGAAGTAAGTCCATCACCATCACCCATGTGCAGTGCTGCCGATTCTGCAGCATGATCATAGATTGCTTGTATGGGACATAGTAGTGTATCTCATCCCAGTTCGAGGACGAGGGTGGTCTTGAATAGTTCTCGGGTCTGCACGACTCAAGCTTATTTTAACCTCTTTAAGCTCATATTCAATTGCTCAAAGGCCTCATGAAGAGCATATGCCGCTCATGTAAGTTAATTCATAAAGGGCCTCTATCACTTGGGTGTCTAAATAGTCTAGGATTAAGATCTAAGGCTTTTCTCTTTAAATATCGGTATCTCTCTTTAAACAGCTTATCAGGCTCGTGTGGTGTGGGAAGTCTCTTCTGCTGATCTTGACCCTCAGCATGATCTCTGTTTCCGATCCATGCTTAGGATCCCCTATTTACTCTTTTAATCATTCAGTCAGGATGAAGTATAAGTAACTCTGTCTCTGCTTGTGTCTTTTAGTTCTGCATTGGGAAACCTGCTTTGGCTGCGTTCTGGACTCCGTAAGGTGGCGTGAGCCCTGCCTAAGCCATGGCTATCGGTCTTCTCAGCTCATTTCCTCGCTACTCCTGATTCTACTGCCACGCTGATGCGGCAGTCGCCAAACGAAACTCAGGCCACGGTCCTCAGCTGCCCATGAATCATTATGTGCATCTAATCAGAAGAGCTTTCAGTGTTGATTCAGGATGTAATGAATGCAAGTGCTGTATCTGATCAGGAATGGTAATCTTATTACCTTGCATATACGGTGGTCGCTGGGGGTAGTTCATTGGTGGCATGTCACAAGCTAATGACCAAATGGCTCAGATGTTCCTCTACAGTGTTCCTCTACACCGGGGTAATGGTGGTTTCCTCATTTTGGCTTTAGATTAACGTTGGGGTAACGGTCAATGGTCGCACTACATGTAAGCCCTGTGAAATAGTTCAGGTAAGCCGCACGGCTGCGGCGTGCAGTCATAGCTACACTTAGCTCTCGTAATTAGAATATCCTTATGTTTATAGCGGCTCTGAAACAGCGGGCCGGTGGCGTTCCTCTTGCTGACAGAGGGCCGGTGGCGTTCCTCTTGCTGACAGAGGGCCGGTGGCGTTCCTCTTGCTGACAGAGGGCCGGTGGCGTTCCTCTTGCTGACAGAGGGCCGGTGGCGTTCCTCTTGCTGACAGAGGGCCTGTGGCGTTCCTCTTGCTGACAAAGTGCCGGTGGCGTTCCTCTTGCTGACAGAGGGCCGGTGGCGTTCCTCTTGCTGAGGACGTCGGCGTAACGGTGAATGGTTGCACTACACGCAGCAGCAGCGTAGAATATTCCTCTATAGTGGCAATAGAGGAATGGCCTATCGGCGAGCGCAGCCAAGCAGGCCTTTTTCAGCTTAAGCTTAAGGTTAGTATGCCCCAGCCGATCCCAGATGGTTGTCTCTCATGCTGGGAGAAAATTAAAAAAAAAAAAAAAAAAAAAAAGGGGGTATCGGCCGGGCCCCACACATTATTTTTCTCAAGAGGTAAGCCTCACGGCTCGGCGTGCAGTCATGGCTACACATAGCTCACGTAAAAGTAAAAATATCCGTGCAAAATCCAGAAATGCATAGCTTGCATTTTGTCACTATTCTCAGTGGGACATCTGCACGGATGTGTATCGGTTGAGTATTCCCGTAGGGCGTTCCGGTTCTGCTTTGTTGGGGGGGGTTAGCATATCCGGCAGGTTCCAGAAATGCATATTTGCATTTCGTCACTGTGTATCCATAGTGGGTCACCTGCCCGGATCAACGGTGAGAGTTCACCGAAAGTATGTGTGTTGGGGGGGTTATTGTATATCTATCTCCCTGCTCTTTATATTCTGTGTTATTGCTTAACCATGCCGAGCAGGGAGAAATCCAGCAGAGCCGAACGCCAAGTCTAATATCATATGCACACTCATTACTCATTCTGTAATAAATATTGGTAAATCTATTTGTGAGTTGTCTGACTGAAATGAGACGTAGCTTGCGGAGTTAGTTCAGTCAGTCACACTCAAGGGAGTTAATGCCATGCTCAAGGCGCATACTATACTCAAGGGGTTAACATGCTGCATTACTATGTGGGTGTATTCAGTGTGTGCAAGACCCTCATGTCATTCGCTGATGTGGCAGTCAGCTGACCAATTGGGCGGGCTACAGTAGTCTATATATAGGGCTGTACCTTACACATTTTGGCCACTGGGGGCGCTAGTGAGTAATTTATGTTAATTTATGTTAATTTATTAATAAATATAATTAGCATAAAACCATAACTCATAAACCCATAACTCATAAAATCATAAATATAATTAGCATAATAATAATTATAAAATTCCACGCATTCCCTAAATTCCATGCATACCTTAATGTTTATGTATGTGATGTATGCCATGCTTTTGTTATTGCTTAAGTGTTAAGCTTAAGTGTTTTATATCATTAAATGTTTAAGTCTGCTCCATCTCCCATCTCTCCCTATCTCTCTATGTCCCATGCCTGCGTGTTTTCAGGAAGGGGGTTGTCCCACAGATCAGACAGGCATGCCGGCTCCCAGGTGTGAAATAGGACAATAGAAATTTTAGATTAACCACTGTGTTGGTGAGGGGGGGTGGGGGATCCCTTTATCTTTGTAGAAGTGCCAGGTGGCAGTTGTAAATCTCTCTCTCTCTCTTTGAACTGCCAGATGGCAGTGTGTAGGAATTTGATCGATCATTGATCCATGTGAAGACGGTCTCAACTGACCCCTTTTGATCAACCCAGTTGTTCAAGGGGCCTTTTGATCCCTCTCTTTTACATAATCATAATCCTCCCCACAGACATTATGGCTGTATGTATGACACCTCCCTCCTGTGATCGTCTTGGGTATAACTGTAAGAACAAATGACAGACATGCCGGCTCCCAGGTGTGAAATAGAACAATAGACATGTAGATTAACCTCTATGTGGGGTGAGGGGGGTGGGGGATCCCTTTATCTTTGTAGAAGTGCCAGTTGGCAGTTGTAAATCTCTCTCTCTTTTAAGCTTAAGTGTTTTATATCATTAAATGTTTAAGTCTGCTCCATCTCTCCCTCCCTCCCTCTCTCTCTCTGTCCCCTGCCTGCGTGTTTTCAGGAAGGGGGGTTGTCCCACAGACAGACAGACTCCAGGTGTGCATAGAACAATAGAAATTTTAGATTAACCTCTATGTGGGGTGAGGGGGGTGGGGGATCCCTTTATCTTTGTAGAAGTGCCATTTGGCAGTTGTAAATCTCTCTCTCTTTTAAGCTTAAGTGTTTTATATCATTAAATGTTTAAGTCTGCTCCATCTCTCCCTCCCTCCCTCTCTCTCTCTGTCCCCTGCCTGCGTGTTTTCAGGAAGGGGGGTTGTCCCACAGACAGACAGACTCCAGGTGTGCATAGAACAATAGACATGTAGATTAACCTCTATGTGGGGTGAGGGGGGTGAGGGGATCCCTTTATCTTTGTAGAAGTGCCAGTTGGCAGTTGTAAATCTCTCTCTCTTTTAAGCTTAAGTGTTTTATATCATTAAATGTTTAAGTCTGCTCCATCTCTCCCTCCCTCCCTCTCTCTCTCTGTCCCCTGCCTGCGTGTTTTCATGAAGGGGATGGGGGGCTGGACCATTGTGCGCTAATTAGATGGTTGGTATGCAAAGGGGGAGTGATGGTGGGTGTGTGTTTTACATATCCAAAAGGTATGCCCCGTGGTGATGTGAGGGGGTGGAGCTATGTAGGAGGAGTTTACCTGGGGACACACGGTTAAATATCCTTGTATGCTGATGGCTATTTCACCAGATGATCTCAATCACTTGTCATTTCTACATCCAGTGAGAGGCTTCATCTTCTACAGAACATTTTTTCTTCACCCCACCCCTGGACCCCTGTTATACCAACGATCTCCATTTTGGCTTTGTTTTTTGTTCTTCACCCTAGGACTCCTGTTTATACAATATCCATCTTGTTTTTGTTTTGTTTTTCTTCTTCACACTATGGACATCTCAGCGGGTAGGTTTTCGGAAAACCCTTATATTTCTAAATGTAGGGGATGGTGGGGGTATTCTATGTATTTACAATTTACAATTTAGGCATTTAGCAGACGCTCTTAATCCAGAGCGACTTACAATAGGCAAGAACAAAAAGCATGGGAATACATCACATATGTAACAAAATGCATTTATCGCGAAACATGCGTAAGCTAAGACCGTGACTAGAACATATCTATATAATGACACTATACATATAAACTATAACTAGAACATATCTATATAATGACACTATACATATAAACTACACATATGTGCTATACTATGCTGTACATATATACTATGAAGTGCTATGACTACATACAATGCACTTATTGTGCTGTCTACATGACATGCTATAAGTCTGTTTCAAATGCTATATAAGTCTAAGAAGTGCTGTCATATTGATGTATTGTACAACATCTGATCACTACTTAGCCTTTTGAAAACAGTCCTGTAGTTAAAACACTGGTGATACAATCGTATATGTAGGCTCTAAAAACTCTAAACTTCTAATTTTATTTATAGTTTAAATGAATTTGAATATACAGATGTATGATATAATATAGTGTGTATATAAAAATGTTATGTATAAATGTTATGCAGGATGATGACCATAATGATCTTTTGCACTATATATATATATATATATATATATATATATATATATTTTTTTTTATTGTATGCATTTAATGTGATAGTATTATAGTATTATGGTTGTCTAACATTTTGTCAATCTGCCAGACAGTGCTAACTTTCATGATTGGTACGTACAGTCTACCAATGAAGGGGCTGTAAAGCGGCGGGCTACTGATCAGGTGTCGTGCATGACATTGAAGCGTTCCAGAACTGTACCTATTGAAGGTATAGTATATCTAGTGATTATAATGTGTTATATATGTATGATATATGCTATCTACAGTATATTTTATCAGTATTGTGTTGGTTTTAATTCTCCTTCATTATCATTACAGGATCAAACATTGCTGTTATACCACCATATATTGTCGTCCCTGTTGGTGGATCATCAGTGGAGTCTATACCCTCTGCTGTTCGGCCCGTGTCATCGCATGATGTATTAGGTGTGTACTTTTTACGATTATGATGTTTTGATTTTGGAATTTTGAATTATGATTTTGGAATTATGATTTATGATTTTGAAAAAATGAAATGTTGAAAATTTGGAATTATGATTTTTGAATTATGGTTTTTGAATTATGAAATTATGAAATTTGAATTATGAAATTTGAATTATTATTTTTGAATTATGATTTTTTCATATTTTAATGTATATTATATGATGTAAATATATAATATATATTCTTCATATATTAATTATTCATTTTATTTGGTTTATTCATAGGTGCCCGCAATCCTGTGTATGAGTGGACTACAGCGCCCTACGCCTCTATAGTGGTCATATCAGACGATGATGATGCGGGTGGTGATGTGAACGTATACGGTGCTACAGCAGCCCCGAGTGTCGAGACCCAGGGACTACATGGACCAGGATACCCAGAGCATTATAACACTGCTGCCTCACCGGATCTGTTTATACCTGTGAGTAGTAGTACACCCAGAGCTCATGATTCTGATGGTGCCTCATTATCATTTCCAGTGTTTGATCTGGAAAATGGTTCGGATCACATCACCCAAGATGCATTGAATTTTATGGCGTATTTTGATGGTGTCACTGATGACGAGTTGTGTACTGATATGAATGCTATCACAGGGGTTACGGAACCATCCTATGTGAATGTGACCAATACATCTATAAATGAGAGTGAAGAATCATTCTTGCCATCATACCAGATCAGTGTACTCCCGGTGTTAGATGTTGATGCCCCCATAATTGCCGAGTCTTCAACAGTGTTTCTAGGTGATGCATTACCTAGTACATTGAGTGTACCCTGTGTGGCCCATGAGGCATCATATATACAATATGATATATACAACACAATACCTACAGGATTGATCGCTGACTCTCATACAGTCACTCCGCATAATTGTGACCGTGATGCTGAGCAACGTTTTCAGCATTTATTGAATGTACAGGCATCTACATTGACTACCACATTTGAAAATCAGATGAATATCTATCTTGCGACACAAGCTAGTCAGGATATCAAAATACAGTCCTTGATTGATGTACAGACAGCACAGAATGTCAAAATAGATGCTGCTCTACATATACTAGTCGGCTTGGTGAACAAGATAGATGGCCAAGCGTTATTAGTAGCAGGTCTGCATGCCCCATTTAATATATTAAATGACACGAACAAAGAATTGATGAATCTTTTGCTTGTAGCACATGAATCGTCATCTAAATTAGCTAATCTAGCTCTTGAGAACAAAAAGAAAAAGTAAATACCTGTATTATTGTATACACACGTGTATGGGGAGGGTGATGTTCGGGGGTGTAGATATCCATGGTTAAATTTTTTTCTTTTTTGTTATTTTCTTTCTACATAGAACCGTGACTCTGTGAAAAATAGTGTACTAGGACTACATTATCTGTATGGTTTTTTAAAAAAATAAAAAATATATAAAAACATTATAACATTGCATTGATCTAAAACTCTTTAGCAGAAGATACTATCAGACTTTGACACGTACAATCATATTGTTTTAGGTAGGAAATAATGGCGCATGTTGTGAATAGTCTAGAAATATTACTGAAATCACTACTCACTCAGCAGTTGAGTATTGAAACGACATTGAGGCAATATTATGACAATGTCAGTGATGATAGTGTTGGTACGTCTCACACAGATGATGGTGTTATTAATAACATACCTAATATAGAGGCTGATATTGCTGATTGTGTCCGTGCTAGTGTGATCCATCATACGAACACGGGCCCCATCATCATACCTTCTGGACATAACAACGGTGTGGACCCCTCTATAATTATTATTTCTGACGATGATGATGATATTGATGATGATGATAATGATATTACCCCCATGGAGGGTGTAATGACGGAGGAGGGGGTGTGTGTAGACCCTGTGGTGGGGGTGGGTGAACTGGCAATTGTTCAGATGGGTGCTGGTGAAGGTGGAGGGGTGGATGACACTGAGGGGGGTTCCGATCCTATGGTCGATGGGAGTCTAAATGATCTACATATAACACCTATGCCATCTTTTGGGGGTATGGAAGTACGCCAACGCATTGATTTACGTGATATATCTCTAGCAAATATAGAAACTGTACCTGCTCAGATCCGTAGTAAATTTTCTATAGCTATTGACCGTGCCATGGAACTAGTAGGGTCTCCTACTAGCAAAGTTTCTGTATCATTGTCGGGACCATCATTACCTGGTGGTGTCCAAGGTATGTTGATCCCTACCGATGCTGAAAATACTGATAGACTGTTGGATATAATATCTAATGTAATTCAGTCCAATGATACGAGCATGACTGATGATGCCTTAGATTTGGTTATCTCTATAGCTAATGACAGAATTGGTGGGGGTAAAGCAAAGACCGAGACAAAGACACAGGCAAAATCAAAGACAAATGCTACACAAAAAACAAAAGCCAAGACAAAGAAAAAGACACAGACAAAGAGAAAGCGTAACAGAAATCGTTTAAAGCTCGGTAATATCCCTTATAATCAAATACTTGAGCGCCGGTATGCGGCTATTTTCAGCCCAAAAAACACTAATCAGACGTGTTTTTCACACTGTATGACGTACCATGCAAACCCAAAAATGTCCTTTGACGATCGCGGGGTACATGCAATGAGATTGCATACCGAGCTTGGATTTGCGCCTACACAGGGAGTGTCGTTTTCGGATATTGCGGCTTTTGAGGATCATCTACAGAAGAAAATTGTGGTTTTTTATCATGCACCAGGGCATGGTAATCGGTTATTGCATTTTGAAACTAGTAGACCTCATGAGAAGGATGATGTGTGGTTATTTCTATATAATAACACTCATTACTGTCTCATTAAGAACAGAACCCATTTCTTTGGCGCAGGTTATGTCTGTGAACATTGCTATGCCCCCCATAATAACCTTAATTTCCATAATTGTCCTCGTGTCTGTCGTACATGTTACTCTGATTGTGGCCCTTTTACTAAAGGCAGTGGTACTGTATGCCCCGATTGTAATATGTATTGTAAGTCACCTGAATGTGACAGACTGCACAAAATGACTCCAGCACTACATAGTTCCCCTGCATGTGTAGAGATGCGGCGATGCCCCGATTGTAGGGTTGGTTATAAAACTATGAGCCCCAATAAGACCCGTGCAGGAGACTTTATACCTGCAGTGCATAAATGTATACCACCTAAATGCATACATTGTGGTGAAGTTTTATACGGTGACGGGCATCATAAATGCTACATACAACCTATACCCATAGATGAAAAACCCACAGAACGATATTTATACTATGATTTTGAGACGATGTATCATAATAATAAACATGAAGCCAATTTTGTCGCGGTCAAAGAGTGGGACAATGAATACATATGGTATAATTCAGGTCCAAACTGTGTCGACGCATTTATTAAACAGTACCGAGAGCCAAAATTCTCTGATTGTACGTTTGTAGCTCATAATGCTGCTGGATTTGATAATTATATCATTCTGCAAGAGCTGGTGCGGCAGAAGATAAAAGTGGAGTTAATAATGCAAGGATCCAGAATTATTCATATGAAAGATCCTGCCTACAATCAGCGGTATATTGATAGTTTCTCGTTTATGCCCATGCGATTGGCTAATACACCTGCGGCATTAGGCTTTGTGGATGAGTTGGGGAAAGGTTATTTTCCACATAGGTTTAATACAGTTGAAAATGTGAATTATATCGGGGGATACCCTGCCCCCTCTTATTATGGATATGATGAGATGTCAACTAAAGACCGGGGTAAATTTAAAGATTGGTATGATTCAGTTAAACATGATGTGTTTGACTTCCAGCAGGAACTCAAGCGTTATGGGATAAATGATGTCGCTGTTTTACATAAAGCCTGTTCGATTTTCAGAACAACGTTCATGGACTGTGCAAAAGTTGATCCTTTCAAACACATTACTCTAGCAGCGAGCTGCATGGCCGTCTATAAGACCTTATTCATGCCTAAGGATACAGTGGCCCTGACATATAATGGTGCATTTATTAGTCAGAAAAAGGCTTTCTCAAATGTGTCTATAGAATGGCTCGAATATGTGAAACATTCATCCGGCAAGGACATCCAACATGCTATGAATCATGGTGAACATCAGATTGGACCTTTTTATGTAGATGGATATGATTCCATTAGCAATACATGTTATGAATTCGCTGGTTGCTTTTTTCATGGTTGTAAACATTGCTATGGGGGTGGCAACTTCAACGTTGTCACGAAATGCACATATGCACAATTGCATTATCAATTCATAGGGCGACAAATAGCTCTTGAATCTGAACATAAGATGACCGTGGAAATCATGTGGGAGTGTGATTGGAATCGTATGAAAAAAACAGACCCTAAAGTCAGGGCGTTTATGGCTACATATAAACATCCTGAGAGATTGGACCCCCGTTCAGCATTGTTTGGTGGTCGGACTAATGCGCTGGTAATGTATAAGATTGTGAATGGATATGACGAGGACACTAGTTATGTAGATTTCACATCCCTTTACCCCTTCGTCCAGGCTACCATGCCATATCCTATAGGGAATCCTGAAATAATTTTGGACAATTTTGGCCCTATACATGATTATTTTGGATTGGTCAAGTGTACAGTAATGCCCCCTCGTGGGTTGTATCATCCGGTATTACCACATCGTTGTCATGGGAAATTGATGTTTCCATTGTGTAGGACATGTGCGGAAGAGTTGAATCAAACTTCAGACTGTTCTCATACTGATGAGGAAAGACAATTGTCAGGGGTCTGGGTGACTTGTGAATTGATCAAGGCTCTGGATAAAGGCTACATAGTTGTGGCCATTGATGAAATATGGCACTTCAGGGAAAAGTCTACTACATTATTCAAGGAATATGTAAAGACATTCTTGAAGTGTAAACAGGAAGCTTCAGGGTACCCTAGTCACGTAACCACTGAGGCTGAGAAGGATCTATATGTGAGTGATTATCTGGCTCGTGAAGGAATTCAACTTGACAAATCAAAGATCGCTTTTAACAGTGCCATCCGAAGTATCAACAAGCTATTATTGAATTCGCTTTGGGGTCGATTCTGTATGAACCCTGATAAAGCACGCACTGAAGTGATAGATGACCCTCAGGAATTTGCCAAGTATATGTTCAGTAATGAATATGTAGTAAAACACTTCTGTTTCTTAGCACATGATATTGCTCTAATCCAGTATACCCATAGCAACCCCGGCGCATCGAGAATGTCTAATATAAACATATTCATAGGTGCTATGACAACGGCGTATGCTAGACTCAAACTATATGATTTATTAGATGCATTAGGACCCAGAGCATTGTACTGTGACACCGATAGTGTGATATATACTTCAAAGCCTGGGGATTGGCGTCCTACGACGGGGTCTTACCTCGGTGACTTAACGGACGAATTGAGTGACGGGTCAAAGGGACCTCCAGACAGCATCATGGAGTATGTCTCAGGGGGGCCAAAGGCCTATGCATATAGGACACGTAACAACAAGACTGTTGTGAAATGGAAGGGGGTTACGTTAAACTCTAGGAATGCTGCCATCGTGACACAGGATGCTTTGAAGAAATTAGTCACAGCATTTGTATCCAATCAGAATGACACACAATGTGTATACGCTGAGACAGGCAATATTGTTAGGAATAAAACAACGTTGCAGTTAAAGAATGCAACAGTTGTTAAACGTGTACGAATTGTGTACAACAAGAGACGCGTATTCCCCGACTTCACCACTCTTCCTTATGGCTACTAATAGAGATGTTTTTAGAGATGCCGATGGTTTTCAGACCAAATTACAACATCCTTTTAGCATGTTAATAGCGGGGCCCTCTAATAGTGGGAAGACTTTCTTTGTGAAAGATCTAATTGAACATGCTGAACAGATTATCTCTGCTAAAGTCGAGAATATTGTGTACATATATGCTTGCTGGCAAACGTTATATGATGATTTATTGAAAATTAGGCCTATTAACTTTGTGCAAGGAATACCCGATTCATTATGTGACGATAACCTCTTACCTACTCATTTACATAATTTATTAATAATCGATGATGTTATGGATGCAGCTAGCCAGAATCAAGAGGTTCAGAATGTTTTCACAAAGTATGTACATCATAGGAATCTCAGCTGTGTCTATCTACTACAGAACATATTCATACAAGGTAAGGCTAGTAGAACTATTAGCTTGAATGCTAATTACTTAGTCTTATTCAAAACAGCCAGAGACAAGAATCAGATAATGTTATTAGCACGACAGATGTATCCAGGGAATACTAAATATTTTTTACAAGCCTATAACGATGCCACCAGTCGGCCGTATGGGTATTTACTTGTCGACTTTAAAACGACTACACCAGACAGTTTTCGTCTCAGATCCGAGATACTGTCAGACACCTCAGTAGTCTATTTACCTAGAAAAGCCCTGTTATAACCATGTCAGCCCTCATTCGTAGAAATCTAGTCCTACTGGAAAGATTGTATAAAGCTAGTCCTAAAACCAGACGGATTATTCTGAAGAATGCTAGTTCAGATTTTCTGAATGCTCTGTGTGAAATCTCCATCAATATTCTACGTGGCAAAATACCATTATCAACGATCCAATATAATGCGTTACTGAAGAAAAAGGGGGATATGAGATTGTTTGCTGATAAACGGATTAATCTAATCAAAAAGAAGAGAATTATTAATCAGAGAGGTAATGGTTTCATTCTACCATTACTAGGAGCTGCTCTACCGTTTATTACCAGTCTATTTTCCAGGCGATAGTTTTTTGTTTTGTCAAGTTTGTTTTGTTTTTGTTATTTCCTTATTTTTATTTTACAATATGGATCATGCTCAGAAAATGTTTCTAGTACCACAACAACAGCTTGATAGTTTAAAGCAGTTATCATCAACATCATCACCTCGTGAATCTATCAGACAAGTCGCTGAGAATGAATTGGATAAATCAATATTAGATGTCCTGAACACACCTGACCCCGATTTATATGCAAAGGCGAAAAAATATACTATGGTTCTACATAGATATTTGGCCCTGGTGAAGCAGAGAGGGTCCGAAACAGCTATGCTCACATTAGCATTACCTGAGGGCACACAGAACCCCCCTGTGCCTGATATTGCAGAAAATGCTAATATAGTAGACCATGAAGATCATGTTTTGAAGGATATTTTATACCATATGCCTGCCAAAAATAAGAATAATACTCTACACATCTTGGATACATTATCTAAAAATAAAGATGCTATCTCATGGACACCTCAAGGAGAGATAATTATTGATGGAAATACTATTAGAGGATCACATCTTTACGATTTACTGAAGAGTGTAACATCATCATTCAAAATGAATGAGGATAGGAGGCCTGTAGGATGGACACAGTTTTTGAAAAAAATTGCAAAATTGAATATACCCCTAGCGGCCATCCCTAACAATAGCGTCAAGTTGTCTATCACTACCATGAAGCGCAGTGCTATATCTCCACCTCGAAGACAATGGGGCCCTACCGACATAGCGTATGAAATTTCACCAATGAGAAAAAGTAGAAGCCCCAGGAGGCGTAGTATCACAAGGTATACTACATCAAAAGAATGGGTTGACATATGATATGGTTTATATTATGTTTTTGTTTTAATTTCTTTCATAATTTGTGTATATTGCACACTGTGTATGTACTATGCTACTGTGATTCATACAATGCCAACAACGATGTATATGCTATACACTGACAGTGAATGTAACTGTATCACATTGTTTCCCCATGTTATAGTAAAATAAAAACTTTACATTTGAAATATTTTGTGTCCATGTTTTTATTATTATTGTCATTATCATTGTTATACACATATATATATATACACCCACCTTAACATGAATTACGTTTGTCACATACGCCGTTTTACATGTTGTACACACTGCACACATGTAAAATCATGATTTCTACATATCTCAGGACGTATTCTACTAACAAACTTACAGACCATAACATCGTTACAACATAGATCATCCTTATACAAATTCATCACTTTTTGATAAGAAAAACCCCTCTGCATATGACATAAAAAAAATACACAATGCTGTCCACATGTTGTGGCCATGTCATCTTGAACCTGCTTTACAGAATAGTACACATTCACACAATTCTTCTGAAGAAATATATTTATATCTTCAGGGAAATCCCGATATGTTGGAGGGTGTCCAAATGAATCAAAGAAATAACCATATCGGTCATTAGTGATGTATATGGCTAACCAGTGTGCTCCATCCATCGATGAGGGTTGGGTATTGATAATAACCATAGCAGGGATACTACTAATGATAATATCAGGGAGTTGATCACACGCCAATACCCCTAATAAATGTATGTGTCTCTTAACCTTCTTTTTAAGAACACTAGTTAATTCTATAGTATTCATGATAAGTATCTAGTTTTAGTACTCAATAATAATCCACTAAGACTTGTCTACGGTTTGATACCTCTATGACTGAATCGAAAATAGCATAACAGATCATATTGACGGTATGAGGTAAAGGGGCTCTAAATCGAGCCTCCAAACGTACATTCCCAGACCGAACCAATGATACGTGGGCTCCGCAACCCTCGTCTGGTTCTAGATTGAAACAATACAATGTATATCCATGACCAAAATCTCTTCGTGTGATGGCTAGTCCTCTGTCTTTCAGTTGACGACCCGTGGCCTGTATCATCTGATAATATTCACGTCCATACTGACCATTATCGAAGGTTGGTTGAAAAGGCCTCCCCGGGAATGATTGACTGTCCGTATGTAGATTCAGGAATTCTAAATTGTAATGGTGGAATTTGAAGGGGTTCCTTGTGTAACTTCCGGTGAATGCTTCATGATCAACAAACCCGATAACTATAAACTTAGGTATCTGACCTAAAAATAAGTTCTCTTGGTTGCATACTCGTGCTCCATTCGGTATAGAAACGGTCTTCAAGCACACTCTATCAATAGGATATTTGATATTTGTTTGGGTTAAAGCTCTGGCATGTCCCATTCGGACACCCGGCGCTACCGATACTTTCTTTATGAATAGACTAGCTGATACAATTTTAACCTTATGAGCATCAACAACAGTTGTAGCCATCAGACAGAAATCATCTTTTGCACGTATAAATTTAATCTTGAGATCGATACCATTTATAAGTAATTTTTCTTGAAAAAACATATCAGAATGAATAGGAGCTATAATATCTACAATTGTACTATCTGCAGTGTATGCAGCTCTAGTAGTCAAACCTGCATTTGCACCACCAGGGTTTGTAACATCCATATGTCCACAGGTATCTTTAGAGAAGAGGCCACATCCGAATTGGGTGGATAATGTATCCTCACCATAATTCAATAAACATTCCAATACCCCTCTATAAGGATAAGTATTAGATGCATGTGATATGAGTGTATCCCCCAGCATAATATCCACTTGTGAGAATAGTGAACATCCTGGATAATTGACAAATCCTACTTCAGCACCTGCAGCAAGATTGGTTCCATCAGCGTTCGTAATTTTCGCTTGTATATGCAAATATGTATTATTCAGATCGATATAATCCTCAGAACTCCCGGTGATGTAAAACTCTATAGGTGAAGTATCCGTGATGGCTGACAACGGGTTTATCTCATGGTAAGTATTCTTATCAATTGATGTCTGTGTTAGGCACACAGTGAAGAGGTCTAGTTCACTCTTTGAACATTCTTGTGATTGAGTATGTATTAACGACATAGTGAAATAATGGAGTACAGTTAAAAGATGTCTCTAGCTGACGGTCTAATAGTCCTTCTAACACGACGTCTGGTCTTTGTCTTCTTCTTATGGGTCTTTCCTGCTCTTTTATATGTCTTTCTACGCTTCTGGACACGCCCATGTGACTGGAACCTTGGAGGTCGCTTTATACCCCTCCTATGATGAATCATTAATCCTGACCCCTCCTGTCGGGGTTTTGATGGTCTATTCATAATATGGGTGACCACATCCCCCACGATATTTTTAGCTGCGGTCTTGAGGTGTGGCTTAGCCATATTGAAACCACTCTTTAAAAGTGGCATAGCGAATCTAAATAGATTTCTAAACATACCCCCCAACCCCGCCCCATACTGTGTGGCTGATCCCGTAAACCCTGGAAGTCCGGATCCTGCTTGATTAGCATAATATGCCATATATCTGTCATCATTCGCAATGTATGGAGAGCCCTTCATTATGCTCACGGTCCTAAGATCTATCACGTACAGGTCTAAAGTGTAATTTAGCGACTACCTTCCCATATGTAAATGGCACATATAGATTCTGATCAGTCTTCAGAGAGATTTCTATATCACCTATCATAGACCGGGACAGGCGGGTGTAGTGTGGTTTATCATACAAGAGGTATGGCATACGGCGGGCTTCGTCGGCTGTATTTATACTTCTCAACAATGGGACATAACTATCCCCTACAATCTGATAATCCACAATGTCTGTATACACATATATATTATAACAACCTCCGGAGATATCAGCAGGGTGTGGACTATAACGCATAGGATCATGTAATGGTGATATTTCGAATTTCTTTTCGGGGTCGAATCCAAGAATTAGTGCTAGACGCCCTCTAAATACCACTGTCATGCCCTCACCCCCTATAAAAAAAATGCGATTTTCAATAGCATTAAACATCATGGTTAGTTTTTTTATTCTATGGTGTAGTAGATTATTTATTTCTTTAATAACCTTAGAAATGCTATCGTAGACCCCTGGAGGTAGCATTATGTGTATAGGGGTTATTAATAAACCATCTGCTTTACGTGGAGTAAAAGTTATCCAACCATCCTCTTTTGTAAAATTATGCCAGTTACGAGGGTACTGTAACTCGATTAACCCCACCTCATAAGGTTCTTTGAGGGTGATAGGTTTAGCTAGTTTAGTTCTATAATTCCATATCTTATTAGATGGGTATACATCTAGTGATGCATTACTAGGTAGTGTTATATAAAACCCTTGTCCTTCCATTGTGTACTGCTGCTATAACTACAGTCCTACGATATGATTCATACAA
This sequence comes from Electrona antarctica, assembly GCF_951216825.1. Classification (NCBI taxonomy): domain Eukaryota; kingdom Metazoa; phylum Chordata; class Actinopteri; order Myctophiformes; family Myctophidae; genus Electrona; species Electrona antarctica. Next base: position 52,553,698 of record NC_136807.1, read on the forward strand.
TCTCCTCCATTGCCTTATATACCTATACTTCACTACTATTCTTGATCAATAATTTCACTATCAGGTATCCATGAGTTGAACTTCTCACCCCATCCTAACCATTTAACTAATACCATTATACGACCCCCACACTTTTTCTTTTTTAGTATTTTTTCTATTTTGAAAGTCTTATTTTTGTCTATGACAACTTTCTGTAGCTCCTTTTCATAAAATGTCCCTTGTATATTCTCGCCTGAAGTATCCTGTAGTTTGTAAACAGGTGGGGATCTAGGGATACATTCTGTTATTTTAAAAAATTCATCTGTAAATGTCTGTTCATAACCTTTCCTAAACACACCTCTGTATTTTGAGATGCGTACAGTCTCACCCATACTGTATTTAAATTTGATCCTATCACTATTCTTAGACTTGTATAGATTGTTGAATACTATATTCTCATTATCCTTATTAACCATAGATGGAGACATTTTAATAGACCTATGGTATGATCCATTATATGCGTCGACTAGTTGTTGTAGAACAGGTATATATCTCCGCGAATTGACTGATGTCAAGTAACGCCACATCTTTGTCTTCAGACTCCTATTGAAACGCTCCACTATACTAGCCTTTGTCTCATTATCAGTCGAGAAATGGTGGACACCATATTCACTCATCAATTGCTGAAATGTCTTGTTATAAAACTCTTTCCCCGCATCCGTCTGTAGTTTATGGGGGGTTCTCCCCTCATTCAAGATATCTTTAAAGGCCTCTGTAACACATGCCCCAGTCTTATTGTGTAGAGGTCTCACCCATGCATATTTCGAAAACACATCTATACAGGTCAGAATATACCTAACACCGTCATTTTCTTTAGAATATTCCCCCATTTCAACTAGATCAGCTTGAAATTGTTTATCTATACCGCTTACAAATACTCTATTTCTCCTGAAATACTTTGCAGCAGGAGCATGAAGTGTATAGACATCCTGTTTCTCTAACCACTTTTTAACCTCCACTATTTTAGGGGTGACCCCTTCTTCTGTTTTAACAGCTGTGATCAGTCTGGATACCCCTCCTAACCCCCCAGGGTTACCAGCATCATAATATATCTTCTGTAAAGCTCCGTCCATCATAACACCTATACCAACAATGAATAGATTGTACACTAATCCGTATTAAGTATTGGTTTTATTATTAAAAACATACACCGGCATCAATCATATTCATATACATCACACATGATGTTTCATCGACAGCAATCATCCGTCGAACGGCATATACAACATTATGTCTAGGGCCTTCATATGCACATTGTTTATGCTTTAAGACACACATATCAATGATATAGGCGCACATGATCATCACATAACATACTCCTTTTGAGTTGCATTGTTTTTGATTAAAAAAACTGCTTACAACAGCCATTACATTGTTATCATTAATGATATACCCATTTGGGGCATCATACATAGCTACCAACTTTTCATATATAACACTTGTAGTTTTTACATACTGTATATGGTTTCTAAAAATATCATACCCAGGGGGAAAGTATTCATTTTCATCAGAGTGTGTATACTGATCAATAACAGTATTCATCAAGGCTACAAGCCTATTACAAATAGGATTCTCAACACTATATAGTGCCCCCATTATGTAGAATATCGACGCGGGGGGAGCTTTATTGTTCTTCGACCCATATGCTACTACACTGTTGTATAGTTCTATACCATTTAATCTCGGCCTCATTATTTATCTGATGCAGCTTTTCAATAATATACGGTTCAGCGACCCACTCGCTAATAATCACATCGGCAGCCCCCAAGAGTCTTGATACATGCACATCAATGCTACGCTCCATCACCAAGGCATGGTTCAATGCGATAGGTAATGACTGTGTAAACACCTTATCACATATAGCATCATAGTGTCTCTCGAAATAATATACCTCCGGTTCTGTCAAACATGCATGCTGGAGCTGACTAGGGTGATTGATTCTACAACCGTAGCAGTCTGATTGTAGATCGCGTAAAATTACACTCTCGGTAATCCACCCTAGCACGCCTCTGAGTATAGCAATGTCCTCAACCACCAAACGCTGATTCTTCTGGACACCGTCTTTAGATAATTCCGATACCGTTGCACCCAGGGGGACCTCCTCTGCACCCCCTGTATGGATGATGGACCTACAATCCTCAGAAGCACACACCCCGATCAGATCACGCTGGTTCTGACTTTGTCCAAACTCTTTAATCCATGTATAGATTGTATCATCATCCAGATCAGATACAGTATAATCCACAGCATTATCTGTAGAGTTGTCCATAGACTGAAGATTCCACCCTAAATAAGGATGTAAAGAAGAAAAAAGTCATTATATAAAAATAATACATATAGTATGTATAAACACAACAACCACAATACACCATAATTATAATAACAAAGCATTATAATAAGTATTAACTATTTACCGTTATTGAAATTCAGGAGAATTCAAGTCTTCGGCTGAGCGGCAATTCAGACAGGTAAGGAACGGTATACATAGCATCAATGCAACTACACGACCCAAGGCCGTGAAGAATCCTTCTCCTGATGCATTCGAATTCGTGACTGAAATATCCTCGGATGATAGTGTGATCAATCTGCCTGAACACACACTGCAACGAGTCCCCTGCATAACGCTGCATGACAAATAGATCTCTGTTTTCACAAATACAAGGGTCCATGGGGTCTAGAGACAATACATTATTCCCCTCGTTACTACCCCAAATATCACTTTCCTCTAATTTAAAATCACACACGCACCTGGCCGAACCATCATACACTATATGTGATTCAGATTCCTTGCTCATAGTACGTCTAAGGACCCCACCATTCTTCTTCTTAGGAGCATAACAAACTTCCTCACAAATCATCACATCATTAACACTATCATGATGCACGGTATCAGACATACCTTCACCATCAATTGAAGTCATGACCAGGCGTATGAATGAATAACCAATATGTATTAGGTTAGGTAGAACACCGGTGTTTTTGAGAGGATCCTACATACACTGCATGCTAACACACTCTCTGTATTTATTGTGAGTCTACACATTCAGATAAGACATGCCCCTACCCTGTATAACCCAATCACACTAGACCCCACCTACCCATAGTAGACCAACCCCCATACACACCCACACTGCATACCACCCCCCTCTCTAATTAACATAATTAACACATTAACACAACAAACAGATGTTTTGATGGGGATGGGGGTTTACAACTGCACCTGGCACTTCAAAAAGATAAGGGACCCCCAATCTGCCAGCTGGCAGTTCAAAGAGAGAGAGAGATTTACAACTGCCACCTGGCACTTCTACAAAGATAAAGGGATCCCCCACCCCCCTCACCCCACATAGAGGTTAATCTAAAATTTCTATTGTTCTATGCACACCTGGAGTCTGTCTGTCTGTGGGACAACCCCCCTTCCTGAAAACACGCAGGCAGGGGACAGAGAGAGAGAGGGAGGGAGGGAGAGATGGAGCAGACTTAAACATTTAATGATATAAAACACTTAAGCTTAACACTTAAGCAATAACAAAAGCATGGCATACATCACATACATAAACATTAAGGTATGCATGGAATTTAGGGAATGCGTGGAATTTTATAATTATTATTATGCTAATTATATTTATGATTTTATGAGTTATGGGTTTATGAGTTATGGTTTTATGCTAATTATATTTATTAATAAATTAACATAAATTAACATAAATTACTCACTAGCGCCCCCAGTGGCCAAAATGTGTAAGGTACAGCCCTATATATAGACTACTGGCTACTTAAGCTCACCAGTCTGCAATGTGCTCTTCCTGCCTTCCTCTGCATATGGTCCCTGGTTGTATGTGATGTTTTTTCCCACCTCCACCCCAGCACCACCGGTGGGCTCTGCTATTTATGTTCCCCATGGGGGGTTATTGTATATCTATCTCCCTGCTCTTTATATTCTGTGTTATTGCTTAACCATGCCGAGCCGGGAGAAATCCAGCAGAGCCGAACGCCAAGTCTAATATCATATGCACACTCATTACTCATTCTGTAATAAATATTGGTAAATCTATTCGTGAGTTGTCTGACTGAACTATTATTATTATTATTGCTATTATGAAAGTTACTTCTTGTCCAAAATGGGCATTTTTCCCATGGTAAGTATCTTAGTATACAAACCATGTAGTATATAATTAAAAACTATGTAGGGACACTTTTGTGTTTTGTATTCCTTTGATAAATGTAAACAATGGTTGTGCAGTTACAAACATTCAAAGTCAATAGTTTTTTTGCTTTTGTTTATAGGAGTACTGTGTGTGGTAATTTCAGTCAATCACATGAAACAACCTTTGGAAGCTAATGACAAACCTTGAAATGTAGGGAGCACATCATAGTTTGACAAGATTAAGGTTCTGTCATGAACAATCACATACTATTAACACAATATCACAAACAGCCGTTCCTTCACCAAAGCTGATTGTACCTGATGTTGTGCTTCTGAAATGAATTGGAGCAATCATGTGTAAATTAGGTTTCTATGGGGACTTGATGGTCCAAACTATCTTAATGGTTCAGCTTGAATAGCTCTTTCCTACTCATGTTCTCAAATGGAAAATTATCTGGTTACCATTTCAGATTTGTCTGCATTCCAACTGAGAGAGAAGAAATTAGCACACGTATTTGTATATAGGCCTAATTAATTTTATACTGATATATGTGGTAAGCATTTCTAAAATTAAAACCTGTGAAATAAATACTGTGTCATAAGTTATGTAGAGCCCATGGGCCTTATTCTCTTCATATTACTTTATTATTATTATTATTATTATTATTATTATTATTATTATTAACACATTTCACATTATGATATAGTAATCATTATGTTAGTGAAATGGGTATGGAGACGTGGGAAGATCTCTGTTACTGAACAAACAATATAACAATGATTAACAAGGCCTTATACAACACCTTTAACATTTCACAAAGTATGTCCTGTACAGAAACAAGACCACTGTCTTCTTATATACTAAACAGTGTTGTAACTAACGCCCTTACATCACGTTACGTTACCTAACGGCGCTACTTTTTGCAGTAACTTCTAACGGAGGCTTTACATTTCCCTATTCCATAACGGCCTTATAGTTATTGTCCGAGCGTTACCCGCGTTATAGCGTTATTATGTCAACGTATGATCCAAGTGAAAAGTTTCCCCATACAGCGCCGTGAGTCTGTCATACAGGCTCTGTGCTGACTGCTGCTGAGAGAGCGCTCTGTGTTGTACTGTGTTGACAGTTTGTGCTCTCATACTAGCCTCTGAGCCCACATGGCTAGTGCTACGCACCCTAACATGAACAAAGCATGTCGCAGAAGAGGTCATTGATTGGCTAACGTAGGGCCAGATTTCAGGGTAAGCCAATCAGAGACAGTCTGACAGAGTAAGGCGGGTCTTACTCTTACTCTTATGGCATTGGCTGTGGCAGAGCCTTAGGGCGCGTTCAAGGATAGTCTAAGAAGGATGAGACGCGAAGACCGTACGGGCGACGCCATGTTGCTTTGGAAGGAAAGAAACATGCGCAATGGGCTATATGCAGCCAACACTTCCGCGTTCAGCTTCCTTGGTCTCAACTGCGCATGTTTCTTTCCTTCCATGGAGCACCATAAGCAACATGGCGTCGCCCGTGCGGTCTTCGCGTCTCATCCTTCTTAGACTATCCTTGGGCGCGTTCAGGAATAGCCTTAGAGTATATAGGAATAGCGCACTGAGCCCAATGTGCAATGCAAACTAATAGGCGAGTGCGCTGCGGTGTGGTATTTACCGTATTTCCGAACGCGCCCTTAGTCACAGACTCACAGACACACAAACCCTTGTAAGTTAACGCATACACAGAAAAGGCCGGTCGAACGTACATTACCACACGCTACAATGGCAAATGACAGCGAGATCGGATGCTTTGCGGGTTGGAAATTTAATAATTATTTTGAGTTCTTGAGGGTAAAGGACGACAAAAACATTGAGGTGAAATGCAAATTATGTGGCGGACATAAAGCATTGTCTTCAGCCAAGAAGAGCAATGCAAATCTAGTAAAGCATCTCAAAACAGTCCATGAGGGTACGACACTTGTGGCCAAAGACCAAGACCCTACCACCACCCCAGGTACCAGTGCGGGCAGTGCCTCACAGTCAGATGGACCAACACCACCAAAACAGACAAAAATCGATTTTAAATCGTTTTTTATATTATTATTTTTTAAAGTAAAGTAAAGTAACTTTAAAAGTTACTTTCATAAAGTAAAGTAAAGTAAAGTAACTTAAGTAACTAAAGTTACTTTTTTAGATAAGTAACTATAACTATAACTCTTTACTTTTTAAAAGTAACTTGAACAACACTGATACTAAATAAGTGGAAACAAATTGAACTTACATTACAACTTAACACATGAATAAAAAACGTACAAGGGGTGTGGTATATACTTGTAAAAGACAAGATGTGAAGGCTTGTGTACTATTTATATAGACTGTGCAATCATTTTAGGGGGTTGTGGCAGTTTCAGTCTTGGGAAACAAATAGGCCTAACTGTTTTTAGTTCTGTTTTCTTCTTGTTTTGACTAAATGTTTACAGTCAAGATTTGATTTTTTTTATCTGTGGTTTGTAAGTATTCGAAGATAAATTGGTGGAACCATTGGCGTGTAACCTGTATATTGTGTATAATATGCATTTATGATTTTATGTAGACTTTGTTTGTCTTTGTATTTGTATGTTTTTTTATGTCACTATGGACCATGTGTCTTTAAAAGTTTGATTGATGGATTTAATATTGTTAGACTGTAAATATATTATCCAGATACCTAGTCCATACGTATTGGATTTATATTAAATATATTTTAGCAATCTCCCAGTTGCCAGTTTATTTCTAGAATATTGCATAGAGCATGCCCTGGGGGAGGAGATAGATAGGGGTGGAGCACATGCAGCAGTTTGTTAGGTTATGATTGGCTGAGACCTGGTTCTATTGTTCTCCACTTTGGCCAATCAATCCCAAGCAGGTAGTGGTTCCACCTCAGGCTCTCTAGTATAAGAAGAGTTTGTAGTTGTCATTTCTCCACAACTCCTCCAGGATATCAATCATTTCTAATCACATCTGACTGTGGACTCCAGGCTTGAAGTGAAGATGGACTCTCTCAACACCACCACAAACGATTCTGCTCAACAGGGAGGACCCAATGATCACCAAGACCTCTGTAAGTTATTTACTGTGTCTATATGGATATACAGCACGTCATAAGGACTTTATTTTAAGATAAGGCTTGTTAATTGTGGTAATTAACATTAAACACATATTTGTCTTTGTTTCCAATTCAGTGTTGCATCATCAGTCTGGCTTCCCAGAGGTTCTACCAGAGGTGAATGAACAAAGAAGCTTGGCTAAGCAAAAATGCCACTGCTGTGATCAGTGTGGTAAATGCTTCCCTACAATGCCCAGACTTAAAATACACCAGAGGATTCACACTGGAGAGAAACCCTATGGATGTGATCAGTGTGGACAACACTTCTCTCAAATGTCCAACCTTAAAAGCCACCACAGAATCCACACTGGAGAGAAACCCTATGGATGTGATCAGTGTGGACAACACTTCTCTACAATGGGACAACTTAAATCACACCAGATGATTCACACTGGAGAAAAACCGTATGGATGTGATCAGTGTGGGAAACACTTTGCTCATTTGACCACCCTTAAAACACACGAGAGAATTCACACTGGAGAGAAACCCTATGGATGTGTTCAGTGTGGGAAACACTTCTCTCAAATGGTACACCTTAAAATACACCAGAAAACTCACACTGGAGAGAAACCCTAAGGATGTGATCAGTGTGAACAACACTTCTCTCGAATGGATAGCCTTAAAAGCCACCAGAGAATTCACACTGGAGAGAAATCCTATGGATGTGATCTGTGTGGCCACCACTTCTCTGACAAGTCCACCCTTAGAAAACACCAGAAATGATTGTTATGTGTGTGGAAAAGCTTTTGGTATATTTGTGTGAACATACAGCTGCATGTATAGATCGATTTTGTTTTCAACTGAAAAGAGGGCACTGTTTTTCATTTCTTTTTTTACGATGGGTTCTCAGATTGAGTCCCACCAAACCACCTCGTAGCAAGTCCACAAATAGTGTGGGATCTTGAGGTGGTCTTTTTTTGTGAAACAATTTGAACGCACAACAGAGTCAATGCATAGATTGCACTCTACTGCTGTTGCACTGCATGGTACTGTCACCTATGTCTGTTAAGAGACTGCATTTGTATCTGATGCTGCAAATGTTTGACTACTTGCAAAAGAAGCATTTCTAATTGTATGTATTGTTCCCTTGCACATTATGTATATTAGACATTTTATATTAGATATTGTGTTACGTTCACATCATTGGCTGCATTCCAACTGAGAGAAGAACATTTTGTAAATAATTGTTCTATTGATATATGTTGTAAACATGGTTGAAATAAACGTGTTACGTTGAAATATGCGTTGTGTACGTTCTTAAATATGGCCCAGAACAGGATCACATTTTCCAGTTAACTTAGCCTATAAAGAATTACATTTTTATAGCACTTTTCCAAGTGCTCAAAGCACTTACACACTTACCCTCTGCGTCGTTCGGCCGCTATATCCTCATGTCGCGCCCAACGCCGAGCCTCAACACCACCCGCGGAACAATGGTCATTGCACTGCCACCAAAGTCGCCTCCCTTCCACATTTCTTTACTACAAACACTATCGCCCCAATCAGCCTGCACGCACACACATGGACACGGAACACTGTCGCCAGGTCTATGAAAACAAGCCCAGAGAAAATGCCATTCAACACGCTACTTACACACACTACAACTCGCGGACCTGGCAACACTGCATCCTGCATCCATTGGCTACAATTGCTAATTTGTTGCCACATCTAAGAAAACAAGCCTGCAAACCCTGACTTCCTACAGGCTACTTCTTACACACACTACCACGCGCTTACAATATGTGGACCTGGCAACACTAACATGCCCTCTTCCATTGGCTCTAACCCCACCACGTGACCCACAAGTTTCCATGTTACATTGCATAGTTCCCAAAAGCCAACCGGAACTACTGGGCTATACGCGAAAATATGAGCAAGCGTCGGAATGGAAGGTGACACAGACATTGTAAATGAGCTATACCCCCGAACTGTGGAGGGTAGCATTGCACGTAGTCTGCAAGCCGGCCGGAAACCAAATGAAGAAGAAGAACTAGCCTACCGAAAGTTACACACTACACACACACACACACATTAGAAGAACAAGACACGCTGCAACAACGCGCTGCAACACAAAACAGCTGCGTACAACGCAGTGTCACTGCAGACACATGGGTTCACAGTACACTGTGTGGAGGACTTCTGTATCACAACGTGGGAGTACTTTAACTGACAAGTGAGAGTGTGTGTGTGTGCGGGGGGGATTCGCATCGCGATAAGTCAGTGAGTGAGTGCGCGCAGTAGGCTACACATAATATTTACCAAGCGTGTGTCTACGATGTGTAGCCATCCGTTAGATGTATGAAGTGGAGTTAGTCAAATCCCGCAATTTCCTTCTTCCCATATTGCGCTGCAACGTAACTCTAGGATTCTACTATCTCTACATTTATTGATTGCATACTAGATAGAACGTCCTTGCGGTCATGTTTCCATCCATCCATGTCTTATATATGTATTAGTAAACACACAATAACAATTCAATATCATCACAACATAAAACAACTAATAGTACAGCCCTGAAAGGTGGATTTACAGACCTGTTGGATGGGGTCAGGACATTCCACACTTGGGTGATATTGCAGTGCTGTTAAGGAGAGATAATATAATTTCATATTGTATTAATATTCTGATATAAATCACTGCTAGTGTTTGGTCAGTAACGTAATGTTACATGCCATCTCTTTGGTAAACTGTCCAATCAAGGCATCCTGCACATTTACCAGTTTCACACTGTGAAATAGTAATAATAGGTTCCAAGTGATAGACCTATTTCTGTAGTTTTGGTGAAACTCATCACTCATTAACAGGTGATCTGTCCAATGCCAGGTGAAAGAATGCAGGTTTTCTTCATTATTTTCATTCAAAAATACTTTGAATGAAAGTTTAATCACAACCCATTGAAACTAATTTCACACTCAAGAGTGTTCCACGTTCCTTCACAACAACACAACCTGAACGGAAGTCTTACACTGTAAGGTTTCCATATTTAAATGAACATGAATTGATTGATTGATGAATTTATTCAAAGATTGGAGAATTACAGTACATTACAAGCACAACTCAATACAGAAGTATTGTGTTGTTATTGTGTTTGTTTAGTTGTTCACTGGACACATTACCATTCTGAATTTGATACTTTTTAATATGAGCAAAATAAACACATGAAAAGTCAGTTGAGAGAGCAAAACTATCAAATATAACTAATAACTATAACTAATCAACTAATAAATGATAATAAAAAACAATGAATTGCCTACTGTGTCTTTGCAGAATTACAAAAGTGTGGATCAGAATACTTTATTACCCATAAAATAAATGTAGGCTACAAGGCTAAAAGGACATTTGAATTCTAACTAAGTAAACAAGAGAGAGAATACAGAAATGACTGAATATTTCATTTCAAGGTAGTGGTAAATGTATTCACAGCTAATAAAACAATAATGTCCATTCAGAATACTAGGCATAGGCCTATGTCATAGAATACGAGACGGCTCGCCCCTTTTCCAACTCGCCCAAAGCGGCGAAGATCGGTCGCCTCAACGGGAAGAGCGGTCGCCCCAACGGGAAGATCAGTCTATATAAGACCACTCAGTTCACACAGGTGTGATTTTTTTAATAGTATACTCTTTATTGTTTTTCTCTAGATCGAGACAGTCATATTAAAACACATCTATAGTGTCCCGATTGCGCTCTGTCTAGCTGCCAAATTAAGATAGCAAATATAAGACTTCCGGTGGACGATCTGTTCAAAATAAGAGTACCCTCTAGTAAACTGAATCCATTGAAAAACTATTAATTTACACATTACAACTGTAAATTAAGCATTTCAACAATTCTCTAATTATTATTATTATTTGTTTTACAAAGAAACATAATGTTGTAGAGTCAACAACAATAATAATTAAAAAAATATAGCTAAATGGATACATTCTTAGTGCATGGCCTTTACAAATTGGACGGTGGACAAAAATCGGTTCTGTATCAATTGGTCTGACATACGCACTCTGCTATGCAGCAGAGGCGTAAAATAAAAAGTGGCAGGCCATCCAGTGCGGTCAGATGTAAAAAAGAAAAGTGCCGTTTCCAGACTATAGTGGACGCTGGACAAAAAACTGTTCTATAAATGGTAAAATGGTGCATTTATATAGCGCCTTTATCCAAGGCGCTTTACATAGATTGTGCATTACATTCACCCATTCATACACCAATGGCGGCGGAAACCATGCAAGGCACCAACCAGCACATCGGGAGCAATTAGGGGTTCAATGTCTTGCTCAAGGACACTTCGACACTAACTCTGGGGGAGCCCGAGTTCGAACTGGCGACCTCGCGGTTACCATCCGGAAACTCCACCCCTGAGCCACTGCCGCCCCTGAAAGGTTCTATGTTTCAACTGGTCTGACATACGCACGTGTTCAGAGAGACCTCCTCTACAACACCGCACTGTCCGACAGGGAATCCAAGCTAATAGAAACTGCAGGGTTTCTATTCCTTAAAAGTTGCACTGCGATAATGGCCATCGTTCTCACGATAATAAAAACACTGGACGTGTTTCTGAACTGCCCACAGCCCTCCTATGAGACACAGACATGAGTGGAAAACATTAGGGAGGACTAGGGATGCACAATACAATTTGTATCATAATCGGATTAACAGTTTGCAGAATTACAGTACATTTAAAATAAAACTCAATATAAAAACTGTCAACTGTGAGTGGACGAGTATTACACTTGTTTACAAGAGGGTCCACCATTTTCAATTCATCATAACATTTAGAGACGTACAAATATACACATTCCAAAAATAGGAAATCATCATAGAGGAGGTAAAAAAGGGAAAGAATATATACCGTGAGGGGGAAAAGGGGTGGGTGGGGGGGCCAGTTTCAAATTGCAGCCGTCCGTAGGTGCCCTTTGAGAGCAGTTTTGAAGGGATTTGCATGTCTTAATGAATGTTGGTAGGGCGTTCCACATTTTGGTGGCATAGGAGCGAAATGAATTTAGTCCCTTGTTTGTGCCGAATCTGGGTTGCACATGGTTTGTTGAACTCCCTCTGGTGGGTGTGGACTTTATTGACATTAAGGAAGTATTTAGACGGGTACATGGGTATCTTGGTGGAGTAGCAAATCTTGTGGACCAGACCTATTGCAAGATGCTGTACTCTGTCGTCAACCCTAAGCCATTCCAGCCTGTCATAATGGGCAGGGTTTTTTTTTTGTGAAACAATTTGAACGCACAACAGAGTCAATGCATAGATTGCACTCTACTGCTGTTGCACTGCATGGTACTGTCACCTATGTCTGTTAAGAGACTGCATTTGTATCTGATGCTGCAAATGTTTGACTACTTGCAAAAGAAGCATTTCTAATTGTATGTATTGTTCCCTTGCACATTATGTATATTAGACATTTTATATTAGATATTGTGTTACGTTCACATCATTGGCTGCATTCCAACTGAGAGAAGAACATTTTGTAAATAATTGTTCTATTGATATATGTTGTAAACATGGTTGAAATAAACGTGTTACGTTGAAATATGCGTTGTGTACGTTCTTAAATATGGCCCAGAACAGGATCACATTTTCCAGTTAACTTAGCCTATAAAGAATTACATTTTTATAGCACTTTTCCAAGTGCTCAAAGCACTTACACACTTACCCTCTGCGTCGTTCGGCCGCTATATCCTCATGTCGCGCCCAACGCCGAGCCTCAACACCACCCGCGGAACAATGGTCATTGCACTGCCACCAAAGTCGCCTCCCTTCCACATTTCTTTACTACAAACACTATCGCCCCAATCAGCCTGCACGCACACACATGGACACGGAACACTGTCGCCAGGTCTATGAAAACAAGCCCAGAGAAAATGCCATTCAACACGCTACTTACACACACTACAACTCGCGGACCTGGCAACACTGCATCCTGCATCCATTGGCTACAATTGCTAATTTGTTGCCACATCTAAGAAAACAAGCCTGCAAACCCTGACTTCCTACAGGCTACTTCTTACACACACTACCACGCGCTTACAATATGTGGACCTGGCAACACTAACATGCCCTCTTCCATTGGCTCTAACCCCACCACGTGACCCACAAGTTTCCATGTTACATTGCATAGTTCCCAAAAGCCAACCGGAACTACTGGGCTATACGCGAAAATATGAGCAAGCGTCGGAATGGAAGGTGACACAGACATTGTAAATGAGCTATACCCCCGAACTGTGGAGGGTAGCATTGCACGTAGTCTGCAAGCCGGCCGGAAACCAAATGAAGAAGAAGAACTAGCCTACCGAAAGTTACACACTACACACACACACACACATTAGAAGAACAAGACACGCTGCAACAACGCGCTGCAACACAAAACAGCTGCGTACAACGCAGTGTCACTGCAGACACATGGGTTCACAGTACACTGTGTGGAGGACTTCTGTATCACAACGTGGGAGTACTTTAACTGACAAGTGAGAGTGTGTGTGTGTGCGGGGGGGATTCGCATCGCGATAAGTCAGTGAGTGAGTGCGCGCAGTAGGCTACACATAATATTTACCAAGCGTGTGTCTACGATGTGTAGCCATCCGTTAGATGTATGAAGTGGAGTTAGTCAAATCCCGCAATTTCCTTCTTCCCATATTGCGCTGCAACGTAACTCTAGGATTCTACTATCTCTACATTTATTGATTGCATACTAGATAGAACGTCCTTGCGGTCATGTTTCCATCCATCCATGTCTTATATATGTATTAGTAAACACACAATAACAATTCAATATCATCACAACATAAAACAACTAATAGTACAGCCCTGAAAGGTGGATTTACAGACCTGTTGGATGGGGTCAGGACATTCCACACTTGGGTGATATTGCAGTGCTGTTAAGGAGAGATAATATAATTTCATATTGTATTAATATTCTGATATAAATCACTGCTAGTGTTTGGTCAGTAACGTAATGTTACATGCCATCTCTTTGGTAAACTGTCCAATCAAGGCATCCTGCACATTTACCAGTTTCACACTGTGAAATAGTAATAATAGGTTCCAAGTGATAGACCTATTTCTGTAGTTTTGGTGAAACTCATCACTCATTAACAGGTGATCTGTCCAATGCCAGGTGAAAGAATGCAGGTTTTCTTCATTATTTTCATTCAAAAATACTTTGAATGAAAGTTTAATCACAACCCATTGAAACTAATTTCACACTCAAGAGTGTTCCACGTTCCTTCACAACAACACAACCTGAACGGAAGTCTTACACTGTAAGGTTTCCATATTTAAATGAACATGAATTGATTGATTGATGAATTTATTCAAAGATTGGAGAATTACAGTACATTACAAGCACAACTCAATACAGAAGTATTGTGTTGTTATTGTGTTTGTTTAGTTGTTCACTGGACACATTACCATTCTGAATTTGATACTTTTTAATATGAGCAAAATAAACACATGAAAAGTCAGTTGAGAGAGCAAAACTATCAAATATAACTAATAACTATAACTAATCAACTAATAAATGATAATAAAAAACAATGAATTGCCTACTGTGTCTTTGCAGAATTACAAAAGTGTGGATCAGAATACTTTATTACCCATAAAATAAATGTAGGCTACAAGGCTAAAAGGACATTTGAATTCTAACTAAGTAAACAAGAGAGAGAATACAGAAATGACTGAATATTTCATTTCAAGGTAGTGGTAAATGTATTCACAGCTAATAAAACAATAATGTCCATTCAGAATACTAGGCATAGGCCTATGTCATAGAATACGAGACGGCTCGCCCCTTTTCCAACTCGCCCAAAGCGGCGAAGATCGGTCGCCTCAACGGGAAGAGCGGTCGCCCCAACGGGAAGAGCGGTCGCCCCAACACGCGGTGAATTCGCCCCCAAAAGTCCGGAGAATTCGCCCAAAAGTCCGGAGAAGTCGCCCCAACAAAGAGAGAGAGAGATTTTTTACATGTAGCTGTTATGTCTCACTGACAGCTGTTTGATTGTGCTGCGCTCTTGCATATTCCTGTGTTGTTTGTGATGATTGGGGGGATTATCTGGGATCGACTACTTCAGTCTTGACATACAACATGATGTGTGATGATGTTGCTTTGCCTTATTATTGACTCTGAGTTTTGAAAGTAAAGAAGAGTTGTGTTTAAGCTGTCATGGTCCACTGATTCACAATAGTACAATAGTAGCCTACTTTGAGATTTTTCCTGTACTTTTAAACAGAGAGAGAGGGGGGGGGGGGGGGTATGTGTCTAGTTATAGTGAGAGTGGAGGGGGCCCAAGGGGGGTCATCAGCCTCTTTTCTTTGAGTGTGCTGGGTCGTTACTACAACAACAACAACAACAGATCAACTGTAGGAATGTAACCATTTATTTGAGAGAAATAATATACAGATGCCACTTTAAAAAATAGTTGAACAAAAAATATATATACAACGCTTCTTCAATACTAGAAGAAAAAAAGTTGAACAAAAATATATATACACAACGCTACTTCAATACTAGCAGCAAAAAAAGTTGAACACAAATATATATACAATGCTACTTCAATACTAGCAGCAAAAACTAGTGTCCCATAGGGTTAGTTTCAAAGTCCAGCAAAAAGGTAATGGAAATGGTCTTCAGTGTCACGTAGTGGTCACTGGGACAGTGACAGTGGGCACTGGGACATGCACTTTAGTTGGAATTCTGTTCTACAGAATGGCCCATCATCAAAGGTGTCTGGCAGGCCATCATAGTCTAAGGTTTTAAATTCCTGTAATCTATAGGACTATATGGACCTGTATTGAGGTTGGAGCATTTGCATTCTGTAGGCTACCTGTTCTACAGAATGGCCCATCATCAAAGGTGTCTGGCAGGCAATTTTATGTAAGTGGGAAGCAACAAGAACTTGACACACACACAGCATACAATAACAGGCAGGCAATTTTATGTAAGTGTAAGTTTTTTTTTTTTTTTAATAAAAAAAAAAACATGTCAAAAAAATTAATGTTGTCACTGATGAGCTCGTTAACAGTCTATTCAACTACTAGTTGAGTTGTTGTGGATTACTCTCCTCACACTCTGATACAGCAGGACATGGAGAGGCTAACCATAGTTGTTACAGCTCAGTAGAGTTTCATTTCCCTTACCAAGTGAGGAATATAGTCTACTTACACACGATAGTCAAAGCAAAGAGATGCAAAGTGTCAGATTTCATGATGGCTACATGTCAATTTGCCATTTTGAATATTTTTGATAAAATAATGATTGCATTTTTAACTATTTTCGAGTGGTTTATTGGGTCTTTTTTCCACATCTCATACCAAACGTCTTGTAGCCTACAACTGTAATACAAATAAAGTCAATTTATGTCAATAAACAGTCTAGAAAACAAAGCCAAGTATCAAGTAGTGTAAGTCAACCCATGTGAGCTGCAACTGGCCGCGGCCCTCATCAAGTCACCTTTCGCGCAATGTGGCCCTTGCCCCAAAATGAGTTTGACACCCCTGCTTTACAGGATCTCCTCACTGGTCAACAAAAACACGTTGAAGACCTTAACAGGAGGTACAAGGTTTCTTTGACTATGCATGCACCTCCTGGTACCACAGCACCTCAAAGGCCCTTACAACTAGGCTCCAGACTTCCCAAAACAAACTGGTCAGGCTCCTACTTGGCCTCACCCCCCGAACCCACCTCACCCCTGCCCACTTTGACAGGCTGGAATGGCTTAGGGTCAACGACAGAGTACAGCATCTTGCAATGGGTCTGGTCCACAAGATTCGATACACCACCAAGATACCCATGTACCTGTCTAGATACTTCCTTAATGTTAACGAAGTCCACACCCACAACACCAGAGGGAGTGCAACGAACCATGTACAACCCAGATTCGGCACAAACAAGGGGCTAAATTATTTCCGCTCCTATGCCACCAAAATGTGGAACGCCCTACCAACAGTCATTAAGACATGCGAATCCCTTGACTCCTTCAAAACCGCTCTCAAAGGGCACCTACGGATGGCTGCAATTCGAAACTGGCCCCCGTAACATCTGAATCCCCCCACACCGCCCCCCCCCCCCCCCCCCCCCCTTTTTTCCCTCACTGTATATATTTATTTTCCCTTTTTACCTCCATTATGATGAATTCCTGTTCTGTTCTTTGTCTATATAGAAGTGTCTATTTGTACGTCTCTAAATATTTTGATGAATTGAACATGGTGGACCCTCTTGTAAACAAGTGTAATGTTTAATTGGGTCGTCCACTCACAGTTAACAGCCTTTGTATTGAGTTTGTGCTTGAAATATACTGTAATTCTGCAAACTGTTAATACATATTTCAATCAATTAATCAATCAATGTAAACAAGTCTTTAGTGCTTTTTTCTGGTTTTACTTTTATCCCCATTCGCAGTTTTTGTACTGACTTGTGCTTTCTTTTGAAATCTATCTCATCTTCATTCAGTGACAGTTACACACCTCCTCCACCAGGCGGTGAAAGACAACAAGTGCTTGGATCCTTTGCTGCTCGTGCTTGTAGCACGTTGACCCGGAAGTAAATGCGTGTTGTTTATTTTTAGTAATTGTGGGAGCATGCTGCGTCCATTGCTCTTTGTCGACTTTGTGCCTAAAGTTTACACATTACTTTAGACGTTATAATATAAATATATTACAGTAGGAACAGAAAGCGTGGTGAAAATGTCTCCTAAAGTAGGTAAAAGGATTCAAATGGAGTCTGTATGGCTGAAGATAAATGAACACATGACGTCGGTGGGAGAGGAGATATTGTGTGTTTTGGACAAACAGCGTGGTGTTGATGTTTGTAGTGTGACGCTTAATGTCAGAGTGTTTGTGTTGGAGCGCCTCAGCGCGGTGGGAGAGTTCATATGCAACCTTTTCCAGAGAGAGATGGAGACACTAGAAACTCTGCTGGAGAAACAGAACAAACTGCTGGACGTGATGCTGCAGCCACACATCAGACTACACAGAGCAGGTTGGTAAACACATTAACTTTTTCCAGTAGCGTATAGCTGTCTTCTAGGAATGACTAGGAAACTTGTTGGCTGCAGATGAGCCAATTTGTGAGTGGTGTAAACCACTCCTACAACTGGCTTTGTTAGTTTACGTGTCTGTCTCTTCGTACCAAAAACTGAGCATGGTTGCTATGGTCACCCAGTTAACCCGGGTGTGATTTCAGCTTTGTTAGTTTACGTGTCTGTTCGTACCAAAAAATTAGCATGGTTGCTATGGTCACCCAGTTCAAACGGGTGTGATTTCATTACGTCAGACCACAGTTGATCAGTCTATATAAGACCACTCAGTTCACACAGGTGTGATTTTTTTAATAGTATACTCTTTATTGTTTTTCTCTAGATCGAGACAGTCATATTAAAACACATCTATAGTGTCCCGATTGCGCTCTGTCTAGCTGCCAAATTAAGATAGCAAATATAAGACTTCCGGTGGACGATCTGTTCAAAATAAGAGTACCCTCTAGTAAACTGAATCCATTGAAAAACTATTAATTTACACATTACAACTGTAAATTAAGCATTTCAACAACTCTCTAATTATTATTATTATTTGTTTTACAAAGAAACATAATGTTGTAGAGTCAACAACAATAATAATTAAAAAAATATAGCTAAATGGATACATTCTTAGTGCATGGCCTTTACAAATTGGACGGTGGACAAAAATCGGTTCTGTATCAATTGGTCTGACATACGCACTCTGCTATGCAGCAGAGGCGTAAAATAAAAAGTGGCAGGCCATCCAGTGCGGTCAGATGTAAAAAAGAAAAGTGCCGTTTCCAGACTATAGTGGACGCTGGACAAAAAACTGTTCTATAAATGGTAAAATGGTGCATTTATATAGCTCCTTTATCCAAGGCGCTTTACATAGATTGTGCATTACATTCACCCATTCATACACCAATGGCGGCGGAAACCATGCAAGGCACCAACCAGCACATCGGGAGCAATTAGGGGTTCAATGTCTTGCTCAAGGACACTTCGACACTAACTCTGGGGGAGCCCGAGTTCGAACTGGCGACCTCGCGGTTACCATCCGGAAACTCCACCCCTGAGCCACTGCCGCCCCTGAAAGGTTCTATGTTTCAACTGGTCTGACATACGCACGTGTTCAGAGAGACCTCCTCTACAACACTGCACTGTCCGACAGGGAATCCAAGCTAATAGAAACTGCAGGGTTTCTATTCCTTAAAAGTTGCACTGCGATAATGGCCATCGTTCTCACGATAATAAAAACACTGGACGTGTTTCTGAACTGCCCACAGCCCTCCTATGAGACACAGACATGAGTGGAAAACATTAGGGAGGACTAGGGATGCACAATACAATTTGTATCATAATCGGATTAACAGTTTGCAGAATTACAGTACATTTAAAATAAAACTCAATATAAAAACTGTCAACTGTGAGTGGACGAGTATTACACTTGTTTACAAGAGGGTCCACCATTTTCAATTCATCATAACATTTAGAGACGTACAAATATACACATTCCAAAAATAGGAAATCATCATGAATGAATGAATGAATTTTATTTATATAGCACCTTTCCAAACAAAAAGTTACAAAGTGCTTTACAGACAGGATTAAAAAACAACAATCATAAAGAATAATCAAGAACATCAGAATTAATAAAGCATAACATCAGATCAAAACAAATCACGGACAGAAAGAAAGGTAAATAAATGAAAAAATATATATACATACACACCTACATACATATACACATGTACATACTTTCATACATACACCCATACACACACACACACACACACACACAGGTCTACATACACCTACACACATACATATAAGACTGAAATTAGGAAAAACACTTGACATACAGGTGTGTTTTTAAAAGCTGTTTAAAGGCGGGCACTGTCTCCGCTTGCCTAAGGGCCAAGGGGAGGGCATTCCAGAGCGATGGAGCGCGGGCCGCAAAAGACCGGTCACCTCGGGTGACAAGATGAGTTATAGGTGGGACTAGAAGGGCCCTATCTGCAGATCTGAGGCTGCGGACCGGCCTGTGGGGTCTTAGCAAATCTGTGATGTAGCTGGGGGCTAGTCCATGTAGGGCTTTAAAAGTGATTAATAAAACCTTAAAATCGATCCTGTAGCTCACAGGGAGCCAATGTAGGGTAGCCAGGATTGGCGTGATATGTTCACGTTTACGTGTGTTGGTGAGTAGGCGTGCCGCGGAGTTTTGCACCATCTGGAGACGTGCTATGTTTTTTTTGCTCATGCCGGAATAAACAGAGTTACAATAATCCAGTCTTGAAGAAATGAAGGAGTGTATAACTGTTTCTAGGTCTGCATGTGACAAAAATGATTTAATTTTAGCAATGTTCCTAATCTGGTAGTAGCAGGACTGGACAACTTTGGTAACTTGGGTGTTAAAGGAGATGTCAGGGTCAAAGAAGACACCCAGGTTGCGGGCTGATTGTGTAATGTTTGCAGATAAAGTGCCGAGGTCAGAGTGGAATGGGAGGGTGGAGTGTGGAGGACCGAAAATAATAACTTCTGATTTAGAGTCATTCAATTTAAGGAAATTTTGCGACATCCAATTTTTTATGTCAGAGAGACAAGTAAGTAGCCGATGTACATTTCCGGTACTACCAGGTTTTAGTGGGATGTATAATTGCGTATCGTCGGCATAGCTGTGGAATTGGATGCCATGACTCCTAATGATGTTACCAATTGGCAACATATAAATAGTAAAGAGTAAAGGACCCAGAATCGATCCCTGTGGGACGCCACATTTAAACAGGGCCTGAGAAGAGGAGGCCTCTCCAATTGCTACGGAGAAACTCCTATCAGTAAGGTACGATCGGAACCACTCAAGTGCAGTGTTGTTTATGCCGACCAGGTTTCTGAGACGTTCAATTAAAATATTGTGGTCAACTGTGTCAAACGCACAGCTGAGGTCTAAAAGAAATAAAATTGAGCAGTCACCAGAATCTGCGTTTACAAGGAGATCATTAGTGACTTTTAAAAGTGCAGTTTCTGTGCTGTGTAAAGCCCTAAAACCAGACTGGAATGTCTCAAAGGTGGAGTTAAGATTCATAAAAGTAATCAGTTGATTGGACACAGTTTTTTCTAAAATTTTCGATAAAAATGGTAATTTAGAGATGGGCCTAAAATTGCTTAAAACTAGGGGGTCCAATGATGTTTTCTTTAAAAGAGGTTGGACTAAGGCCTTTTTAAAATTGGATGGGAATATGCCGGTGGACAGAGAACAGTTGATGATGGAGATAATGTTAGGGGCAACTGTCAGCAGGTTCTCCTTCAAGAAGGTGGTGGGAATTTTATCTAGGGGGCATGATGATGATTTCATATGAGAGACAATTTTAGTGAGAGTTTCCAAAGTGATAGGGTTGAAAGAGGTGAGTTGGGAGTGTGGTGCTGGACAGGCGTACGGGGCCGACAGTATCACAGGCAACTGCTGTCTAATTCCCTCTACCTTGGCAACAAAATGTTGGAGGAACGCTTCACACATTTCTGAGGAGGCTTCTAGGGATTGACTGGGGGGTGGGTTAATGACCGATTGAATGGCCTGAAACATTATCCGGGAGTTATGTGAGTGAGAGGCAATCAGTTTAGAGAAATGCTCACTTCTCGCAGTCTTAACGGCTGATTGATATTTCTGCATCAGCTCTCTGAGGTTATTATGGGACGACACCAGTTTATCTTTGTTCCATTTACGTTCGGCCTTTCTGCACAGTTTTTTAATGTCCCTGGTCTGTTCATTTTCCCAGGTAGTTGACTTGGGCTTTACGTGCTTGATTTTGAACGGGGCAATGGAGTCAAGGATGTGAGTACAGGCACTGTTAAAATCATTGACTAACTCATTTACAGAACGCTGGCCAGTAGGAGGGGAGGAGGGGGTGATAGCAGGAAAGGCCTGTTTGAAGAGATGATTAGAGTTAGGCTTAAAAGAGCGGGCGCGGTAGGACCTTGGTGGCAGGGGAGTTGGAGCAGGGAACAGAGACTGGAAGAGGATGGCTTTATGATCTGAAGGGGGGAAATCTGCAACATTTAAGTTGTGAAGGGGGAGACCATGTGACAGAACGAGATCAAGAGTATGACCTTTTGAGTGAGTGGGCCCAGTAATGTGTTGTACCAAATTAAACGATTCATACAGTGTAATGAAATCAGTGGCAAAGGCAGATGATGGACAGCAAACATGTATGTTAAAATCACCTAAAATACAGATATGATCATATTGAGGCATAATAACAGACAGGAGCTCGGCAAATTCAGCTAAAAAACCTGTGAGTTTCGGGGGTCTATAAATTAAAACAAATAAAATAGGCAGTTTGCCTTTGAGTAAAATACTAAAACTCTCAAAAGAGGAGAACGTACCAAAATTTACAATGGCCCCTTTAATATTTTCCTTATAAATTATGGCTAGGCCTCCAGCACGGCCAGATAGTCTGGGATGGTTAAAACTAAGGAAGTTGGGGGGGCAAGTGTCGTTTAGGGTTGCCAAATCACCAGGACACAGCCATGACTCAGTTATAAAAAATATATCTATATTATTTGATTGAATAAAATCTCTACAAATAAACGACTTCAATACCAATGATCTAACATTTAATAGGCCTATTGAGACAGGTGCCGTGGCCTGTGGGAGGAGGGTGGCTTGAGTAGTGTGAAAAATTGGAGTGATTAGGTTGTTTCTGTTTACTGAAAGGGCGCGCACAGACATTTCATTCATCAACTCTATCCTTAACGTTCTGTTTGAAATACGGACCGGTATATATTGTGGAGCGACAGTAAGAGGAACAGATAAAGGAGACGTTAATACAAGTGTAATTTGACCGACCGGCCACATGGGGGCAGGCGCTTCACACGAAACTGAGGTGGAACCACACTGACCGGAAGTCAAATTTCCGGTTGACCAGTTAGTGTGTGGGACCCCAAGTCAGGCGTGTGTGTCTAGAATGCGCTGCACATGAAATGATAGGGAATGATTTCCCAGTGTGCTAGGATGCAGTCCATCCCGGCTGTAAAATGCGTGGCGAGACCAGAAAAGGTGAAAGTTGTGGATGTACGTTATATTGCACGAGGAGCAAACAGACTGGAGCCAGTAGTGTAAGTCCAGCAGCCTACCGAAACGACTCTCCCCAGCGTGCAGCGGCGGAAAAGGACCCGACATAAAAATGTTTTTACCACAGCTGAGCAGGAGGTCGAAAATAATTTTAAAGTTCTTACGGGTCTCGACGGATGGTTTGTCATTTACGCCGACATGCAGGACGATCTTGGTGATGGAAGGAGGAAGCGATGCCAGAATGGTGGGGAGTCGGTTGACGAAAAATTGCGTATTTGCACCAGGATAGCAGTAAATTAAACCGTTCATCAAACGCAAATTCCTGGTCACAGAATCGCCAATCACCAGCACCGAGGGGGGGTGCCGGAGACTGGATCGTCTGGGGGTCTTGTGCGTGGACAACGGGGCTTTGGACGAGGGCTGTTTACTTTTTACTCCCGCCATGCTCGCAGGGGTGGGCTGAGAAGCAGCAGCAGACCGAGCCTGCAGCAATGGGACAGTGGATGGAGGAGCGGGGTTGAAATGGACAGAGGCAGGGCGGATACCAGTACGTCCGCGGCGGTCAGGGACTACCGCCTCCACCTTGTTATAAAGTGAGGGGTCAACATCCCCAACATTTCTGGCACGCGTAGTGCATCCGCGGCGGTCAGGGACTCTCACCTCCACTTCATTTTGAAGCGAGGGGTCAACATCCCCAACTTGTCTGGAGTGTGTACCCGGGCGCTTGTTGTAGCCGAGGGCTGCCGCCTCGCTGTAGGAGAGCGAGGGGTCGATCTCTCTCGGTAGAGCGGGTGGGGATGCAGCTCTACCCCGGCGCCTACTCCTCTTTGCCCTGGGGGTGGATTGGCGATCCACCAGGAGAGAGCTCAGAAGCTCAAAGCTGTTTTCCAGAGGAATGGGTGGTGAGACTACCAGCGAGGTATTTCTACACCGTTTGAGCTTGGAGCGGACTGGAATCCAGGCATCCGATACAGCCCTACCGGTGGTAGTACTAGCAGGCTGTTTCGGCTTGGCACCGAGGGAAGGCCAATCCTCCACCGTGATGATGGCACCGGCTCTGGGCAGTGGATCCACACACGGAGGCTCCTTCGGCAGGCCCATGGATTGGCGGCCAGACGCTGAGTGCTCCGGAGAGGCCAAACCTGAGGCTGCAGCCAAGAAGTCCAGAAAATCCTCATCATTTTTTATCTGGCGGAGGAGCGAGATACGGACCTCCAATTCTTTTATTTTCTGCCCCTGACTGAGACAGCTTTCACAGTCGGGATGGGAGGTAAGTGGTGGCATGATAGCCACAAACACCCAGCCCAGTAGTTGGCAGCACTGGTAGACACCGCTGTTTGTGGTGAACACAGGCGACCAAAAAATCTGATTGTTAAAGTAGTCCACTGTGTTAAAAGCGGATAGTTATAGCAACCATATCCCACAAAAACTGTAGGTTAGGACTGCCTTAAAAGTATTAAAATGACGTTATTAATGAGATAGCTGTCGGAGCTTGTCACAAACGCTGTCACAGACGCTGCCACACCTAACGCATGCGCATTCAGACCAATGATAGTCAATGGATACATGGAACATGGAACATAGAGGAGGTAAAAAAGGGAAAGAATATATACCGTGAGGGGGAAAAGGGGTGGGTGGGGGGGCCAGTTTCAAATTGCAGCCGTCCGTAGGTGCCCTTTGAGAGCAGTTTTGAAGGGATTTGCATGTCTTAATGAATGTTGGTAGGGCGTTCCACATTTTGGTGGCATAGGAGCGAAATGAATTTAGTCCCTTGTTTGTGCCGAATCTGGGTTGCACATGGTTTGTTGAACTCCCTCTGGTGGGTGTGGACTTTATTGACATTAAGGAAGTATTTAGACGGGTACATGGGTATCTTGGTGGAGTAGCAAATCTTGTGGACCAGACCTATTGCAAGATGCTGTACTCTGTCGTCAACCCTAAGCCATTCCAGCCTGTCATAATGGGCAGGGGTGAGGTGCGTTCGGGGAGTGAGGCCAAGTAGTAACCTGACAAGTTTGTTTTGGGAAGTCTGGAGCCTTGTTTTAAGGGCCTTTGAGATGCGGTGGTACCAGGAAGTGCAAGCATAGTCAAAGAAACCTTGTACTAGGGCTCCTGTTAGGGTCTTCAATGTGTTTTTGTTGACCAGTGAGGAGATCCTGTATAGGAATCTTGTTCTTTGGTTGACTTCTTTTTATTACGTTGGTGGCCATTTCATCACTGGAAAGATTTGCCTCCAGGATGGAACCTAGGTAGGTAATTTCATATTTTCGTGTGATAATATTGTCACCCACTCTAACCAAGAAGCCATCAGCCTTGCTGAGATGACTATTTGATCCAAAGAGAATGGATTCAGTTTTTCCCAGGTGTAAAGATAGTTTATCATCAGCGAGCCAGGTGCAGATTCTAAGCTCAGAGCTGAGGGCCCTTTCTTTTCTTTTAATTTTTATCCCACGATTTTGCAACCCATTTTTTTCCACCCAGTGTCGATTATCTAATGTAATCGTGGGCGCTACACTGCCTCTGCCAACCTGGGGGGGGAGCGGACTGACCTCAAGCTTCCTTCTATGCATGAGGAGTCCAAGCTGCTTCTTTTCACCTGACAGGGGGGAGTTTCCCCGGCCAGACATATCGTGTGTGTCAAGGCAGACAGGGAACCCAGATGCAGACAGACAAGGAAACGTGGTATAATGTCAAAATCCAGAGTATTTATTTACTCTAAACACAGAAGGTCTTCCAAAATCTTCAAGGCAAAAACGTAACTTAAGTCCAAACTTAAAGTCCAAGTTTCCAAAAGAAGAAATGATACTTAGGTCCTTGGTTGGAGCTGCAAGGAGAGGTGTGCAGGCTGGCAGGCAGGCACTGAGGGAGGAGACCAACAATTAGAAGCAGGCCATGCAGTCAAGGAGCAGAATAGGTACTTAAGTCTTTCGCAGAATACAACTGACCTAGTACAAAAGCACATAGGTGTGCACTGGCCGAAGGAGGAACTATCACTGAGCACTGCGTGCCATCACAGCCAGGTATTAGTAGACAGCCAGGTGATTGCCTGATGGAGACCAGCCAGGTCATAGCCAGGACACACTGCATTCCCCGAAAGTGGAATGCAGCTCCAACCTAAAAGACAAAGAAACAGAAGAGTCAGAACAGACAGCCAGTCAAGCTGCCATGACAGTAACCCCCCCTAACGGGCGGCTCAGGGCGCCCCACCAGGTCGACCCGGGTGCTGAAGACGGAACTCCCGGATGAGAGCAGGATCACAGATGTTGCGCCGAGGGACCCAGCAGCACTCCTCCGGTCCATAACCCTCCCAGTCCACCAGGTACTGAAACCCCCGGCCACGGCGGCGAACATCGAGCAGACGGCGAACCGTGTAGACCGGGCCACCATCCAGCATCCTGGGAGGAGGAGGGGGCGGAACAGGGGGGTTACAGATAACTAGTGACCACTGGCTTTATAAGAGACACGTGGAACGTAGGATGAACGCGAAGGGTCCGCGGCAGGTTCAGGCGGACCGCGGCCGGATTGATGATCTTGTCGATGGGGAAAGGTCCAATGAATTTAGGAGACAGTTTACGGGACTCCGTCCGAAGGGGCAGATCAGTAGTCGACAACCACACCTTCTATCCTAGTCGATACTTAGGGGCCGGAATCCTCCGTCGATTAGCATGTGCCTCATTCTTTCGGGAAGTTCGCATAAGAGCGGCACGAGAAGACTTCCAGGCTCGACGACAGTGGCGAAGGTGGGCCTGAACTGAGGGAACTGAGGTCCCCCTCCTCAACAGGGAATAGAGGAGGTTGGTAGCCAAGGGAACACTGGAAGGGGGACATGCCTGTAGCTGTGCTAGTTGCCGAGTTGTGAGCGTACTCAGCCCACACAAGCTGAGACGACCAGGTAGATTGACGAGAGGATGCTAGGCAACGTAACGTGGTCTCCAGTTCTTGGTTCCATTGCTCAACTTGCCCATTGGTTTGGGGGTGAAAGCCTGAGGACAGACTAACCGTGGCACCCAGTGCAGTGCAAAAAGCCCTCCACACTTGAGAGGTGAACTGTGGGCCTCGGTCCGAAACGATGTCAGCTGGAATGCCGTGAATCCGGAACACATGAGAACTAAGAGATCGGCCGTCTCGGTGGCAGAGGGGAGCTTAGGAAGAGCAACGCAGTGGGCAGCCTTAGAGAAACGATCTATGATGGGCAAAATATCAGTGTTCCCATCGGAGGGGGCAGTCCGGTGACAAAATCCAAAGCAATGTGGGACCAAGGGCGCTGAGGAATCGGCAGCGGGCGAAGAAGACCCGAGCTGGGTCGGTTAGAGGTCTTGTTCTGGGCACAAACTGGACACGCCGCGACGTACTCTCTAGCATCCGCCTCCATGGAAGGTCACCAGAAATGACGGTGGAGAATGTCAAGGGTGCGGTTCCTACCAGGGTGGCAGTTGACCCGGGAGGCATGAGCCCTCTGGAGAACTCTGGAGCGCACAGAGTCAGGAATGAACAAGCGACCTGGGGGGGCGGTGCCTGGGTCCGGCATGGTGTGTTGGGCCTCCAGAATGGCTGACTCGAAGTCCCATGTGAGTGCAGCAACAACACAGGAGGGGGGCAGGATAGTCTCAGGTGGAGCAGTAGCTTCCTCCGCAGCGTACTGACGAGACAGGGCATCAGCCTTGGTGTTCTTGGAGCCTGGGCGGTAGGTCAGGGTAAACTGAAAACGTCCCAGGAACAGGGCCCACCTGGCCTGACGTGAGTTGAGGCGTTTAGCCGTCTTGAGGTAGGCCAGGTTCTTGTGGTCAGTCCAAACCACAAAAGGATGTTTGGCGCCCTCCAGCCAGTGTCTCCACTCTTCTAAGGCTAGGACTATAGCTAGAAGTTCACGGTTCCCCACTTCATAATTCCTCTCAGCAGCATCAAGTTTGTGAGAGAGGAAAGCACAAGGATGGACCTTCTGGTCTGAGGCTGACCGCTGAGAAAGCACAGCTCCGACACCGACATCAGAGGCATCCATCTCCACGATGAACTGCCGGGACGGATCAGGCTGAACCAAGATGGGGGCAGTAGTGAAGAGTATTTTAAGAACTTGAAAGGCAGCAGCCGCCTCAGTAGTCCACTTGAACTTGGTCGTGGTAGAGGTGAGGGCTGTCAGGGGGGCTGCAACACGGCTGTAGTTCCTGATGAAGCGGCGATCGAAATTCGCAAAGCCCAAGAACCGCTGGAGCTGTTTGCGGTTGGTCGGCTGCGGCCACTCAGAGACTGCCGTCACCTTGGAAGGGTCCATGCTCATCTCCCTCTCAGAGATGATGAAGCCCAAGTAGGAGGTGCTGGGCACATGGAACTCACATTTCTCCGCCTTCACAAAAAGCTGGTTCTCAAGGAGCCTCTGCAGGACCAGGCGGACATGCTGAATGTGCTCAGCCAAGGACTTAGAGAACACAAGAATGTCATCAAGAAAGACGAAAACAAAACGGTTAAGCATGTCCCTTAACACATCGTTAACCATGGTCTGGAATACAGCAGGGGCGTTAGTGAGTCCGAAAGGCATCACACAATACTCAAAGTTCCCCAGAGGTGTGTTGAAGGCCGTCTTCCACTCATCACCATCGCGGATCCGTACCAGGTGGTAGGCGTTGCGTAGATCTAATTTAGTAAAGATGGTGGCTCCTTCCAGGGGCTCAAAAGCTGAACTGATGAGAGGAAGGGGGTAACGGTTCTTGACTGTGATGTTATTCAAACCTCTATAGTCAATGCAGGGCCTCAGACTGCCATCTTTCTTCCCCACAAAGAAAAATCCAGCTCCAACAGGGGACGAGGAGGGACGAATGAGGCCAGCAGCCAGGGACGTTTGAATATAGTTCTCCATAGCCTCACGTTCCGGGCGAGAGAGGTTGTACAGGCGGCTCCCAGGCAGTGGTGCGTCGGCCAACAGCTCAATGGCGCAGTCGTAGGGCCGGTGGGGTGGGAGAGAGAGAGCCCGCTGTTTACTAAAAACCTCTCCCACATCATGGTACACAGGAGGCACAGTCATCAGGTCAGGAGGGGTTACTGGAGGAGCAGAAGTGAGGGGGTTAGGGCTCAGGGCTGACTTGAGACAACAGGAATGACATAAAACACTCCAGCTACGAATAGTGCCATGGAATTCCAATAATCAGAGGTACGTCAGGGGAACTCAATACAAAGAAACTGATACATTCTTGGTGGTTACCAGACAGGTGCAGCATTAAAGGTTCAGTCCTCTGGGTGACAAGGGCTAACAACTCCCCACTCAAAGTCTTGGTCTTAAGAGGCACTTCTAGGTCAATAAGAGGAATATTAAGCCTCTCACACACAGAGGAATCAATGAAACTCTCATCTGCGCCAGAATCTAATAAAGCAGAAAATGAGTGCACTGTACCTTTAATGACCAGCTGTGCGTGCAGAGGAGTTCTCGTGGTAGAGGTGTGCTGTGTTGTTTGGGCTATCAGTCCCCTCCTGACTGAGAGCCCTTGTCTTTTCCCGACAGCAGGGAGCACTGGTGAATAAAGTGGCCTGGCTTGCCACAGTAAAAACAACTGTTGCTCTGCTGGCGGCGCTGACGCTCCTCCGTCGTTAACGGAGCACGAGCTCGACCGACTTGCATCGGGTATTCTCGGAGGAAGACGGAAACCCACGTGGTGGAGAGCGTCGGGGAGTGAACACACGAGACTGGGAGGTACGCCCACCTCTCTCCCTCTGTCGTTCACGGAGCCGATTATCGAGGCGAATGGCCAGGGAAATGAGAGAATCAAGATCATCAGCCTCGTCGCGAGCTGCCAATTCATCCTTGATAGCCTCGGACAAGCCATGTTGAAACACATCCTGTAGCGCGACGTCATCCCATCTGCTTTCAGCGGCGAGGGAGCGAAATTCAACTGCGTACTTCGCCACGCTTCTGGAGCCTTGCTTCAAATTCAACAGCCGCTTGGACGCCTCCCTCCCCTTCACAGGGTGATCGAATACGGTTCTCATAGCCTGGGTGAAAGCCTCCAACGAACAACAAACGGGGGATCGGCTCTCCCATACTGGTCTCGCCCAGGCCAAGGCCTCTCCCTTCAAGCAGCCTAGAAGGTAGGGGATACGTGACCGATCAGTGGAATAAGCCTGTGGCTGAAGATCAAAGACGAGGGAACCGTCGTAACGCTCGGGTGCTGGGGCGTGAGGCTCCCGAGAGGAGCCCGGGGATGCAGCAGACCGGTTCACTGAATCATCAACATCATCAGAGGGAAGGGGTTGAGCCTGGGCAGCGGTGGTGCTTAGCTCTCTGCGTAGGCTAGTCATGTTGCTGGAAAGGTCTCGCATGCCACCCATAATTTCTCTCAAAGCTTGATCATGAGTTCCTAGTAATACGGCCTGACCAGCCAAAGCCTGATGGATGTTGTCTGAGTCTGCTGGGTTCATATTGGCAGAAAGGGAACCCAGATGCAGACAGACAATGAAACGTGGTATAATGTCAAAATCCAGAGTATTTATTTACTCAAAACACAGAAGGTCTTCCAAAACTTTCAAGGCAAAAACGTAACTTAAGTCCAAACGTAAAGTCCAAGTTTCCAAAAGAAATGATACTTAGGTCCTTGGTTGGAGCTGCAAGGAGAGGTGTGCAGGCTGGCAGGCAGGCACTGAGGGAGGAGACCAACAATTAGAAGCAGGCCATGCAGTCAATTTCGCAGAATACAACTGACCTAGTACAAAAGCACAGAGGTGTGCACTGGCCGAAGGAGGAACTATCACTGAGCACTGCGTGCCATCACAGCCAGGTATTAGTAGACAGCCAGGTGATTGCCTGATGGAGACCAGCCAGGTCATAGCCAGGACACACCTCCCCGAAAGTGGAATGCAGCTCCAACCTAAAAGACAAAGAAACAGAAGAGTCAGAACAGACAGCCAGTCAAGCTGCCATGACAGTGTGGAAGGAACACGTTATTCCGACCAGGGGGAGGTAGTTTAGAGACCAGGATTACTGCATGTTTTTTGTGAGGGTACATACCCTAGGGGACACGGGGAGAACATGCAAACTCCACACAGAAAGGCCCTTTCGCCAACCCCGCCTCGGGTATGGGCACTGATGACGCGGAGGAGAGAACACGCCCACAGCGTCCCCAGTGGGAATTGAACCCAGGACCTTCTAGCTGTGAGGCGACAGCACTACCGACTGTGCCACCGTCCCCCTCCTGAGGGCCTTTTCAACCTGCAGTATGTTCCTGTCCGAGACCAGCAGTGCTGAGTCATCTGCGAACAGGAACAAGTTGCAGTCACAAGCTGATGTCATGTCGTTTAAAAATGTACAAATTCATTAGTTCAATATAAATCAAGTGTGTCTAGTACCTCTAGTCAAGAACAAAAGCCAAATAAAATATTGTGTACATTTTAAGTAAAAATAAACGTTACATTTTATTTGTGTACTCATCTCATTCAGTAGTCATTCAGTTGTGAAAACAGACACGTGGGAAATTATAGGCTTTTTATGTATTGATTGAATACTAACTTACTTTATTAACAGGCTATGGGCCAAGCCACTAGGGCCTAGGCTTGTTTCCATTGTGGTATAATCGGCAGATATGACCCTGCAAATGATCGGAGATCGGATATCGGTAATAAATTCATAATTTGACAAACCCAATGAGGACCAATTAGGATAGGCTGAAAAGTGGTGAAGTGGTCCTTTAAGTAATAATGATGTCCTTATTGTATTCCTTCATTCCAGACCAGTGTGTGGAGTCCAGTCTGCAGGTGAAGATCAGTCCTCCAGCCACCACTGTTTCTATTACACAGGAACCTGAAGACCACCTTAAACAGGAACCTGAAGACCACCTGGATCTCAGTAAGTTTCAAGCACTCTGTCTTTATTTATTTTATTGGTGAAAATGGGTCGGTACTGAGGGTGTAAGATGAACTGATATGAACCGTTTCTCGATTTAAGCATTAACAATGTGATTTCATTGATGCATTGATCTAAAGCAGTGGTTCTCAACCTTTTTACACCAAGTACCACCTCAGATTTTATTTGTCACTCCAAGTACCACCACCGCCAAACGTGCATGGGGAAAATGTGCGGTTATTAGCGGTTATTGATGCTTTTTTGGCGGGTTTATGATGGATTTCGGGTACATATACACTGTTATAAAAATGATAATGACAATATGACCACCATTATAGTGACAATATGACCACCATTATAACTTATGTTAAAATATATATGCACAGTTCACACAGGAGGCAAATGTATTCCTAACTAGAAACAAATTTCAGGAAATTTGACTGGGTGCCTGCAGCTCGCCAAGTCTGTGCAGCATTTGAGCCACGGACCACCATTTGATGACATTTAGCCTCTCAGACCCTGTAAGGGTCCATTTGGTTGACTTTCAATGGGGTATTTTGTCTAAGTTTATTGCACATTACGTTGCCACCAACATTCTAATGCTAACATGCTAACATGCTAATACTAACATGCTGATGCTAACATGCTAATGCTAACATGCTAACATGCTAACATGCTAATGCTAACATGCTAATGCTAATATGCTAATGCTAACATGCTAATATGCTAATGCTAACATGCTAATGCTAACATGCTAATGCTAATATGCTAACATGCTAATGCTAACATGCTAACATGCTAATGCTAACATGCTAATGCTAACATGCTAATGCTAGCATGCTAACATGCTAATGCTAACATGCTAATGCTAACATGCTAATGCTAACATGCTAACATGCTAACATGCTAATGCTAACATGCTAATGATAACATGCTAATGCTAATATGCTAATGCTAACATGCTAATGCTAACATGCTAATGCTAACATGCTAATGCTAATATGCTAACATGCTAATGCTAACATGCTAATGCTAACATGCTAATGCTAATATGCTAACATGCTAATGCTAACATGCTAATGCTAACATGCTAATGCTAATATGCTAACATGCTAATGCTAACATGCTAATGCTAACATGCTAATGCTAACATGCTAATGCTAACATGCTAATGCTAACATGCTAACATGCTAAAATGCTAATGCTAACATGCTAAAATGCTAACATGCTAACATGGTAACATGCTAATGCTAACATGCTAATGCTAACATGCTAACATGCTAATGCTAACATGCTAATGCTAACATGTTAATGCTAACATGCTAATGCTAACATGCTAATGCTAACATGCTAACATGCTAATGCTAACATGCTAACATGCTAATGCTAATATGCTAACATGCTAATGCTAACATGCTAATGCTAACATGCTAATGCTAACATGCTAACATGCTAATGCTAACATGCTAATGCTAACATGCTAACATGCTAATGCTAACATGCTAATGCTAACATGCTAATGCTAACATGCTAACATGCTAATGCTAACATGCTAATGCTAACATGCTAACATGCTAACATGCTAATGCTAACATGCTAACATGCTAATGCTAACATGCTAACATGCTAATGCTAACATGCTAATGCTAACATGCTAACATGCTAATGCTAATATGCTAACATGCTAATGCTAACATGCTAACATGCTAATGCTAACATGCTAATGCTAACATGCTAAAATGCTAACATGCTAACATGCTAATGCTAACATGCTAACATGATAATGCTAATATGCTAACATGCTAATGCTAACATGCTAATGCTAACATGCTAATGCTAACATGCTAATGCTAACATGCTAATGCTAACATGCTAATGCTAATATGCTAACATGCTAATGCTAACATGCTAATGCTAACATGCTAACATGCTAATGCTAACATGCTAATGCTAACATGCTAATGCTAACATGCTAACATGCTAATGCTAACATGCTAATGCTAACATGCTAACATGCTAACATGCTAATGCTAACATGCTAACATGCTAATGCTAACATGCTAACATGCTAATGCTAACATGCTAATGCTAACATGCTAACATGCTAATGCTAATATGCTAACATGCTAATGCTAATATGCTAACATGCTAATGCTAACATGCTAATGCTAACATGCTAAAATGCTAACATGCTAACATGCTAATGCTAACATGCTAATGCTAACATGCTAACATGATAATGCTAATATGCTAATGCTAACATGCTAACATGCTAATGCTAATATGCTAATGCTAACATGCTAAAATGCTAATGCCAACATGCTAATGCTAATGCCAACATGCTAATGCTAACATGCTAATGCTAACATGCTAATGCTAACATGCTAACATGCTAATGCTAACATGCTAATGCTAACATGCTAATGCTAACATGCTAATGCTAACATGCTAACATGCTAATGCTAACATGCTAAAGCTAACATGCTAACATGCTAATGCTAACATAATAATGCTAACATGCTAATGCCAACATGCTAACATGCTAGCATAATAATGCTAACATGCTAATGCTAACATGCTAATGCTAACATGCTAACATGCTAATGCTAACATGCTAAAGCTAACATGCTAACATGCTAACATGCTAATGCTAACATGCTAACATGCTAACATGCTAATGCTAAAATGCTAACATGCTAACATGCTAACATGCTAACATGCTAATATGCTAATGCTAACATGCTAACATGCTAATGCTAACATGTTAACATGCTAATGCTAACATGCTAACATGCTAACATGCTAATATGCTAATGCTAACATGCTAACGCTAACATGCTAATGCTAACATGCTAAGGGGTCCATTTGGTTTCGCTCAGGGGGGCGGCCCGGTTCTGGCGAGCCGCCCCGCATCCGAAACGG
This sequence comes from Electrona antarctica, assembly GCF_951216825.1. Classification (NCBI taxonomy): domain Eukaryota; kingdom Metazoa; phylum Chordata; class Actinopteri; order Myctophiformes; family Myctophidae; genus Electrona; species Electrona antarctica. The sequence goes on from NC_136807.1 coordinate 52,588,810, forward strand.
TTGAGAAATGACAGAGTTACGTGTTTCCCCGAATTTCTCTATTGACTTTCAATGTGTGTGTGCGTGCACATGTGTGCATGTGCGTGCATGTGTGCGCGCGTGTGTGAGAGTTGGTCAGGTGACCTTGAATCATTAACAAAGTATCATTTTCACCTGGGCTAGTCTATGCAATGCAAACAGTATTGAAAGGTAAAGCACACTGACTCTCTATGAGAGATCGTATGTCCGAACAAATTGCTCTATCGCAAAAAGTAAAAGTCGAATGCGATTTTTGTTTTCCCCGTGAGTGACCCGAGGCATTGAGGTACGCCGTGTGCGATCGTGGTATTGGTACGATAAAAAACGTGGTTATAAGAGCGAGTTAAGAACTGTGCTTGTGATGAAAAAATTGCTGACTCATTCAGGTATTTAACATGGAGTTTATGACACATTATGATGGTACACCTGTCGCTTTCAGGGCTGTAGTTCACGTACTGTATGTATCTGGGCTATGGTTGTGACATTGGGTGAAAGAGGACGAGTGTGGCTACAAAATTACCGAAACCCATGCGTGTAAAGTGAATATTTTGGCCGTGAGGACGATTTGTTCGGAGAATTTCGGTATAGTCTTCACATTGGCTTCTCACTCTGATCCGCTCTCTCTCTGGGCGTGCGACACTCTGAGTCGAGAATATTGCTCAGACCACACACACTTTGAACTGCGATAGCGGGCAAACCGTGCAACGTATTCGAATTCCGTCTGAACCACCACAAAGTCGATGGCCTCGTGTGCTGTTTGACGTTTAAATCGTGTTTCTACGTAACAGTATGCCAGAGCAATGTGGCTCCAAAGTAACGTGTCGTTTTCTGTTTTTACACGCGTTTCCCCATCGACTTTGAATGGGGCATTTTTCGCGTCGTTTATTGCGAATTACGTGGGCACGGTAACACGAATCGGAAAGAAAAGCACAAGCACACCATTCCCGGCCGAGCCGCACGTTTTGATGTATATATTGCGGGGCTTTGGCAAACCGTGCGGCCGGCCGTAGACGTCGAAGTTTCGCGTATTGATTATAATAATTATTCTGGGTGCCTGCCATGCAATGGCAGAAACACAGGTTGAAATCTAAAACGCATACTTAATAATTATTATAATCAATACGCGAAACTTCGACGTCTACGGCCGGCCGCACGGTTTGCCAAAGCCCCGCAATATATACATCAAAACGTGCGGCTCGGCCGGGAATGGTGTGCTTGTGCTTTTCTTTCCGATTCGTGTTACCGTGCCCACGTAATTCGCAATAAACGACGCGAAAAATGCCCCATTCAAAGTCGATGGGGAAACGCGTGGAAAAACAGAAAACGACACGTTACTTTGGAGCCACATTGCTCTGGCATACTGTTACGTAGAAACACGATTTAAACGTCAAACAGCACACGAGGCCATCGACTTTGTGGTGGTTCAGACGGAATTCGAATACGTTGCACGGTTTGCCCGCTATCGCAGTTCAAAGTGTGTGTGGTCTGAGAAATATTCTCGACTCAGAGTGTCGCACGCCCAGAGAGAGAGCGGATCAGAGTGAGAAGCCAATGTGAAGACTATACCGAAATTCTCCGAACAAATCGTCCTCACGGCCAAAATATTCACTTTACACGCATGGGTTTCGGTAATTTTGTAGCCACACTCGTCCTCTTTCACCCAATGTCAAAACCATAGCACAGATACATACAGTACGTGAACTACAGCCCTGAAAGCGACAGGTGTACCATCATAATGTGTCATAAACTCCATGTTAAATGCCTGAATGAGTCAGCAATTTTTTCATCACAAGCACAATTCTTAACTCGCACTTATAACCACGTTTTTTATCGTACCAATACCACGATCGCACACGGCGTACCTCAATGCCTCGGGTCACTCACGGAGAAAACAAAAATCGCATTCGACTTTTACTTTTTGCGATAGAGCAATTTGTTCGGACATACGATCTCTCATAGAGAGTCAGTGTGCTTTACCTTTCAATACTGTTTGCATTGCATAGACTAGCCCAGGTGAAAATGATACTTTGTTAATGATTCAAGGTCACCTGACCAACTCTCACACACGCGCGCACACACGCACATGCACGCACATGCACACATGTGCACGCACACACACACATTGAAAGTCAATAGAGAAATTCGGGGAAACACGTAACTCTGTCATTTCTCAACCGTTTCGGACGCGGGGCGGCTCGCCAGAACCGGGCCGCCCCCCTGAGCGAAACCAAATGGACCCCTTGGCATGTTAGCATTAGCATGTTAGCATTAGCATGTTAGCATTAGCATGTTAGCATGTTAGCATTAACATGTTAGCATGTTAGCATTAGCATGTTAGCATGTTAGCATTAGCATGTTAGCATGTTAGCATTAGCATGTTAGCATGTTAGCATATTAGCATGTTAGCATTAGCATGTTAGCATATTAGCATGTTAGCATTAGCATGTTAGCATGTTAGCATGTTAGCATTAGCATGTTAGCATTAGCATGTTAGCATTAACATGTTAACATGTTAGCATTAGCATGTTAGCATTAGCATGTTAGCATGTTAGCATTAGCATGTTAGCATGTTAGCATTAGCATGTTAACATGTTAGCATGTTAGCATTAGCATGTTAACCTTAGCATGTTAGCATTAGCATGTTAGCCTTAGCATGTTAGCATGTTAGCATTAGCATGTTAGCATGTTAGCATTAGCATGTTAGCATTAACATGTTAGCATGTTAGCATTAGCATGTTAGCATTAGCATGTTAGCATTAGCATGTTAGCATTAGCATGTTAGCATGTTAGCATGTTAGCATTAGCATGTTAGCATGTTAGCCTTAGCATGTTAGCATTAGCATGTTAGCATGTTAGCCTTAGCATGTTAGCATGTTAGCCTTAGCATGTTAGCATTAGCATATTAGCATGTTAGCATTAGCATGTTAGCATGTTAGCATGTTAGCATTAGCATGTTAGCATGTTAGCATGTTAGCATTAGCATGTTAGCATTAGCATGTTAGCATTAGCATGTTAACATGTTAGCATTAGCATGTTAGCATTAGCATGTTAGCATGTTAGCATTAGCATGTTAGCATGTTAGCATTAGCATGTTAACATGTTAGCATGTTAGCATTAGCATGTTAACCTTAGCATGTTAGCATTAGCATGTTAGCCTTAGCATGTTAGCATGTTAGCATTAGCATGTTAGCATGTTAGCATTAGCATGTTAGCATTAGCATGTTAGCATGTTAGCATTAGCATGTTAGCATTAGCATGTTAGCATTAGCATGTTAGCATGTTAGCATTAGCATGTTAGCATGTTAGCATGTTAGCATTAGCATGTTAGCATGTTAGCCTTAGCATGTTAGCATTAGCATGTTAGCATGTTAGCCTTAGCATGTTAGCATGTTAGATGTTTGATGTTAGCATCAAATGCTGCACAGACTTGGCGAGCTGCAGGCACCCAGTCAAATTTCCTGAAATTTGTTTCTAGTTAAGTATGCGTTTTAGATTTCAACCTGTGTTTCTGCCATTGCATGGCAGGCACCCAGAATAAGAATATTTATTATTTTTCACACAAACTTTTTGCACTTTAACTGTTACAATGAGGAGCCATACAGGCAAAAAGCCCTACACTTTGTGAACAAAGATTACATTTTCACACACACAGACACACACATACACACACACACACACACACACACACACACACACACACACACACACACACACACACACACACACACAAAGCCTCTTTCCGTGTCGGTCTGTCTGTCCCTCTCTATCTCTCGCTCGCTCGCGTGCGCACACACACACACACACACGCGCGACCGACCGACCGACCGACCGACACAAACACACGCACGCAAAAGTTGAATCCCGTCGCAGTGCCAGCAGGCAGAGCAGGGGAGGAGGTATAGCCGGTGGCGGGCGGCGGTGGGATCATAATCTGCAATTCTGCATGGGACTCAACAACTTCTTCTTTGTGCTGGATTGGAGCAGCTGAAGGAAATATATCCATTTGAAACGCGATATGGGCTCCGCCATGACACTACACACTAGTCACTAGTAAACAAACTCTGCACGTCACCACGTGTACACACACACACACAGACACAAACGCACACACACACTTTTGCTGCAGCGTGGACCGGTTTAATTGCTGCCGCTCGCGGGGCCTGCTGTGCTCGGTACCTGAGGCTCCTGCTCGCCCTGGTTCACGTGCAGATCTACCTCTAAATCCACCTCTAAGGCGCCAGCCATCAGTTCCCCGTGTTTGTTTTGATCGTGGCTACTACCAGTACCGGCGCATTAAAAGTAACAGCCAGGAAATGCGCTGTTCCCAAGTGTTCAACAAAACATTTTTTAAATTAAATTAGAGTGATATTATGGTAATGTTATTTCCATTCAAAGTAGTATTTCAATAGTTTTATTATGTTTTTATTATATATATATATATATATATATATATATATATATTTTACCCCCCCCCCCCCCCCCCCTTTTTTCATTTTTGGGAAGATTCTTCCGCGCTCAAGTACCACCGGTGGTACGCGTACCACAGGTTGAGAACCATTGATCTAAAGGTACCATGAATCGGACAATGGTTGGGTTGTAAAAATATTTACTGGAGCTTTGCAGTCAATTCTACTTCAGTGGTAACAGCTCCTATCCTCCTCTGTCCGGTCGAAAGTCTGTATGACTTCAAACTGATTAAAATGTGGAATAAACAATGAAAACATAACTCGGGAAACTCGCGAACGAGAGGGAAAGTGTTCTACAGTCTATTCGCTCGTGTAACTCGTGTTCAGAAGTCAAAGTGTTAACTAGCCTGCTGCAGAGGACTCACTGAAATCATGTCAAGTTCAAACCTTTTATAGAGTTTCACTGTATATTTTTCCCGGGACTGCCTGCACATCCCTGTTTTTTCCCTAGACATCCTGCACCTCCCTGTGTGTAAAGAGGAGGTTTCCTCTGAAGAGGAGATGAGCTCCAGTCTGGTCCAGGAGGAACCACAACCTCCACAGATTAAAGATGAACAAGAGGAGCTACTTCAAAGACCAGAGGAGGCTGGTGGGTCAACGTTGACAATACTAGCAGTGAAAAGTGAAGATGATGATGAAAACAGAGAGACAGGGCCTGTAGCTGGCACCTCAACTGAACACATGAAAACACAAACTGACTGTGGAACATCACAACCAGCTAGTGATGAGCAGCTCCTCTCTTCACACTGTTCTGAATCTGACATCACTGAAGACAGTGATGAGTGGGAGGAGACTAGGGGAGATCAGTCAGCTTTAAAAGCACTGAAATCACAAAACACACAACTTATGGGAGGACAGCACAAGCTGTCCCAGGACCTGAAATCATCTAAACAAACTCACTCCATGAGGAGTCACACAGGGAAGAAACCTTTTAGTTGTACAGAGTGTGGCAAAATGTTTAGATCAAAACACGGGCTGGAGAGTCACACAATGATTCACACAGGGGAAAAGCCCTTTTCTTGTAGTGTTTGTTGTAAAGGCTTTACTCAGAAAGGTAGTCTGAAAACACACATGATGACGCATACTGGCGAAAGGCCCTATTCCTGTACAGTATGTGGTAAAGGCTGTGTTGGCACAAGTAATCTAAAATCACATATGATGACCCATACAGGGGAAAAGCCCTTTTCTTGTACAGTTTGTGGTAAAGGCTGTGCTCATAAAGGTAATCTAAAATCACACATGATGACCCATACAGGGGAAAAGCCCTTTTCTTGTAATGTTTGTGGTAAAGGCTGTGCTCATACAAGTCATCTAAAAATACACATGATGAGTCATACAGGCAAAAAGCCCTTTTCTTGTACAATTTGTGGAAAAGGCTCTGTTAGCACAAGTGATCTAAAACGACACATGATGATTCATACAGGTGAAAATCCCTTTTCTTGTACAGTTTGTGGTAAAGGCTTTACTCAGAAGGGTCATCTAAAACCACACATGAGGACTCATACAGGGGGTGAAGTCTGTTAGTATAAATTAGTCACACACAGATAATTATATGATCATTCAGTCTAATCCAGGATGACAATGACAAGGATACTAAAGCAGAGGAATCCCATAATCTGACAATATCAACATGTTAAAATAAAGATGAATAGTTTGTTGTTGGATGGATTTTTGTTTCATCTTGTGTATGGATCTTATTTTCTATTCAACATGATGGAATTTCATTTGTATAAATTTAAAACTTGTATTATTCCTTCCAGCTCATAGGTTACTGGTAGAACATTATGAACATCAGTGTGTGTCCACATTTGTCAGGATCTAATGAGTCATATTCATTATTATATTCATGCAATAATTATGTTCATTGATATGCAGTAAAGGCTGTAAATAAAGGTTCCATAAAGTGCTGACGTGCTGCTATTCACTGTGTTGACGTTGTGTGTTGTTTGGATTGTTAAATGATCATAGTACATCATATGCTAGATTCCCGAGACACGGTGTACATCAATGGTTCATAAACCTTTTCATGTCAAGGACCCCCAAATTGACACTCATTATCCCCGCGGCGCGGACCCCCCATTTGAAAATATATGCCAAGGACCCCCATAAGAGAAGATTTTTACGACTCTAGCAGTGATTTTCAACCATTTTTATTTCAAGGGTTTGACCTGAATTAGGCCACGGTCCCCTATTTAATGGCATTTCTATCTCTGGCCCCAATGTATATTGTAAAATCAAAGTTAATTTAACTCCATTTGGTTCCATTTGTACAATCTCTGATTTAAAGACACATAAGGGTCCATTTTATTTCCTAACTATCATTTGTCTTCATAGAGGTGTTTTATAACCTCATTATACTGTTGTGTCTTCATAGAGGTGCTGTTATAACCTCAAAGATCTTCTTTTATGCCTTTGTCGGAAATTATATATGTTTTGTCAGTTTGTCTAATAAAGGTTTCACCACTACAGCTCCTCTGTGTTGTGCTATATCACTGAAATGTTCAACTTCTTGTTTATGCCCAGAATGACAAGGATAGCCACGGCTTCTGTAGAAATGTGTTGCAATTGTAGAAATAAATAAATGAGCCCGACCAATGCCACATTGTTTTTATTCCAATGCCGATACCGATGTTGGATAGTCCTGGATCACTGATTACAGATGTTTTTGACTGAGAAATCTTTCAGTTTACAAATCAATTTGTGAATGTTGGAGCATGAATGTATATTCAAGATTCAATCAAGATTGCTGCCTCAATACAAAAATATGTATGTTTCTCCTAGTTAATTTACCGCTACCATTATTTAATCCCTCCGTCGCGTCCTGCCAGGGTTTTATCGCGCGTGACACTTACTTTGAAGAGCCAAATATCCGTAATCGCATTTTACTATGAAACCATTCCGTGTGTGTTGACGAAGCTGGTGCTTGTTCTCTCGGTCGGTGGTGGAAAAAGTGGACCGCGAGTATCACAGCGCCTGCTACAGGCCGTTGAAAACGCTTGTCTGGGACAAAGCGTCCCCTGCAATGTCGCTTCTGTGAGATAAAGCCGTCTGAAAACAGAGCCGGCAATGTAAGTGGATGCGCGCGCATTTTCAAAATGGCCGCGCCCATTGGGTCAGAAGCATAACAAAGCTAACGGACGGTAGATTTCGATACGATCGTATTAAAACATGCATTAATGAATACATCGCTGTTAAAACGGCTTTTCCGTTTGTGGCAGGCTACAATATTCTACGTGTTAATATTCCTATGTTCCTGGCGGGCAAACGATTAAAAGACAACATAGATTCATACAAGAATAAAATATCAAGTACAAAACAATACTCTGACATTAAATAAATCCTAAAAACTAGAGGAATGCATGTAAAAAAAGCATAGCCAGATATATATAGATTTCATGTCAATTATTTTGTATTGTGGGGTCTCGCTAGGAACCCCCCGACCAGGTGAGTGCGTTGCCATGGTAACCAGACGCGCTGTCAGACACATACCGCCCTCGGACACAGATACATACCGAACCTCCTCCTCCAACAGTGTGAAATGATGCCGGGGCCGCGCCCTAATCAGCGGCAGCCGGATCCCCCAGGAGGGTCGATATAAAAGACGCCGTCATTCCGTGTCTGACATCAACTGGTTTACCACGGGCACAATGGAGGCGCACCTCACTAACGACGTCGGGTGGTAAGACAGATTCACACTGCCTCGTACCCCCCACAAATACATGTGCCAAAACTGTCCACTTCCTATGCTAAACGCTATTCTAAAGCCCTACGCTAAAGCCTAGGCTATACCATTCATCTCGCCGTCCGCTGGGTCCACCACCGCCACCTAGAAGAGAAAAGAAAGAAACAGTGGATGCATTCTGATTGGCCAGTATGAGATGATGCATGATGATGTATGATGATAAGAGCGCCGCTCACTTCACACAAGTGTGATTTTTTTTTAAACAAAAGTGTATATCTGTACGTCTCTAAATGTTCTGATGAATTGAAAATGGTGGACCCTATCGTAAACAAGCGTAATGCTTTATGGTGTCGTCCACAGTTTTTGGAATGAGTTGTGCTTGAAATGTACCTATTCTGCATACTGTTAATAAATACTTCAATCAATCAATCCATACATGGTCATTGGATGGTGTTGTGGCTTGATTCTAGTCCTGAAGTCGACAATCAATTCCTTGATTTTTTTTTTTTTTTTTGGTGTACACATTACATTACATATATTACAATGTCTTCATCGTTATGCTAACATGCTGTCTTCATCAGTGTAGTATGTCAAACTCACAGATGTTATAGTTCATTTCCAAAGTCATCAAATTATTTTGTGCAATTAAATGGTCAGCTATTCAATGATAAAAGGTTGAGTATGTGAATACCAATGATAGTAGGCCTATTCAGGATATTGTTTACTAATGAATTACATTGTTTTGGTACTTTGGTGTATAAACTTTAGCATTCCCACTTCAACTATCCTCTCTGTCTCAATTCAATGCAATTTAAATGAAGGTGAAGTAAAACTAAAATGCACTAAACTGCAGAGAGTCGGTATACTGGCGAGTTCTCCGGTATCCGTTAAGAAATGTGAATCCCTAGACTCCTTCAAAACCGCTCTCACAGAGCACTTGCGGGCGGCTGCAATTCAAAACTGGCCCCTGTAAAACATTGAAGATAAAATTGAGGATGGAAAAGTGAGGACACAAATATATGTATGTTGATAAGAGTGCCCCTCACTTCACACAGGTGTGATTTTCTTTTTTTCCTTTTTTAACTTTCTTTAACTAGGCTATATGATGATTTCCTGTTTTTCGTAGTGTACATTTGTACGTCATTAAATGTTCCAGTGAATTGAAAATGACCCTGATGTAAACAAGTCTTTTAATAGTGCTTTCTTCTGGTTTTACTTTTATCCCCAGTAGCAGTTTTTGTACTGACTTGTGCTTTCTTTTGAAATCTATCTCATCTTCATTCAGTGACAGTTACACACCTCCTCCACCAGGCGGCGAAAGACAACAGTGCTTGGATCCTTTGCTGCTCGTGCTTGTAGCACGTTGACCCGGAAGTAAATGCGTGTTGTTTATTTTTAGTAATTGTGGGAGCATGCTGCGTCGATTGCTCTTTGTCGACTTTGTGCCTTAAGTTTACATTACTTTAACAGAAAGCGTGGTGAAAATGTCTCCCAAAGGAGGTAAAAGGAGTCAAATGGAGTCTGTACGGCTGAAGATAAATGAACACATGACGTCGGTGGGAGAGGAGATATTGTGTGTTTTGGACAAACAGCGTGGTGTTGATGTTTGTAGTGTGACGCTTAATGTCAGAGTGTTTGTGTTGGAGCGCCTCAGCGCGGTGGGAGAGTTCATGTGCAACCTTTTCCAGAGAGAGATGGAAACACTAGAAACTCTGCTGGAGAAACGGAACAAACTGTTGGACGTGATGCTGCAGCCACACATCAGACTACACAGAGCAGGTTGGTAAACACATTAACTTTTACAAGTAGCAGCTTCCTTCTAGGAATGACTAGGAAACATGTCCCTTTTTACCTCCATTATGATGAATTCCTGTTCTGTTCTTTGTCTATATAGAAGTGTCTTATTTGTACGTCTCTAAATGTTTTGATGAATTGAACATGGTGGACCCTCTTGTAAACAAATGTAATGCTTAATTGGGTCGTCCACTCACAGTTAACAGCCTTTGTATTGTGTTTGTGCTTGAAATGTACTGTAATTCTGCAAACTGTTAATACATATTTCAATCAATCAATCAATCAATCAGGCTGCAGATGAGCCAAAACATTTTTTATAGTGTACTCTGTGTTGTTTTTCTCTAGATCGAGACAGTCATAGTAAAACACACAGTGTCCCGATTGCGCTCTGTCTAGCTACCACATATTAGATAGCAAATATAAGACTTCCGGTGGACGATCTGTTAAAAATAAGAGTACCCTCTAGTGAACTGAATCCATTGAAAAACTATTCATTTACACATTACAACTATAAATTAAGCATTTGATTCTCTACAACATTATGTTTCATTGTAAAACAAATAATAATAATAATTTAAAAAATATAGCTAAATAGATACATTCTGAGTGCATGGCCTTTACAAATTGGACGCTGGACAACAATCGGTTCTATGTTTCAACTGGTCTGACATACGCACACGTTCAGATAGACCTCCTCTACGTTCCACATTTTGGTGGCATAAGAGCGAAATTAATTTAGTCCCTTGTTTGTGCCGAATCTGGGTTGCACATGGTTTGTTGAACTCCCTCTGGTGTTGTGGGTGTGGACTTCATTGACATTAAGGAAGTATTTAGACGGGTACATGGGTATCTTGGTGGAGTAGCGAATCTTGTGGACCAGACCCATTGCAAGATGCTGTACTCTGGCGTTCAGGGAGTGAGGCCAAGTAGTAACCTAACCAGTTTGTTTTGGGACGTCTGGAGCCTTGTTTTAACTCTTTGAAAGATTCAAGTCAAATCAATGTAGTTGATGGACTTCTCTATGGGAGAATGCAGTTTTTGAATGATTTATTGAAAATTCTCTGTTGTGAATGTGCGACTGAAAGACCTTCAGAGACAGCTTGACTTGTCTGCTTCCAGGAAAGAAATGAACTGAGTTGATAAAATGTTTAGTTTTTGTGTTGGAAGCCATTTAAAAGCCTGCATTTACACTCTGTAGTGTTTCTAGGACAACAAAAAAAGATTATGCCCGTTTGAAGTTTTATTTTCCAAATAACTTTTTTTCTGCTGGGCGTACATACCCATGCCATATCTCATTTTAAAGGGTGAGTTCTCTAGTTACATTTTTAAAAACAAGTTTCTCACATGCACCACTGTAGATATTTTGCCATCTATAAATAGCATGGTCAGTCATGACCAATCTGACCAATCCATCTAAAACTGCCGATATCTCTGAATTGGAACATGATAGAAACTCATTTTTTTGGATAAAATTAGACATTCTAACGCACATTTTGATGTATACCATGTTTACATAGTCTGACCAGTACCTTGTCTATTCATGTATCTCAAAAACCTGTTATGAAGAAACACAGTTTTGATAAAAACACATCCAAGGACATTGTTTTGATATGACTTGGTGCCCATGATATGTATCAAAATATAGGCCCTCATTTATCAACACGGGTGCATGTGGAATATGGGTGCATGCCGAAATCACCGCAATTTTCGGCATTTACCATTTCCGCAAAACCTTGAATTTGAACGTGTGCCAGGACAAAAATCACGTTAGGTCGGGAGCTGTCGTACGCTTTGTCCTCACCTGTTTTTCTGTCGTAGAACAGCGGAGCAGCATTGTTTGACCAGCTGAGAGGCTGTCACAGGCATCTGTTTTCACTCCTAAAATGTATAAAACTAATAATACATGTGAAAAAAATATATTTTGTAAAGGCATGTCATATGAAATTGGTAGGATATTTATAAGTGTGCAAGCAATTCAAATCGCGCAATTAAAAACAATGTTGCAAGTCATGCTTAAGCCATGTTTTGCATGAGCACATACCGGTAGCCCCCCCAATCCCCCCCCCCCTCTAGTTAACTATACCAGTAGTTCACTTCCATGACATGGATCGAGAGGCATTTGCATAGCTGCACTGCTGCAGCTATATAGCTTTTCTTTTCGCAGATAAGTAAGCCTGGGACCGAGGCTATGCAGCTATAGTCAAGTCTACCAACCAACTGCAATCTACAGCCATGTCTTTCTCGCATTACGTCTCGTCCTTTTAATTAAGGATAAATCTGACACGCTCGAATGCCAATAAATGTGACATGCCGACAGTGCCGAGGCAGCGCAAGTGGGGACCGCATCTTATTATTATTTTTTTCATATGGAAAATCACGGGGTGCCAACTTCACGGACGGCACTATAGCCTACCACCTGTACCACATAAGGTTTAGGCTGCGCAGGGAGGCAGTCTAATATACAGTAATGTCATAAACGTGCACGACAGTGACCTGCATGTCACGACAGTGACAGACAGAACAGGAGCGGAGGAGGAGATGCAGCTATTTGCAAAACAGCATTTGTCACGGGTTGTGCGTGTCCAAACTCATTCCAATGACGTGAGCAATGTTATCTAATTAATGCTTCACAGAATCACAGGTTCAGGTTTTCGCTCACTAATCTTGTTGTATATTAAATGAATAAACATTTTAATAATTGTATATACAACTAACAACACACAGTGACAGTTGCTTGCAAGTTGCGTGTACGTGCGTGCGTCTGTGTGTGTGTGTGTGTGTATGAGAGGGGGGGTGAGGCGGTCAGCAAGGCAAGGCTTGACTTTTTTCGTCATGTAACTATGGTTTCCAAGGTCGTACTGCAGTTGTTCATGTCGCAAAAACGAGGGCGAGGCTTGATTTCATAGGGCGTGCCAGATTTCAGCCGTCACATTTATTAACGTCGGAACGAAATTAAGGAAGGATCAGCTGTTTGCGATCACTTTATAAATGTGTGTGTGTAGGCTAAATAAAAAAAACACCCACCCACTTACTGCCCCCCTGAAATGAATGAATTCATCATCATCATCTTTACGCCAGTCATCCTCCTCATCTGTTGCCAGTTCTACATATATAAAAATAAATAAACATTTAGCTGTAGTCAGTGCACGCTACTATTACATTCTTTTGGTGTAACCTAATGCATACAAACTTTGCCAATCACATAGTAATCGTAGCCAACCGACCATTCTTTATTGGCGTGGGTTATTTTGTACCCGGCTGGTAGCGATCAAATTAATTTATTGTACCGTGGCTTTATAGGCCAAATCATAACATGATCGCTACAAATAGATGCTTGTATAATTAGCATCACCATACAATAATATGGCGACGTGAGAATGACACACCAATGTGTGATCGTGGCTAGCAGTGATGAGATCCTGTATAGGCATCTTGTTCTTTGGTTGACTTTTTTGAGTGGTGTAAACCACTCCTTCAACTGGCTTTTTTAGTCTGTCTGTCTGTCTGTGCTCAAAAAATGAGCATGGTTGCTATGGTCACCCAGTTCACCCGGGTGTGATTTTTTTTATTACATTGGTGGCCATTTCATCACCGGAAAGATTTGCCTCCAGGATGGAACCTAGGTAGTTAATATCATCTTTTTGTGTGATAATATTGTCACCCACTCTAACCAAGAAGCCATCAGCCTTGCTGAGATGACTATTTGATCCAAAGAGAATGGATTCAGTTTTTCCCAGGTGTAAAGATAGTTTGTCATCAGCGAGCCAGGTGCAGATTCTACCGAGCTCAGAGCTGAGGGCCTTTTCTTTTCTTTTAATTTTTATCCCACGATTTTGCAAACCATTTTTTTCCACCCAGTGTCGATTATTTAATGTAATCCTGGGCGCTACACTTCCTCTGCCAACCTGGGGGGGGCAGCGGACTGACCTCATGCTTCCTTCTATGCATGAGGAGTCCAAGCTGCTTCTTTTCACCTGACAGGGGGGAGTTTCCCCGGCCAGACATATCGTGTGGAAGGAACACGTTATTCCGACCAGTTCCTTTCCCCTCCATCAGCTGCCCTGGCTGGTCAGTGGGAGGTCGTTTAAAGACCAGGATTACTGCATGTTTTTTGTGAGGGCACCTACCCTAGGGGACACGGGGAGAACATGCAAACTCCACACAGAAAGGTCCTTTCGCCAACCCCGCCTCGGGTATGGGCACTGATGACGCGGAGGAGAGAACACGCCCACAGCGTCCCCAGCGGGAATTGAACCCAGGACCTTCTAGCTGTGAGACGACAGCACTACCGACTGTGCCACCGTGCCCCTCCTGAGGTCCTTTTCAACCATCAGTTTGTTCCTGTCCGAGACCAGCAGTGCTGAGTCATCTGCGAACAGGAACAAGTTGCAGTCACAAGCAGATGTCATGTCGTTTACATATATTAGGAACAGTAAAGCAGTAATGCTTCCTTGTGGAAGGCCACAGCTCACTGGGAGGAGGGGTGGGTGGGGGCAGTGTTCCGTTCACCGCCACCATCTGTTCTCTTCCCTCCAGGTAGGATTTCATCCAGCTCACCAATTCCACTCAAAATAGTGGAATTGGCCATATCGGCCATACAAATGCCATAGCGGTATCGGATCAGTCTTATCCCGATTATTTAATATATGAAAAATGTAAACAATCATAAATTAGTTCAATATAAATCAAGTGTGTCTAGTGTGTCTAGTGTGTCAAGTGTGTCTAGAACAAAAGCCAAATCAAATACTGTGTAAAATTTACATTTTATTTGTGTACTAATCTCATTCAGTAGTCATTCAGTTGTGAAAACAGACACGTGGAAAATCATAGGCTTTTTTATTTATTGATTGAATACTAACTTACTTTATTAACAGGCTATGGGCCAAGCCACTAGGGCCTAGGCTTGTTTCCATTGTGGTATAATCAGCAGATATGACCCTGCAAATAATCGGAGTTCGGATATACAAATGAGGACCAATTAAACTAGGATAGGCTGAAAAGTAGTGAAGTGGTCCTTTAAGTAATAATTATGTCCTTATTGTATTCCTTCCTTCCAGACCAGTGTGTGGAGTCCAGTCTGCAGATGAAGATCAGTCCTTCAGACACCACTGTTTCTATTAAACAGGAACCTAAAGACCACCTTAAACAGGAACCTGAAGACCACCTTAAACAGGAACCTGAAGACCACCTTAAACAGGAACCTGAAGACCACCTAGATCTCAGTAAGTTTCAAGCACTCTGTCTTCATTTATTTTATTGGTGAAAGTGGGTCGGTACTGAGGGTGTAAGATGAACTGATATGAATCATTTCTCGATGTAAGCATTAACAATGTGACTTCATTGATGCATTGATCTAAATGTACCGTGAATCGGACAATGGTTGGGTTGTACAAATATTGACTAGTTAATTCTACTTCAGTGGTAACTAGCCTGCTGCAGAGGACTCACTGAAATCATGTCAAGTTCAAACCTTTTATAGAGTTTCACTGTATCTTTTTCCTAGACTTCCTGCACATCCCTGTTTTTTCCCTAGACATCCTGCACCTCCCTGTATGTAAAGAGGAGGTTTCATCTGAAGAGGAGAGGAGCTCCAGTCTGATCCAGGAGGAACCACAACCTCCACATATTAAAGACGAACAAGAGGAGCTACCCCAAAGACCAGAGGAGGCTGGTGGGTCAACGTTGACAATACTAGCAGTGAAAAGTGAAGATGATGATGAAAACAGAGAGACAGGGCCTGTAGCCGGCACCTCAACTGAACACATGAAAACACAAACTGACTGTGGTACATCACAACCAGCTAGTGATGAGCAGCTCCTCTCTTCACACTGTTCTGAATCTGACATCACTGAAGACAGTGATGAGTGGGAGGAGACTAGGGGAGATCAGTCAGCTTTAAACGCACTGAAATCACAAAACACACAACTTGTGGGAGGACAGCGCAAGCTGTCCCAGGACCTGAAATCATCTAAACAAACTCACTCCATGAGGAGTCACACAGGGAAGAAACCTTTTAGTTGTACAGAGTGTGGCAAAATGTTTAGATCAAAGCATGATCTGAAGCGGCACACACTGATTCACACAGGGAAGAAACCTTTTAGTTGTACAGAGTGTGGCACAATGTTTAGATTAAAGCAAACACTGAAGCGTCACACAATGACTCACACAGGGAAGAAACCTTTTAGTTGTACAGAGTGTGGCAAAATGTTTAGATCAAAGCACAGGCTGGAGAGTCACACAATGATTCACACAGGGGAAAAGCCCTTTTCTTGTAGTGTTTGTTGTAAAGGCTTTACTCAGAAAGGTAGTCTGAAAACACACATGATGACTCATACTGGCGAAAGGCCCTATTCCTGTACAGTATGTGGTAAAGGCTGTGTTGCCACACGTAATCTAAAATTACACATGATGACCCATACAGGGGAAAAGCCCTTTTCTTGTACAGTTTGTGGAAAAGGCTGTGCTCACAAATGTCATCTAAAAATACACATGATGAGTCATACAGGCAAAAAGCCCTTTTCTTGTACAATTTGTGGAAAAGGCTCTGTTAGCACAAGTGATCTTAAAACACACATGAGGATTCATACAGGTGAAAAGCCCTTTTCTTGTACAGTTTGTGGTAAAGGCTATACTCAGAAGGGTAATCTAAAAATACACATGAGGACTCATACAGGGGGTGAAGTCTGTTAGTATAAGTTAGTCACACACAGACAATTATATGATCATTCAGTCTAATCCAGGATGACAATGACAAGGATACTAAAGCAGAGGAATCACATAATCTGACAATATCAACATGTTAAAATAAAGATGAATAGTTTGTTGGATGGATTTTTGTTTCATATTGTGTATGGATCTTATTTTCTATTCAACTTGTATTATTCCCTCCAGCTCATAGGTTACTGATAGAACATTATGAACATCAGTGTGTGTCCACATTTGTCAGGATTTAACGAGTCATATTCATTATGATATTCATGCAATAATTAATATGTTCATTGATATGCAGTAAAGGCTGTAAATAAAGGTTCCATAAAGTGCTGACGTGCTGCTATTCACTGTGTTGACGTTGTGTGTTGTTTGGATTGTTAAATGATCATAGTACATCATATGCTAGATTCCAGAGACACGGTGTACATCAATGGTTCATAAACCTTTTCATGTCAAGGACCCCCAAATTGACACTCATTATCCCTGCGGCGCGGACCCCCCATTTGAAAATATATGCCAAGGACCCCCATAAGAGAAGACTTTTACGACTCTAGCAGTGATTTTCAACCATTTTTATTTCAAGGGCCCCCAGTTTGACCTGAATTAGGCTACGGTCCCCTATTTAATGGCATTTATATCTCTGGCCCCAATGTATATTGTAAAATCAAAGTTAATTTAACTCCATTTGGTTCCATTTGTACAATCTCTGATTTACAGACGCATAAGGGTCCATTTTATTTCCTAACTATCATTTGTCTTCATAGAGGTGTTTTATAACCTCATTATACTGTTGTGTCTTCATAGAGGTGCTGTTATAACCTCAAAGATCTCCTTTTATGCCTTTGGGGGAAATTATATATGTTTGGTCAGTTTAGCTAATAAAGGTTTCACCACTACAGCTCCTCTGTGTTGTGCTATATCACTGAAATGTTCAACTTCTTGTTTATGCCCAGAAGGATATCCACGGCTTCTGTAGAAATGTGTTGCAATTGTAGAAATAAATGAATGAGCCCGACCGATGCCACATGTTTTTATTCCAATGCCGATACCGATGTTGGATAGTCCTGGATCACTGATTACAGATGTTTTTGACTGAGAAATCTTTCAGTTTACAAATCAATTTGTGAATGTTGGAGCATGAATGTATATTCAAGATTCAATCAAGATTGCTTTATCTGGCATTGTTTTTCCAACTGCAAGCAGCCTCAATGAAAAAAGATGTATGTTTCTCCTAGTTAAAAGACAACATAGATTCATACAAGAATAAAATATCAAGTACGAAACAATACTCAATACATTATATAAATCCTAAAAACTAGAGGAAAGCATGTAAAAATTCCGCGTCTGACAGCGGCTGGTTCACCACGGGCACAACAGAGGCGCGCCTCACTAACGACGTTGGGTGGTAAGTCAGATCCACGCTGCCTCGCACCCCCCACATATACATGTGCCAAACACTGTCCACTTACCTCTCTCTCCCACAGCAGGCTTTTAGGACGGGACCTGGAAACGTGACGGATGGAGACGGGATCTACTGAGGGAGGGAAACCTATCTCTGGGCTCTGCGCTGCCTACGGGGAGCGGCGCTGCACAAACGTCAAATCCAGGAGCCCGCACTGAATTCAGGTCGGAAATAAAACTTTAATACTAAAGCACTGTTATGAAGCACAGTAGCTAAATATACGAATGCCCATTGGAATAGACTGTCACTTAACGGGCACCTACCTGGCTGCGGGTTATAGAGCGAAGAGTAACGAGCTACAGATAAATACCTCACCTGTTATCATACCTCACCTGTAGACGGGACCCCTGGGGTGGGGGGAGAAGAAATCCTATGCTAAACGCTATTCTAAAGCCCTACGCTAAAGCCTAGGCTATACCACTCATCTCACCGTCCGCTGGGTCCACCACCGCCACCTAGAAGAGAAAAGAAAGAAAAGAAGCCAGTTATTGTTTAATTATCCCCATCACCGCCCCTCCAGAGAGGAGCGGGCCTGACGTAAATTTGTGGCAACAGGCATTCTGATTGGCCAGTATGAGATGATGCGCCCCTCACTTCACACAAGTGTGATTTTTTTTAAACAGAAGTGTATATCTGTATGTCTCTAAATGTTCTGATGAATTCAAAATGGTGGACCCTATCGTAAACAAGCGTAATGCTTTATGGTGTCGTCCACAGTTTTTGGAATGAGTTGTGCTTGAAATGTACCTATTCTGCATACTGTTAATAAATACTTCAATCAATCAATCCATACATGGTCATTGGATGGTGTTGTGGCCTGATTCTAGTCCTGAAGTCGACAATCAATTCCTTGTTTTTTGGGTTATTTTTTGGTGTACACATTAC
The DNA here is from genome assembly GCF_951216825.1 of Electrona antarctica. Lineage (NCBI taxonomy): Eukaryota > Metazoa > Chordata > Actinopteri > Myctophiformes > Myctophidae > Electrona > Electrona antarctica. The sequence continues at coordinate 52,607,828 of NC_136807.1, forward strand.
ATATGCCACTAACGTGGAAAAACACCCTACCAACAGGGTATCCGCTTATCCGGAGAACTTTACCAACTCTACCAAACTCTACCAACTTTACCAACTCGTCACACCGAAAACTCCTCATCATTGTCTTCATCGTTATGCTAACATGCTGTCTTCATCAGTGTAGTATGTCAAACCCACAGATGTTATAGTTCATTTCCAAAGTGATCAAAATATTTTGTGCAATTAAATGGTCAGCTATTCAATGATAAAAGGTTGAGTATGTGAATACCAATGATAGTAGGCCTACCAATTCAGGATATTGTTTACTAATGAATTACATTGTTTTGGTACTTTGGTGTATAAACTTTAGCATTCCCACTTCATCTAGTGTAAACTCTAAACAACTATCCTCTCTGTCTCAATTCAATGCAATTTAAATGAAGGTGAAGTAAAACTAAAATGCACTAAACCGCAGAGAATCGGTATACTGGCGAGTTATCCGGTATCCGTTAAGAAATGTGAATCCCTAGACTCCTTCAAAACCGCTCTCACAGAGCACTTGCGGGCGGCTGCAATTCAAAACGGGCCCCTGTAAAACATTGAAGATAAAATTGAGGATGGAAAAGTGAGGACACAAATATATATGATGATAAGAGCGCCCCTCACTTCACACAGGTGTGATTTCCTTTTTTTCCCCTTTTTTAACTTTCTTTAACTAGGCTATATGATGATTTCCTGTTTTTCATAGAAGTGTACATTTGTAGGCCCTACGTCATTAAATGTTCCAGTGAATTGAAAATGACCCTGATGTAAACAAGTCTTTAGTGCTTTTTTCTGGTTTTACTTTTATCCCCATTAGCAGTTTTTGTACTGACTTGTGCTTTCTTTTGAAATCTATCTCATCTTCATTCAGTGACAGTTACACACCTCCACCAGGCGGTGAAAGACAACAGTGCTTTTATCCTTTGCTGATCGTACTTGTAGCACGTTGACCCGGAAGTAAATGAGTGTTGTTGCTTTTTAGCGTAATGGTGGGAGCATGCTGCGTCCACTCCATTGCTCTTTGTCGACTTTGTGCCTAAAGTTTACACATTACTTTAGACGTTATAATGTAAATATATTACAGTAGGAACAGAAAGCGTGGAGAAAATGTGTCCTAAAGGAGGTAAAAAAAGTCAAATGGAGTCTCTACGGCTGAAGATAAATGAACACATGACGTCGGTGGGAGAGGAGATATTGTGTGTTTTGGACAAACAGCGTGGTGTTGATGTTTGTAGTGTGACGCTTAATGTGAGAGTGTTTGTGTTGGAGCGCCTCAGCGCGGTGGGAGAGTTCATATGCAACCTTTTCCAGAGAGAGATGGAGACACTAGAAACTCTGCTGGAGAAACAGAACAAACTGCTGGACGTGATGCTGCAGCCACACATCAGACTACACAGAGCAGGTTGGTAAACACATTAACTTTTTCAAGTAGCTTATAGCTGCCTTCTAGGAATGACTAGGAAACTTGTTGGCTGCAGATGAGCTCTGTCTAGCTGCCAAATTAAGATAGCAAATATAAGACTTCCGGTGGATGATCTGTTCAAAATAAGATTACCCTCTAGTAAACTGAATCCATTGAAAAACTATTCATTTACACATTACAACTATAAATTAAGCATTTCAACGATTCTCTAATTATTATTATTATTTTTTTTACAAAGAAACATAATGTTGTAGAGTCAACAACAATAATAATAAAAAAAATATAGCTAAATGGATACATTCTTAGTGCATGGCCTTTACAAATTGGACGCTGGACAAAAATCGGTTCTGTATCAACTGGTCTGACATACACACGCGTTCTGAGAGACCTCTACAACACCACACTCTCTGCTATGCAGCAGAGGCGTAAAATAAAAAGTGGCGGGCCATCCAGTGCGGTCAGAGGTAAAAAAGAAAAGTGCTGTTTCCAGACTATAGTGGACGCTGGACAAAAAACTGTTCTATAAATGGTAAAATGGTGCATTTATATAGCGCTTTTATCCAAGGGGCTTTACATAGATTGTGCATTACATTCACCCATTCACAATGGCGGCGGAAACCATGCAAGGCACGAACCAGCACATCGGGAGCAATTAGGGGTTCAATGTCTTGCTCAAGGACACTTCGACACTAACTCTGGGGGAGCCCGAGTTCGAACCTGCGACCTCGCGGTTACCATCCGGAAACTCTACCCCTGAGCCTGAAAGGTTCTATGTTTCAACTGGTCTGACATACGCACGTGTTCAGAGAGACCTCCTCTACAACACTGCACTGTCCGACAGGGAATCCAAGCTAATAGAAACTGCAGGGTTTCTATTCCTTAAAAGTTGCACTGCGATAATGGCCATCGTTCTCACGATAATAAAAACGCTGGACGTGTTTCTGAACTGCCCACAGCCCTCCTATGAGACACAGACATGAGTGGAAAACATTAGGGAGGACTAGGGATGCACAATACAATTTGTATCATAATCGGATTGATTGATTGAAGTATTTATTTAACAGTTTGCAGAATTACAGTACATTTAAAATAAAACTCAATACAAAAACTGTCAACTGTGAGTGGACGACACCATAAAGTATTACACTTGTTTACAAGAGGGTCCACCATTTTCAATTCATCATAACATTTAGAGACGTACAAATATGCACATTCCAAAAATAGGAAATCATCATAGAGGAGGTAAAAAAGGGAAAGAATATATACAGTGAGGGGGAAAAGGGGTGGGTGGGGGATTCAGAATTTACGGGGGCCAGTTTCAAATTGCAGCCGTCCGTAGGTGCCCTTTGAGAGCAGTTTTGAAGGAGTCAAGGGATTTGCATGTCTTAATGAATGTTGGTAGGGCGTTCCACATTTTGGTGGCATAGGAGCGAAATGAATTTAGTCCCTTGTTTGTGCCGAATCTGGGTTGCACATGGTTTGTTGAACTCCCTCTGGTGGGTGTGGACTTTATTGACATTAAGGAAGTATTTAGACGGGTACATGGGTATCTTGGTGGAGTAGCAAATCTTGTGGACCAGACCTATTGCAAGATGCTGTACTCTGTCGTCAACCCTAAGCCATTCCAGCCTGTCATAATGGGCAGGGGTGAGGTGCGTTCGGGGAGTGAGGCCAAGTAGTAACCTGACAAGTTTGTTTTGGGAAGTCTGGAGCCTTGTTTTAAGGGCCTTTGAGATGCGGTGGTACCAGGAAGTGCAAGCATAGTCAAAGAAACCTTGTACTAGGGCTCCTGTTAGGGTCTTCAAGGTGTTTTTGTTGACCAGTGAGGAGATCCTGTATAGGAATCTTGTTCTTTGGTTGACTTATTTTTATTACGTTGGTGGCCATTTCATCACTGGAAAGATTTGCCTCCAGGATGGAACCTAGGTAGGTAATTTCATATTTTCGTGTGATAATATTGTCACCCACTCTAACCAAGAAGCCATCAGCCTTGCTGAGATGACTATTTGATCCAAAGAGAATGGATTCAGTTTTTCCCAGGTGTAAAGATAGTTTATCATCAGCGAGCCAGGTGCAGATTCTAAGCTCAGAGCTGAGGGCCCTTTCTTTTCTTTTAATTTTTATCCCACGATTTTGCAACCCATCTTTTTCCACCCAGTGTCGATTATCTAATGTAATCGTGGGCGCTACACTGCCTCTGCCAACCTGGGGGGGCAGCGGACTGACCTCAAGCTTCCTTCTATGCATGAGGAGTCCAAGCTGCTTCTTTTCACCTGACAGGGGGGGGTTTCCCCGGCCAGACATATCGTGTGTGTCAAGGCAGACAGGGAACTCAGATGCAGACAGACAAGGAAACGTGGTATAATGTCAAAATACAGAGTATTTATTTACTCTAAACACAGAAGGTCTTCCAAAATCTTCAAGGCAAAAACGTAACTTAAGTCCAAACTTAAAGTCCAAGTTTCCAAAAGAAGAAATGATACTTAGGTCCTTGGTTGGAGCTGCAAGGAGTGGTGTGCAGGCTGGCAGGCAGGCACTGAGGGAGGAGACCAACATTTAGAAGCAGGCCATGCAGTCAAGGAGCAGAATAGGTACTTAAGTCTTTCGCAGAATACAACTGACCTAGTACAAAAGCACAGAGGTGTGCACTGGCCGAAGGAGGAACTATCACTGAGCACTGCGTGCCATCACAGCCAGGTATTAGTAGACAGCCAGGTGATTGCCTGATGGAGACCAGCCAGGTCATAGCCAGGACAAACTGCATTCCCCGAAAGTGGAATGCAGCTCCAACCTAAAAGACAAAGAAACAGAAGAGTCAGAACAGACAGCCAGTCAAGCTGCCATGACAGTACCCCCCCCCTAACGGGCGCCTCAGGGCGCCCCACCAGGTCAACCCGGGTGCTGAAGACGGAACTCCCGGATGAGAGCAGGATCACAGATGTTGCGCCGAGGGACCCAGCAGCACTCCTCCGGTCCATAACCCTCCCAGTCCACCAGGTACTGAAACCCCCGGCCACGGCGGCGAACATCGAGCAGGCGGCGAACCGTGTAGACCGGGCCACCATCCAGAATCCTGGGAGGAGGAGGGGGCGGAACAGGGGGGTTACAGAGAACTAGTGACCACTGGCTTTATAAGAGACACGTGGAACGTAGGATGAACGCGAAGGGTCCGGGGCAGCTTCAGGCGGACCGCGGCCGGATTGATGATCTTGTCGATGGGGAAAGGTCCAATGAATTTAGGAGACAGTTTACGGGACTCCGTCCGAAGGGGCAGATCAGTAGTCGACAACCACACCTTCTATCCTAGTCGATACTTAGGGGCCGGAATCCTCCGTCGATTAGCATGTGCCTCATTCTTTCGGGAAGTTCGCATAAGAGCGGCACGAGAAGACTTCCAGGCTCGACGCAGTGGCGAAGGTGGGCCTGAACTGAGGGAACTGAGGTCCCCCTCCTCAACAGGGAATAGAGGAGGTTGGTAGCCAAGGGAACACTGGAAGGGGGACATGCCTGTAGCTGTGCTAGTTGCCGAGTTGTGAGCGTACTCAGCCCACACAAGCTGAGACGACCAGGTAGATTGACGAGAGGATGCTAGGCAACGTAACGTGGTCTCCAGTTCTTGGTTCCATTGCTCAACTTGCCCATTGGTTTGGGGGTGAAAGCCTGAGGACAGACTAACCGTGGCACCCAGTGCAGTGCAAAAAGCCCTCCACACTTGAGAGGTGAACTGTGGGCCTCGGTCCGAAACGATGTCAGCTGGAATGCCGTGAATCCGGAACACATGAGAACTAAGAGATCGGCCGTCTCGGTGGCAGAGGGGAGCTTAGGAAGAGCAACGCAGTGGGCAGCCTTAGAGAAACGATCTATGATGGGCAAAATATCAGTGTTCCCATCGGAGGGGGCAGTCCGGTGACAAAATCCAAAGCAATGTGGGACCAAGGGCGCTGAGGAATCGGCAGCGGGCGAAGAAGACCCGAGCTGGGTCGGTTAGAGGTCTTGTTCTGGGCACAAACTGGACACGCCGCGACGTACTCTCTAGCATCCGCCTCCATGGAAGGCCACCAGAAATGACGGTGGAGAATGTCAAGGGTGCGGTTCCTACCAGGGTGGCAGTTGACCCGGGAGGCATGAGCCCTCTGGAGAACTCTGGAGCGCACAGAGTCAGGAATGAACAAGCGACCTTGGGGGGCGGTGCCTGGGTCCGGCTGGGTGTGTTGGGCCTCCAGAATGGCTGACTCGAAGTCCCATGTGAGTGCAGCAACAACACAGGAGGGGGGCAGGATAGTCTCAGGTGGAGCAGTAGCTTCCTCCGCAGCGTACTGACGAGACAGGGCATCAGCCTTGGTGTTCTTGGAGCCTGGGCGGTAGGTCAGGGTAAACTGAAAACGTCCCAGGAACAGGGCCCACCTGGCCTGACGTGAGTTGAGGCGTTTAGCCGTCTTGAGGTAGGCTAGGTTCTTGTGGTCAGTCCAAACCACAAAAGGATGTTTGGCGCCCTCCAGCCAGTGTCTCCACTCTTCTAAGGCTAGGACTATAGCTAGAAGTTCACGGTTCCCCACTTCATAATTCCTCTCAGCAGCATCAAGTTTGTGAGAGAGGAAAGCACAAGGATGGACTTTCTGGTCTGAGGCTGACCGCTGAGAAAGCACAGCTCCGACACCGACATCAGAGGCATCCATCTCCACGATGAACTGCCGGGACGGATCAGGCTGAACCAAGATGGGGGCAGTAGTGAAGAGTATTTTAAGAACTTGAAAGGCAGCAGCCGCCTCAGTAGTCCACTTGAACTTGGTCGTGGTAGAGGTGAGGGCTGTCAGGGGGGCTGCAACACGGCTGTAGTTCCTGATGAAGCGGCGATCGAAATTCGCAAAGCCCAAGAACCGCTGGAGCTGTTTGCGGTTGGTCGGCTGCGGCCACTCAGAGACTGCCGTCACCTTGGAAGGGTCCATGCTCATCTCCCTCTCAGAGATGATGAAGCCCAAGTAGGAGGTGCTGGGCACATGGAACTCACATTTCTCCGCCTTCACAAAAAGCTGGTTCTCAAGGAGCCTCTGCAGGACCAGGCGGACATGCTGAATGTGCTCAGCCAAGGACTTAGAGAACACAAGAATGTCATCAAGAAAGACGAAAACAAAACGGTTAAGCATGTCCCTTAACACAGCGTTAACCATGGTCTGGAATACAGCAGGGGCGTTAGTGAGTCCGAAAGGCATCACACAATACTCAAAGTTCCCCAGAGGTGTGTTGAAGGCCGTCTTCCACTCATCACCATCGCGGATCCGTACCAGGTGGTAGGCGTTGCGTAGATCTAATTTAGTAAAGATGGTGGCTCCTTCCAGGGGCTCAAAAGCTGAACTGATGAGAGGAAGGGGGTAACGGTTCTTGACTGTGATGTTATTCAAACCTCTATAGTCAATGCAGGGCCTCAGACTGCCATCTTTCTTCCCCACAAAGAAAAATCCAGCTCCAACAGGGGACGAGGAGGGACGAATGAGGCCAGCAGCCAGGGACGTTTGAATATAGTTCTCCATAGCCTCACGTTCCGGTCGAGAGAGGTTGTACAGGCGGCTCCCAGGCAGTGGTGCGTCGGCCAACAGCTCAATGGCGCAGTCGTAGGGCCGGTGGGGTGGGAGAGAGAGAGCCCGCTGTTTACTAAAAACCTCTCCCACATCATGGTACACAGGAGGCACAGTCATCAGGTCAGGAGGGGTTACTGGAGGAGCAGAAGTGAGGGGGTTAGGGCTCAGGGCTGACTTGAGACAACAGGAATGACATAAAACACTCCAGCTACGAATAGTGCCATGGAATTCCAATAATCAGAGGTACGTCAGGGGAACTCAATACAATGAAACTGATACATTCTTGGTGGTTACCAGACAGGTGCACTATTAAAGGTTCAGTCCTCTGGGTGACAAGGGCTAACAACTCCCCACTCAAAGTCGTGGTCTTAAGAGGCACTTCTAGGTCAATAAGAGGAATATTAAGCCTCTCACACACAGAGGAATCAATGAAACTCTCATCTGCGCCAGAATCTAATAAAGCAGAAAATGAGTGCACTGTACCTTTAATGACCAGCTGCGCGTGCAGAGGAGTTCTCGTGGTAGAGGTGTGCCGTGTTGTTTGGGCTATCAGTCCCCTCCTGACTGAGAGCCCTTGTCTTTTCCCGACAGCAGGGAGCACTGGTGAATAAAGTGGCCTGGCTTGCCACAGTAAAAACAACTGTTGCTCTGCTGGCGGCGCTGACGCTCCTCCGTCGTTAACGGAGCACGAGCTCGACCGACTTGCATCGGTTCGGGCTCGCTCGGGGTCGGGAGCTCTCGGGTATTCTCGGAGGAAGACGGAAACCCACGTGGTGGAGTGCGTCGGGGAGTGAACACACGAGACTGGGAGGTACGCCCACCTCTCTCCCTCTGTCGTTCACGGAGCCGATTATCGAGGCGAATGGCCAGGGAAATGAGAGAATCAAGATCCTCAGCCTCGTCGCGAGCTGCCAATTCATCCTTGATAGCCTCGGACAAGCCATGTTGAAACACCTCCTGTAGCGCGACGTCATCCCATCTGCTTTCAGCGGCGAGGGAGCGAAATTCAACTGCGTACTTCGCCACGCTTCTGGAGCCTTGCTTCAAATTCAACAGCCGCTTGGACGCCTCCCTCCCCTTCACAGGGTGATCGAATACGGTTCTCATAGCCTGGGTGAAAGCCTCCAACGAACAACAAACGGGGGATCGGCTCTCCCATACTGGTCTCGCCCAGGCCAAGGCCTCTCCCTTCAAGCAGCCTAGAAGGTAGGCGATACGTGACCGATCAGTGGAATAAGCCTGTGGCTGAAGATCAAAGACGAGGGAACCGTCGTAACGCTCGGGTGCTGGGGCGTGAGGCTCCCGAGAGGAGCCCGGGGATGCAGCAGACCGGTTCACTGAATCATCAACATCATCGGAGGGAAGGGGTTGAGCCTGGGCAGCGGTGGTGCTTAGCTCTCTGCGTAGGCTAGTCATGTTGCTGGAAAGGTCTCGCATGCCACCCATAATTTCTCTCAAAGCTTGATCATGAGTTCCTAGTAATACGGCCTGACCAGCCAAAGCCTGATGGATGTTGTCTGAGTCTGCTGGGTTCATATTGGCAGACAGGGAACCCAGATGCAGACAGACAAGGAAACGTGGTATAATGTCAAAATCCAGAGTATTTATTTACTCAAAACACAGAAGGTCTTCCAAAACTTTCAAGGCAAAAACGTAACTTAAGTCCAAACTTAAAGTCCAAGTTTCCAAAATAAATTATACTTAGGTCCTTGGTTGGAGCTGCAAGGAGAGGTGTGCAGGCTGGCAGGCAGGCACTGAGGGAGGAGACCAACAATTAGAAGCAGGCCATGCAGTCAAGGAGCAGAATAGGTACTTAAGTATTTCGCAGAATACAACTGACCTAGTACAAAAGCACAGAGGTGTGCACTGGCCGAAGGAGGAACTATCACTGAGCACTGCGTGCCATCACAGCCAGGTATTAGTAGACAGCCAAGGTGATTGCCTGATGTAGACCAGCCAGGTCATAGCCAGGACACACCTCCCCGAAAGTGCAATGCAGCTCCAACCTAAAAGACAAAGAAACAGAAGAGTCAGAACAGACAGCCAGTCAAGCTGCCATGACAGTGTGGAAGGAACACGTTATTCTGACCAGTTCCTTTCCCCTCCATCAGGCGCCCTGGCTGACCAGGGGGAGGTAGTTTAGAGACCAGGATTACTGCATGTTTTTTGTGAGGGTACATACCCTAGGGGACACAGGGAGAACATGCAAACTCCACACAGAAAGGCCCTTTCGCCAATCCCGCCTCGGGTATGGGCACTGATGACGCGGAGGACAGAACACGCCCACAGCGTCCCCAGGGGGAATTGAACCCAGGACCTTCTAGCTGTGAGGCGACAGCACTACCGACTGTGCCACCGTCCCGAGACCAGCAGTGCTGAGTCATCTGCGAACAGGAACAAGTTGCAGTCACAAGCTGATGTCATGTCGTTTAAAAATGTACAAATTCATAAATTAGTTAAATATAAATCAAGTGTGTCTAGTACCTCTAGTCAAGAACAAAAGCCAAATAAAATATTGTGTAAAAATAAACGTTACATTTTATTTGTGTACTCATCTCATTCAGTAGTCATTCAGTTGTGAAAACAGACACGTGGAAAATTCTAGGCTTTTTATTTATTGATTGAATACTAACTTACTTTATTAACAGGCTATGGGCCAAGCCACTAGGCCCTAGGCTTGTTTCCATTGTGGTATAATCGGCAGATATGACCCTGCAAATGATCGGAGATCGGATATCGGTAATAATTTCATAATTTGACAAACCCAATGAGGACCAATTAAACTAGGATAGGCTGAAAAGTGGTGAAGTGGTCCTTTAAGTAATAATTATGTCCTTGTATTCCTTAATTCCAGACCAGTGTGTGGAGTCCAGTCTGCAGGTGAAAATCAGTCCTCCAGACACCACTGTTTCTATTAAACAGGAACCTGAAGACCACCTTAAACAGGAACCTGAAGACCACCTTAAACAGGAACCTGAAGACCACCTGGATCTCAGTAAGTTTCAAGCACTCTGTCTTTATTTATTTTATTGGTGAAAATGGGTCGGTACTGAGGGTGTAAGATGAACTGATATGAACCGTTTCTCGATTTAAGCATTAACAATGTGATTTCATTGCTGCATTGATCTAAAGCAGTGGTTCTCAACCTTTTTACACCAAGTACCACCTCAGATTTTATTTGTCACTCCAAGTACCACCACCGCCAAACGTGCACGGGGAAAATGTGCGGTTATTAGCGGTTATTGATGCTTTTTTGGCGGGTTTATGATGGATTTCGGGTACATATACACTGTTATCAAAATGATAATGACAATATCACCACCATTATAATGACAATATGACCACCATTATAACTTATGTTAAAATATATTAGCACAGTTCACACAGGAGGCGAATTTAGTCCTAATAAGAATATTTATTATTTTTCACAGACGTCAGCCAAAATCATGCTGTGCAAAACGGGCACTTTAACTGTTACAATGAGGAGCCATAAGGGGCAAAAAGCCCTTTACTTGTACACTTTGTGAACAAAGATTACATTTCCACACATTCACACACACACACACGCGCGCGCGACCGACACAAACAAACACACGCACACACGCACGCAAAAGTTGAATCCCGTCGCAGTGCCTCTAAATCCACCTCTAAGGCGCCAGCCATCAGTTCCCCGTGTTTGTTTTGATCGTGGCTACTACCAGTACCGGCGCATTAAAAGTAACAGCCAGGAAATGCGCTGTTCCCAAGTGTTCAACAAAACATTTTTTAAATTCAATTAGAGTGATATTATGGTAATGTTATTTCCATTCAAAGTAGTATTTCAATAGTTTTATTATGTTTTTATTATATATATATATATATATACCCCCCCCCCCCCTTTTTCATTTTTGGGAAGATTCTTCCGCGCTCAAGTACCGAGAACCACTGATCTAAAGGTACCATGAATCGGACAATGGTTGGGTTGTGAAAATATTTACTGGAGCTTTGCAGTTAATTCTACTTCAGTGGTAACAGCTCCTATCCTCCTCTGTCCAGTCGAAAGTCTGTATGACTTCAAACTGATTAAAATGTGGATTAAACAATGAAAACTTAACTCTGGAAACTCGCGAACGAGAGGGAAAGTGTTCTACAGTCTATTCGCTCGTGTAACTCGTGTTCAGAAGTCAAAGTGTTAACTAGCCTGCTGCAGAGGACTCACTGAAATCATGTCAAGTTCAAACCTTTTTTAGAGTTTCACTGTATCTTTTTCCTGGGACTTCCTGCACATCCCTGTTTTTTCCCTAGACATCCTGCACCTCCCTGTGTGTAAAGAGGAGGTTTCCTGGAGATGAGCTCCAGTCTGGTCCAGGAGGAACCACAACCTCCACAGATTAAAGACGAACAAGAGGAGCTACCCCAAAGACCAGAGGAGGCTGGTGGGTCAACGTTGACAATACTAGCAGTGAAAAGTGAAGATGATGATGAAAACAGAGAGACAGGGCCTGTAGCTGGCACCTCAACTGAACACATGAAAACACAAACTGACTGTGGAACATCACAACCAGCTAGTGATGAGCAGCTCCTCTCTTCACACTGTTCTGACTCTTCACACTGTTCTGAATCTGACATCACTGAAGACAGTGATGAGTGGGAGGAGACTAGGGGAGATCAGTCAGCTTTAAACGCACTGAAATCACAAAACACACAACTTGTGGGAGGACAGCGCAAGCTGTCCCAGGACCTGGAAACATCTAAACAAACTCACTCCATAAGGAGTCACACAGGGAAGAAATCTTTTAGTTGTACAGAGTGTGGAAAAATATTTAGATTAATGCATGATCTGAAGCGTCACACAATGATTCACACAGGGGAAAAGCCCTTTTCTTGTACAGTTTGTGGTAAAGGCTTTACTCGGAAGGGTCATCTAAAAATACACGTGAGGACTCATACTGGCGAAAGGCCCTATTCCTGTACAGTATGTGGTAAAGGCTGTGTTGGCACAAGTAATCTAAAATCACACATGATGATTCATACAGGTGAAAAGCCCTTTTCTTGTACAGTTTGTGGTAAAGGCTTTACTCAGAAGGGTCATCTAAAATCACACATGATGACCCATACAGGGGAAAAGCCCTTTTCTTGTACAGTTTGTGGTAAAGGCTGTGCTCATAAAAGTCATCTAAAAATACACATGATGAGTCATACAGGCAAAAAGGCCCTTTCTTGTACAATTTGTGGAAAAGGCTCTCTTAGCACAAATGATCTAAAACTACACATGATGATTCATACAGGTGAAAAGCCCTTTTCTTGTACAGTTTGTGGTAAAGGCTTTACTCAGAAGGGTCATCTAAAACCACACATGAGGACTCATACAGGTGAAAAGCCTTTTTCTTGTACAGTTTGTGGTAAAGGCTTTACTCGGAAGGGTCATCTAAAAATACACGTGAGGACTCATACAGGGGGTGAAGTCTGTTAGTACAAGTTAGTCACACACACAGACAATTATATGATCATTCAGTCTAATCCAGGATGACAAGGATACTAAAGCACAGGAATCACTTAATCTGACAATATCAACATGACTGATTCAAATAAAGATGAATAGTTTGTTGGATGGATTTCTGTTTTCCTCTTGTGTATGGATCTTATTTTCTATTCAACATGATGGAATTTTATTTTATTTATTTTTTTATATCTTGTATTATTCCCTCCAGCTCATAGGTTACTGGTAGAACATTATGAACAGTGTCCACATTTGTCAGGATCTAACGAGTCATATTCATTATTATATTCATGCAATAATTATTATGTTCATTGATATGCAGTAAAGGCTGTAAATAAAGGTTCCATAAAGTGCTGACGTGCTGCTATTCACTGTGTTGACGTTGTGTGTTGTTTGGATTGTTAAATGATCATAGTACATCATATGCTAGATTCCCGAGACATCAGTGGTTCATAAACCTTTTCATGGCAAGGACCCACAAATTGACACTCATTAGCCCCGCGGTGCGGACACCCCATTTGAAAATATATTCCAATTACCCCCATAAGAGAAGATTTTTACGACTCTAGCAGTGATTTTCAACCATTTTTATTTCAAGGGCCCCCGGTTTGACCTGAATTAGGCTACGTTCCCCTATTTAATGGCATTTCTATCTCTGGCCCCAATGTATATTGTAAAATCAAAGTTAATTTAACTCCATTTGGTTCTATTTGTACAATCTCTGATTTACAGACGCATAAGGGTCCATTTTATTTCCTAACTATCATTTGTCTTCATAGAGGTGTTTTATAACCTCATTATACTGTTGGGTCTTCATAGAGGTGTTTTATAAGCTCATTATACTGTTGTGTCTTCATAGAGGTGCTGTTATAGCCTCAAAGATCTCCTTTTATGCCTTTGGGGAAAATTATATATGTTTTGTCAGTTTGTCTAATAAAGGTTTCACCACTACAGCTCCTCTGTGTTGTGCTATATCACTGAAATGTTCAACTTCTTGTTTATGCCCAGAATGAGAAGGATATCCACGGCTTCTGTAGAAATGTGTTGCAATTGTAGAAATAAATGAATGAGCCCGACCGATGCCACATTGTTTTTATTCCAATGCCGATACCGATGTTGGATAGTCCTGGATCACTGATTGTCTCCACCAGGCCGAAGGCATGGGGAGAGAGTATGTTTTGCACTCCGTCCGTGTGTGTGTGTGTGTCCGTCCGTCCGTCCTTCCGTCCGTCCGTTACCAGCTAATCTCCGGCACCGTTAACCCGGTCGATGCCAAACTTTGCACACACACTCCCTGGATGCCAACGATGAACCTCTGCCCCGCATTTTCCAGAACGGCCTGTTATAGCGCCACCATGAGGCAGCTTTTCAAATTTTTACCTAAAACTGCACCGATCTGCGTGAAACGTTGCATGCACACTCCCTAGAGGCCAAGGACAAACCTTTGACCTGCATTTTCCGCATCTGCCTTTTATAGCGCCACCAGGAGGCTGACTTTTGTAAAACACATTTTTTTATATTAGTCCTCCAGATTCTGTCCAAAAATCTCACAAATCGTTACACAGTATCTCTATGGTCATGTGCTCAAGTCGGATCTGTCCGATATTTCATATTCCATCCTAATTGGCTATAATTGGCTTTCACAGTTTGCAAGATTGCCCTGTTTTGAACAAAAGCCTCACATCATGAACGCAGCGCGCAATTTACGTGAAATCTTTCACACATTTTCTTACTAGGCTGAGGAATATATCCCACCCTTTTCACATTGGCCTGTTATAGCGCCACCAACAGGTTGATTTTTGCAAAACACATTTTTGGAACAAAATGCCTCAAGTCATCCAATTGCCATCAAAGGCAAACATGTTTATATTACTCCTAAACATTTTGCCAAACATCTCACACAGTCCTATCCTCCTGGTGGAGACCTGTGCCCAGAAGGGCACTTTTTCTAGTTAGGGACCAAGAAGTCACGCAGTGACTTTGGTCACTCTTTGTTTTTGTGTTTATTTTTCTTCTCCTTCTTCTTCTCCTTCTTCTCCTTCCGCCAAAAATAGCTGTTCTGACTGAATGGTGCAGTCGGTTTTCGTGAAACGCGGTAATCTGGTAGAGGGCCATGCCAAACGGTGAATATGCGACGCCCAAGACGATTGGCCAAATGGTGGCGCTATAGCGCTCAATTGAAAATGCTAACTTTGAACGTGCATAGCTCATGAACCGTTTGACTGTTGGCAATGAAACTTTGATACCCATATGCGTCGCCTCATGCTGAACAACTTTCGTGTTCTGACTTTTGACCTCTGACCTTTAGATCACCCGCCATTTTGAATTATATGATCAGTACTTCTTCTCCTTCTCCTTCCGCCAAAAATAGCTGTTCTGACTGAACCGTGCAGTCGGTTTGCGCAAAACTTGTCAACATGATAGAGGACCATGCCAAACGGTGACTATGCGAAGCCCATCATGATTGGCCAAATGGTGGCGCTATAGCACTCAATTGATGCAAAACTTGCAAACTTGCAAACTTTGAACGTGCATATCTCATGAACCGTTTGACCGTTGGCAATGACACTTTGATGCACATATGTGTCTCCTCATGCCGAACAACTTCCTTGTTCTGACTTTTGACCTCTGACCTTTAGATCACCCGCCATTTTGAATTATTTGAAAAACAGTTCAAATGTAACTCCTCCCAGAATCTTTGCTCAAAATGCACGAAAACTTCTACACGTGAACTTTGGACCTATACGGACAAATAATCGTAGCACATTTTTTCTAAGTGAAAAAATGAAGTTTTTATGAACCAATAAAAATTGCTGTTTTGTGAAAATTATTCTTCTGCCTCTAATACACACATATGCTTATGTCACTTTACTATGCGAAGCCCATCACGATTGGCCAAATGGTGGCGCTATAGCACTCAATTGATGCAAAACTTGCAAACTTGCAAACTTTGAACGTGCATATCTCATGAACCGTTTGACCGTTGGCATTGACACTTTGATACACATATGCGTCTCCTCATGCCGAACAACTTTCGTGTTCTGACTTTTGACCTCTGACCTTTAGATCACCCGCCATTTTGAATTATATGAAAAACAGTTCAAATGTAACTCCTCCCAGAATATTTGCTCAAAATGCACGAAAACTTCTACACGTGAACTTTGGACCTATACGGACAAATAATCGTAGCACATTTTTTTCTAAGTGAAAAAATGAAGTTTTTATGAGCCAATGAAAATTGCGCGTGCACGCACACACACACACACACACACACACACCAAAGTTTGAGTACTTATGCTGAACTAACACTGAATGATTTTCCTGTTAACAATGGAGTATCTAATTGTCTCCGTGTAGCTCAGTCAGTTGAGCTCTTGCCCTTGGACCGCAAGGTTGTGTGTTCAAATCCAGCTACTGACAACTCAGCTTGTCAGTCTTATTTGTACATATTGTTGAACGCCCTGTGGGCTATATCAGTGAGATCAATAACTTTAAAGACTGGTGTGATAATAGCCACCTTATGTTAAACACCACAAAAACTAAAGAGATGATCTTCAATCCAAATCCATGGTTATGAACGATTGTCTGCCTAACACACACACGCATGCAGCCACGCACGCACGCACGCACGCACGCACGCACGCACGCACACACGCACACACACACGCAGGCAGGCAGGGGCAGGCAGGCAGGCAGGCAGGCAGGCAGGCAGGCAAGCAGGCAGGCAGGCAGGCAGGCATGCAGCCACGCACGCACGCACGCACGCGCACACACACACACACACACACACACACACACACACACACACACAAAGAGAAGTTTGTACGCACGCACGCACGCACGCACGCACGCACACACACACACACACACACACACACACACACACAAAGAGAAGTTAGTACGCACGCACGCACGCACGCACGCACGCACGCAGGCAGGCAGGCAGGCTCGCACGCACGCACGCAAGCACACACACACACACACACACACTTTAACTGTGCGTGAAAACACACTGTAGTAATGGAAAGACATGCCCAAAATGAGGACACACCTTCTTGTTACCAAATCACTGAATGGTTTTACCGTTTACAATGTAGTCACTGATTGTCTCTGTGTAGCTCATTCAGTAGAGCTCCCGCCTTCGGTCCACAAGGTTGCGAGTTCAAATCCCGGTACCGACAACTCGGTTTGTCAGTCTCATTTGTGCGTGTTGTTCTCATTGCGCATTGTTCTTCTTCTATCTTGGTCCCGCTTTATCGCTGCTTGCAGCTATATTTACAGATGTTTTTGACTGAGAAATCTTTCAGTTTACAAATCAATTTGTGAATGTTGGAGCATGAATGTATATTCAAGATTCAATCAAGATTGCTTTATCTGGCATTGTTTTTCCAACTGCAAGCAGCCTCAATAAAAAAAGATGTATGTTTCTCCTAGTTAAAAGACAACATAGATTCATACAATAATAAAATATCAAGTACGAAACAATACTCTGACATTAAATAAATCGTAAAAACTAGAGGAAAGCATGTAAAAAAGCATAGCCAGATAAAGAGATAGATATAGATTTCATGTCAATTATTTTGTATTGTGGGGTCTCGCTAGGAAACCCCCGACCAGGTGAGTGGTCGGGGGTCAGACACATACCGTCAGACACATACCGCCCTCGGACAAAAGACCCGCCCTCTGCGCGCTGATAGATCACAGATACATACCGAACCTCCTCCTCCAGCAGTGTGAAATGATGCCGGGGCCGCGCCCTAATCAGCAATCAGCGGCAGCCGGATCCCCCAGGAGGGTCGATATAAAATACGCCGTCATTCCGCGTCTGACAGCGGCTGGGTTACCACGGGCACAACAGAGGCGCACCGCACTAACGACGCCGGGTGGTAAGTCAGATCCACGCTGCCTCGCACCCCCCACATATACATGTGCCAAACACTGTCCACTTACCTCTCTCTCTCCCACCGCAGGCTTTTAGGACGGGACCTGGAAACGTGACGGACGGAGACGGGATCTACTGAGGGAGGGAAACCTATCTCTTGGCTCTGCACCGCCTACGGGGAGCGGCGCAGCGCAAACGTCAAATCCAGGAGCCCGCACTGAATTCAGGTCGGAAAGAAAACTTTAATACTAAAGCACTGTTATGAAGCACAGTAGCTAAATATACGAATCCCCATTGGAATAGACTGTCACTTAACGGGCACCTACCTGGCTGCGGGTTATAGAGCGAAGAGTAACGAGCTACAGATAAATACCTCACCTGTTGTCATACCTCACCTGTAGACGGGACCCCTGGGGTGGGGGGAGAAGAAATCCTATGCTAAACGCTATTCTAAAGCCCTACGCTAAAGCCTAGGCTATACCACTCATCTCGCCGTCCGCTGGGTCCACGACCGCCACCTAGAAGAGAAAAGAAAGAAAAGAAGCCAGTTATTGTTTAATTATCCCAATCACCGCCCCTCCAGGGAGGAGCGGGCCTGATGTAAATTTGTGGCAACAGGCATTCTGATTGGCCAGTATGAGATGATGCATGATGATGTATGATGATAAGAGCGCCCCTCACTTCACACAAGTGTGATTTTTTTTAAACAGAATTGTATATCTGTACGTCTCTAAATGTTCTGATGAATTGAAAATGGTGGACCCTATCATAAACAAGCGTAATGCTTTATGGTGTCGTCCACAGTTTTTGGAATGAGTTGTGCTTGAAATGTACCTATTCTGCATACTGTTAATAAATACTTCAATCAATCAATCCATACATGGTCATTGGATGGTGTTGTGGCCTGATTCTAGTCCTGAAGTCGACAATCAATTCCTTGTTTTTTGGGTTATTTTTTGGTGTACACATTACATATGCCACTAACGTGGAAAAACACCCTACCAACAGGGTATCCGCCTATCCGGAGAACTCGCAAGTTTACCAACTCGTCACACCGAAAACTCCTCATCAATGTCTTCATCGTTATGCTAACATGCTGTCTTCATCAGTGTAGTATGTCAAACCCACAGATGTTATAGTTCATTTCCAAAGTGATCAAAATATTTTGTGCAATTAAATGGTCAGCTATTCAAAGATAAAAGGTGGAGTATGTGAATACCAATGATAGTAGGCCTACCAATTCAGGATATTGTTTACTAATGAATTACATTGTTTTGGTACTTTGGTGTATAAACTTTAGCATTCCCACTTCATCTAGTGTAAACTCTAAACAACTATCCTCTCTGTCTCAATTCAATGCAATTTAAATGAAGGTGAAGTAAAACTAAAATGCACTAAACCGCAGAGAATCGGTATACTGGCGAGTTATCCGGTATCCGTTAAGAAATGTGAATCCCTAGACTCCTTCAAAACCGCTCTCACAGAGCACTTGCGGGCGGCTGCAATTCAAAACGGGCCCCTGTAAAACATTGAAGATAAAATTGAGGATGGAAAAGTGAGGACACAAATATATATGATGATAAGAGCGCCCCTCACTTCACACAGGTGTGATTTCCTTTTTTTCCCCTTTTTTAACTTTCTTTAACTAGGCTATATGATGATTTCCTGTTTTTCATAGAAGTGTACATTTGTAGGCCCTACGTCATTAAATGTTCCAGTGAATTGAAAATGACCCTGATGTAAACAAGTCTTTAGTGCTTTTTTCTGGTTTTACTTTTATCCCCATTAGCAGTTTTTGTACTGACTTGTGCTTTCTTTTGAAATCTATCTCATCTTCATTCAGTGACAGTTACACACCTCCACCAGGTGGTGAAAGACAACAGTGCTTTTATCCTTTGCTGATCGTACTTGTAGCACGTTTACCCGGAAGTAAATGAGTGTTGTTGCTTTTTAGCGTAATGGTGGGAGCATGCTGCGTCCACTCCATTGCTCTTTGTCGACTTTGTGCCTAAAGTTTACACATTACTTTAGACGTTATAATGTAAATATATTACAGTAGGAACAGAAAGCGTGGAGAAAATGTGTCCTAAAGGAGGTAAAAAAAGTCAAATGGAGTCTCTACGGCTGAAGATAAATGAACACATGACGTCGGTGGGAGAGGAGATATTGTGTGTTTTGGACAAACAGCGTGGTGTTGATGTTTGTAGTGTGACGCTTAATGTGAGAGTGTTTGTGTTGGAGCGCCTCAGCGCGGTGGGAGAGTTCATATGCAACCTTTTCCAGAGAGAGATGGAGACACTAGAAACTCTGCTGGAGAAACAGAACAAACTGCTGGACCTGCAGCAGCACATCAGACTACACAGAGCAGGTTGGTAAACACATTAACTTGTTCAAGTAGCTTATAGCTGCCTTCTAGGAATGACTAGGAAACTTGTTGGCTGCAGATGAGCCAATTTTTTTAATAGTATACTCTTTATTGTTTTTCTCTAGATCGAGACAGTCATATTAAAACACATCTATAGTGTCCCGATTGCGCTCTGTCTAGCTGCCAAATTAAGATAGCAAATATAAGACTTCCGGTGGATGATCTGTTCAAAATAAGATTACCCTCTAGTAAACTGAATCCATTGAAAAACTATTCATTTACACATTACAACTATAAATTAAGCATTTCAACAATTCTCTAATTATTATTATTATTTGTTTTACAAAGAAACATAATGTTGTAGAGTCAACAACAATAATAATTAAAAAAATATAGCTAAATGGATACATTCTTAGTGCATGGCCTTTACAAATTGGACGCTGGACAAAAATCGGTTCTGTATCAACTGGTCTGACATACACACGCGTTCTGAGAGACCTCTACGACACCACACTCTCGGCTATGCAGCAGAGGCGTAAAATAAAAAGTGGCGGGCCATCCAGTGCGGTCAGAGGTAAAAAAGAAAAGTGCTGTTTCCAGACTATAGTGGACGCTGGACAAAAAACTGTTCTATAAATGGTAAAATGGTGCATTTATATAGCGCTTTTATCCAATGTGCTTTACATAGATTGTGCATTACATTCACCCATTCACAATGGCGGCGGAAACCATGCAAGGCACGAACCAGCACATCGGGAGCAATTAGGGGTTCAATGTCTTGCTCAAGGACACTTCGACACTAACTCTGGGGGAGCCCGAGTTCGAACTGACGACCTCGCGGTTACCATCCGGAAACTACCCCTGAGCCACTGCCGCCCCTGAAAGGTTCTATGTTTCAACTGGTCTGACATACGCACGTGTTCAGAGAGACCTCCTCTACAACACTGCACTGTCCGACAGGGAATCCAAGCTAATAGAAACTGCAGGGTTTCTATTCCTTAAAAGTTGCACTGCGATAATGGCCATCGTTCTCACGATAATAAAAACGCTGGACGTGTTTCTGAACTGCCCACAGCCCTCCTATGAGACACAGATATGAGTGGAAAACATTAGGGAGGACTAGGGATGCACAATACAATTTGTATCATAATCGGATTGATTGATTGAAGTATTTATTTAACAGTTTGCAGAATTATAGTACATTTAAAATAAAACTCAATACAAAAACTGTCAACTGTGAGTGGACGACACCATAAAGTATTACACTTGTTTACAAGAGGGTCCACCATTTTCAATTCATCATAACATTTAGAGACGTACAAATATACACATTCCAAAAATAGGAAATCATCATAGAGGAGGTAAAAAAGGGAAAGAATATATACAGTGAGGGGGAAAAGGGGTGGGTGGGGGATTCAGAATTTACGGGGGCCAGTTTCAAATTGCAGCCGTCCGTAGGTGCCCTTTGAGAGCAGTTTTGAAGGAGTCAAGGGATTTGCATGTCTTAATGAATGTTGGTAGGGCGTTCCACATTTTGGTGGCATAGGAGCGAAATGAATTTAGTCCCTTGTTTGTGCCGAATCTGGGTTGCACATGGTTTGTTGAACTCCCTCTGGTGGGTGTGGACTTTATTGACATTAAGGAAGTATTTAGACGGGTACATGGGTATCTTGGTGGAGTAGCAAATCTTGTGGACCAGACCTATTGCAAGATGCTGTACTCTGTCGTCAACCCTAAGCCATTCCAGCCTGTCATAATGGGCAGGGGTGAGGTGCGTTCGGGGAGTGAGGCCAAGTAGTAACCTGACAAGTTTGTTTTGGGAAGTCTGGAGCCTTGTTTTAAGGGCCTTTGAGATGCGGTGGTACCAGGAAGTGCAAGCATAGTCAAAGAAACCTTGTACTAGGGCTCCTGTTAGGGTCTTCAAGGTGTTTTTGTTGACCAGTGAGGAGATCCTGTATAGGAATCTTGTTCTTTGGTTGACTTCTTTTTATTACGTTGGTGGCCATTTCATCACTGGAAAGATTTGCCTCCAGGATGGAACCTAGGTAGGTAATTTCATATTTCCGTGTGATAATATTGTCACCCACTCTAACCAAGAAGCCATCAGCCTTGCTGAGATGACTATTTGATCCAAAGAGAATGGATTCAGTTTTTCCCAGGTGTAAAGATAGTTTATCATCAGCGAGCCAGGTGCAGATTCTAAGCTCAGAGCTGAGGGCCCTTTCTTTTCTTTTAATTTTTATCCCACGATTTTGCAACCCATTTTTTTCCACCCTGTGTCGATTATCTAATGTAATCGTGGGCGCTACACTGCCTCTGCCAACCTGGGGGGGCAGCGGACTGACCTCAAGCTTCCTTCTATGCATGAGGAGTCCAAGCTGCTTCTTTTCACCTGACGGGGGAGTTTCCCCGGCCAGACATATCGTGTGTGTCAAGGCAGACAGGGAAGCCAGATGCAGACAGACAAGGAAACGTGGTATAATGTCAAAATCCAGAGTATTTATTTACTCTAAACACAGAAGGTCTTCCAAAATCTTCAAGGCAAAAACGTAACTTAAGTCCAAACTTAAAGTCCAAGTTTCCAAAAGAAGAAATGATACTTAGGTCCTTGGTTGGAGCTGCAAGGAGACGTGTACAGGCTGGCAGGCAGGCACTGAGGGAGGAGACCAACAATTAGAAGCAGGCCATGCAGTCAAGGAGCAGAATAGGTACTTAAGTCTTTCGCAGAATACAACTGACCTAGTACAAAAGCACAGAGGTGTGCACTGGCCGAAGGAGGAACTATCACTGAGCACTGCGTGCCATCACAGCCAGGTATTAGTAGACAGCCAGGTGATTGCCTGATGGAGACCAGCCAGGTCATAGCCAGGACACACTGCATTCCCCGAAAGTGGAATGCAGCTCCAACCTAAAAGACAAAGAAACAGAAGAGTCAGAACAGACAGCCAGTCAAGCTGCCATGACAGTACCCCCCCCTAACGGGCGCCTCAGGGCGCCAGACCAGGTCGACCCGGGTGCTGAAGACGGAACTCCCGGATGAGAGCAGGATCACAGATGTTGCGCCGAGGGACCCAGCAGCACTCCTCCGGTCCATAACCCTCCCAGTCCACCAGGTACTGAAACCCCCGGCCACGGCGGCGAACATCGAGCAGACGGCGAACCGTGTAGACCGGGCCACCATCCAGCATCCTGGGAGGAGGAGGGGGCGGAACAGGGGGGTTACAGAGAACTAGTGACCACTGGCTTTATAAGAGACACGTGGAACGTAGGATGAACGCGAAGGGTCCGGGGCAGCTTCAGGCGGACCGCGGCCGGATTGATGATCTTGTCGATGGGGAAAGGTCCAATGAATTTAGGAGACAGTTTACGGGACTCCGTCCGAAGGGGCAGATCAGTAGTCGACAACCACACCTTCTATCCTAGTCGATACTTAGGGGCCGGAATCCTCCGTCGATTAGCATGTGCCTCATTCTTTCGGGAAGTTCGCATAAGAGCGGCACGAGAAGACTTCCAGGCTCGACGACAGTGGCGAAGGTGGGCCTGAACTGAGGGAACTGAGGTCCCCCTCCTCAACAGGGAATAGAGGAGGTTGGTAGCCAAGGTAACACTGGAAGGGGGACATGCCTGTAGCTGTGCTAGTTGCCGAGTTGTGAGCGTACTCAGCCCACACAAGCTGAGACGACCAGGTAGATTGACGAGAGGATGCTAGGCAACGTAACGTGGTCTCCAGTTCTTGGTTCCATTGCTCAACTTGCCCATTGGTTTGGGGGTGAAAGCCTGAGGACAGACTAACCGTGGCACCCAGTGCAGTGCAAAAAGCCCTCCACACTTGAGAGGTGAACTGTGGGCCTCGGTCCGAAACGATGTCAGCTGGAATGCCGTGAATCCGGAACACATGAGAACTAAGAGATCGGCCGTCTCGGTGGCAGAGGGGAGCTTAGGAAGAGCAACGCAGTGGGCAGCCTTAGAGAAACGATCTATGATGGGCAAAATATCAGTGTTCCCATCGGAGGGGGCAGTCCGGTGACAAAATCCAAAGCAATGTGGGACCAAGGGCGCTGAGGAATCGGCAGCGGGCGAAGAAGACCCGAGCTGGGTCGGTTAGAGGTCTTGTTCTGGGCACAAACTGGACACGTACTCTCTAGCATCCGCCTCCATGGAAGGCCACCAGAAATGACGGTGGAGAATGTCAAGGGTGCGGTTCCTACCAGGGTGGCAGTTGACCCGGGAGGCATGAGCCCTCTGGAGAACTCTGGAGCGCACAGAGTCAGGAATGAACAAGCGACCTGGGGGGCCGGTGCCTGGGTCCGGCTGGGTGTGTTGGGCCTCCAGAATGGCTGACTCGAAGTCCCATGTGAGTGCAGCAACAACACAGGAGGGGGGCAGGATAGTCTCAGGTGGAGCAGTAGCTTCCTCCGCAGCGTACTGACGAGAAAGGGCATCAGCCTTGGTGTTCTTGGAGCCTGGGCGGTAGGTCAGGGTAAACTGAAAACGTCCCAGGAACAGGGCCCACCTGGCCTGACGTGAGTTGAGGCGTTTAGCCGTCTTGAGGTAGGCCAGGTTCTTGTGGTCAGTCCAAACCACAAAAGGATGTTTGGCGCCCTCCAGCCAGTGTCTCCACTCTTCTAAGGCTAGGACTATAGCTAGAAGTTCACGGTTCCCCACTTCATAATTCCTCTCAGCAGCATCAAGTTTGTGAGAGAGGAAAGCACAAGGATGGACCTTCTGGTCTGAGGCTGACCGCTGAGAAAGCACAGCTCCGACACCGACATCAGAGGCATCCATCTCCAGGATGAACTGCCGGGACAGATCAGGCTGAACCAAGATGGGGGCAGTAGTGAAGAGTCTTTTAAGAACTTGAAAGGCAGCAGCCGCCTCAGTAGTCCACTTGAACTTGGTCGTGGTAGAGGTGAGGGCTGCCAGGGGGGCTGCAACACGGCTGTAGTTCCTGATGAAGCGGCGATCGAAATTCGCAAAGCCCAAGAACCGCTGGAGCTGTTTGCGGTTGGTCGGCTGCGGCCACTCAGAGACTGCCGTCACCTTGGAAGGGTCCATGCTCATCTCCCTCTCAGAGATGATGAAGCCCAAGTAGGAGGTGCTGGGCACATGGAACTCACATTTCTCCGCCTTCACAAAAAGCTGGTTCTCAAGGAGCCTCTGCAGGACCAGGCGGACATGCTGAATGTGCTCAGCCAAGGACTTAGAGAACACAAGAATGTCATCAAGAAAGACGAAAACAAAACGGTTAAGCATGTCCCTTAACACATCGTTAACCATGGTCTGGAATACAGCAGGGGCGTTAGTGAGTCCGAAAGGCATCACACAATACTCAAAGTTCCCCAGAGGTGTGTTGAAGGCCGTCTTCCACTCATCACCATCGCGGATCCGTACCAGGTGGTAGGCGTTGCGTAGATCTAATTTAGTAAAGATGGTGGCTCCTTCCAGGGGCTCAAAAGCTGAACTGATGAGAGGAAGGGGGTAACGGTTCTTGACTGTGATGTTATTCAAACCTCTATAGTCAATGCAGGGCCTCAGACTGCCATCTTTCTTCCCCACAAAGAAAAATCCAGCTCCAACAGGGGACGAGGAGGGACGAATGAGGCCAGCAGCCAGGGACGTTTGAATATAGTTCTCCATAGCCTCACGTTCCGGGCGAGAGTGGTTGTACAGGTGGCTCCCAGGCAGTGGTGCGTCGGCCAACAGCTCAATGGCGCAGTCGTAGGGCCGGTGGGGTGGGAGAGAGAGAGCCCGCTGTTTACTAAAAACCTCTCCCACATCATGGTACACAGGAGGCACAGTCATCAGGTCAGGAGGGGTTACTGGAGGAGCAGAAGTGAGGGGGTTAGGGCTCAGGGCTGACTTGAGACAGCAGGAATGACATAAAACACTCCAGCTACGAATAGTGCCATGGAATTACAATAATCAGAGGTACGTCAGGGGAACTCAATACAAAGAAACTGATACATTCTTGGTGGTTACCAGACAGGTGCAGCATTAAAGGTTCAGTCCTCTGGGTGACAAGGGCTAACAACTCCCCACTCAAAGTCTTGGTCTTAAGAGGCACTTCTAGGTCAATAAGAGGAATATTAAGCCTCTCACACACAGAGGAATCAATGAAACTCTCATCTGCGCCAGAATCTAATAAAGCAGAAAATGAGTGCACTGTACCTTTAATTACCAGCTGCGCGTGCAGAGAAGTTCTCGTGGTAGAGGTGTGCCGTGTTGTTTGGGCTATCAGTCCCCTCCTGACTGAGAGCCCTTGTCTTTTCCCGACAGCAGGGAGCACTGGTGAATAAAGTGGCCTGGCTTGCCACAGTAAAAACAACTGTTGCTCTGCTGGCGGCGCTGACGCTCCTCCGTCGTTAACGGAGCACGAGCTCGACCGACTTGCATCGGTTCGGGCTCGCTCGTTGTCGGGAGCTCTCGGGTATTCTCGGAGGAAGACGGAAACCCACGTGGTGGAGAGCGTCGGGGAGTGAACACACGAGACTGGGAGGTACGCCCACCTCTCTCCCTCTGTCGTTCACGGAGCCGATTATCGAGGCGAATGGCCAGGGAAATGAGAGAATCAAGATCCTCAGCCTCGTCGCGAGCTGCCAATTCATCCTTGATAGCCTCGGACAAGCCATGTTGAAACACCTCCTGTAGTGCGACGTCATCCCATCTGCTTTCAGCGGCGAGGGAGCGAAATTCAACTGCGTACTTCGCCACGCTTCTGGAGCCTTGCTTCAAATTCAACAGCCGCTTGGACGCCTCCCTCCCCTTCACAGGGTGATCGAATACGGTTCTCATAGCCTGGGTGAAAGCCTCCAACGAACAACAAACGGGGGATCGGCTCTCCCATACTGGTCTCGCCCAGGCCAAGGCCTCTCCCTTCAAGCAGCCTAGAAGGTAGGCGATACGTGACCGATCAGTGGAATAAGCCTGTGGCTGAAGATCAAAGACGAGGGAACCGTCGTAACGCTCGGGTGCTGGGGCGTGAGGCTCCCGAGAGGAGCCCGGGGATGCAGCAGACCGGTTCACTGAATCATCAACATCATCGGAGGGAAGGGGTTGAGCCTGGGCAGCGGTGGTGCTTAGCTCTCTGCGTAGGCTAGTCATGTTGCTGGAAAGGTCTCGCATGCCACCCATAATTTCTCTCAAAGCTTGATCATGAGTTCCTAGTAATACGGCCTGACCAGCCAAAGCCTGATGGATGTTGTCTGAGTCTGCTGGGTTCATATTGGCAGACAGGGAACCCAGATGCAGACAGACAAGGAAACGTGGTATAATGTCAAAATCCAGAGTATTTATTTACTCAAAACACAGAAGGTCTTCCAAAACTTTCAAGGCAAAAACGTAACTTAAGTCCAAACTTAAAGTCCAAGTTTCCAAAATAAATTATACTTAGGTCCTTGGTTGGAGCTGCAAGGAGAGGTGTGCAGGCTGGCAGGCAGGCACTGAGGGAGGAGACCAACAATTAGAAGCAGGCCATGCAGTCAAGGAGCAGAATAGGTACTTAAGTCTTTCGCAGAATACAACTGACCTAGTACAAAAGCACAGAGGTGTGCACTGGCCGAAGGAGGAACTATCACTGAGCACTGCGTGCCATCACAGCCAGGTATTAGTAGACAGCCAAGGTGATTGCCTGATGGAGACCAGCCAGGTCATAGCCAGGACACACCTCCCCGAAAGTGGAATGCAGCTCCAACCTAAAAGACAAAGAAACAGAAGAGTCAGAACAGACAGCCAGTCAAGCTGCCATGACAGTGTGGAAGGAACACGTTATTCTGACCAGTTCCTTTCCCCTCCATCAGGCGCCCTGGCTGACCAGGGGGAGGTAGTTTAGAGACCAGGATTACTGCATGTTTTTTGTGAGGGTACATACCCTAGGGGACACAGGGAGAACATGCAAACTCCACACAGAAAGGCCCTTTCGCCAACCCCGCCTCGGGTATGGGCACTGATGACGCGGAGGACAGAACACGCCCACAGCGTCCCCAGGGGGAATTGAACCCAGGACCTTCTAGCTGTGAGGCGACAGCACTACCGACTGTGCCACCGTCCCGAGACCAGCAGTGCTGAGTCATCTGCGAACAGGAACAAGTTGCAGTCACAAGCTGATGTCATGTCGTTTAAAAATGTACAAATTCATAAATTAGTTAAATATAAATCAAGTGTGTCTAGTACCTCTAGTCAAGAACAAAAGCCAAATAAAATATTGTGTAAAAATAAACGTTACATTTTATTTGTGTACTCATCTCATTCAGTAGTCATTCAGTTGTGAAAACAGACACGTGGAAAATTATAGGCTTTTTATTTATTGATTGAATACTAACTTACTTTATTAACAGGCTATGGGCCAAGCCACTAGGCCCTAGGCTTGTTTCCATTGTGGTATAATCGGCAGATATGACCCTGCAAATGATCGGAGATCGGATATCGGTAATAATTTCATAATTTGACAAACCCAATGAGGACCAATTAAACTAGGATAGGCTGAAAAGTGGTGAAGTGGTCCTTTAAGTAATAATTATGTCCTTGTATTCCTTAATTCCAGACCAGTGTGTGGAGTCCAGTCTGCAGGTGAAAATCAGTCCTCCAGACACCACTGTTTCTATTAAACAGGAACCTGAAGACCACCTTAAACAGGAACCTGAAGA
Organism: Electrona antarctica; assembly: GCF_951216825.1. Lineage (NCBI taxonomy): Eukaryota > Metazoa > Chordata > Actinopteri > Myctophiformes > Myctophidae > Electrona > Electrona antarctica. The sequence goes on from NC_136807.1 coordinate 52,636,216, forward strand.
CCACCTGGATCTCAGTAAGTTTCAAGCACTCTGGTCTTTATTTATTTTATTGGTGAAAATGGGTCGGTACTGAGGGTGTAAGATGAACTGATATGAACCGTTTCTCGATTTAAGCATTAACAATGTGATTTCATTGATGCATTGATCTAAAGCAGTGGTTCTCAACCTTTTTACACCAAGTACCACCTCAGATTGTATTTGTCACTCCAAGTACCACCACCGCCAAACGTGCACAGGGAAAATGTGCGGTTATTAGCGGTTATTGATGCTTTTTTGGCGGGTTTATGATGGATTTCGGGTACATATACACTGTTATCAAAATGATAATGACAATATCACCACCATTATAATGACAATATGACCACCATTATAACTTATGTTAAAATATATATGCACAGTTCACACAGGAGGCAAATTTAGTCCTAATAAGAATATTTATTATTTTTCACAGACGTCAGCCAAAATCATGCTGTGCAAAACGGGCACTTTAACTGTTACAATGAGGAGCCATAAGGGGCAAAAAGCCCTTTACTTGTACACTTTGTGAACAAAGATTACATTTTCACACATTCACACACACACACACACACACACACACACACACACACGCACGCACGCGCACGCGCGCGCGCGCGCGGTCGCGCGCGCGCGACCGACACAAACAAACAAACAAACACACGCACACACGCACGCAAAAGTTGAATCCCGTCGCAGTGCCTCTAAATCCACCTCTAAGGCGCCAGCCATCAGTTCCCCGTGTTTGTTTTGATCGTGGCTACTACCAGTACCGGCGCATTAAAAGTAACAGCCAGGAAATGCGCTGTTCCCAAGTGTTCAACAAAACATTTTTTAAATTCAATTAAAGTGATATTATGGTAATGTCATTTCCATTCAAAGTAGTATTTCAATAGTTTTATTATGTTTTTATTATATATATATATATATATATATATATATATTTCCCCCCCCCCCCCCCCCCTTTTCATTTTTGGGAAGATTCTTCCGCGCTCAAGTACCGAGAACCACTGATCTAAAGGTACCATGAATCGGACAATGGTTGGGTTGTGAAAATATTTACTGGAGCTTTGCAGTTAATTCTACTTCAGTGGTAACAGCTCCTATCCTCCTCTGTCCGGTCGAAAGTCTGTATGACTTCAAACTGATTAAAATGTGGATTAAACAATGAAAACTTAACTCTGGAAACTCGCGAACGAGAGGGAAAGTGTTCTACAGTCTATTTGACTTCCTGCACATCCCTGTTTTTTCCCTAGACATCCTGCACCTCCCTGTGTGTAAAGAGGAGGTTTCCTCTGAAGAGGAGATGAGCTCCAGTCTGGTCCAGGAGGAACCACAACCTCCACAGATTAAAGACGAACAAGAGGAGCTACCCCAAAGACCAGAGGAGGCTGGTGGGTCAACGTTGACAATACTAGCAGTGAAAAGTGAAGATGATGATGAAAACAGAGAGACAGGGCCTGTAGCTGGCACCTCAACTGAACACATGAAAACACAAACTGACTGTGGAACATCACAACCAGCTAGTGATGAGCAGCTCCTCTCTTCACACTGTTCTGAATCTGACATCACTGAAGACAGTGATGAGTGGGAGGAGACTAGGGGAGATCAGTCAGCTTTAAACGCACTGAAATCACAAAACACACAACTTGTGGGAGGACAGCGCAAGCTGTCCCAGGACCTGGAAACATCTAAACAAACTCACTCCATGAGGAGTCACACAGGGAAGAAATCTTTTAGTTGTACAGAGTGTGGAAAAATATTTAGATTAAAGCATGATCTGAAGCGTCACACAATGATTCACACAGGGGAAAAGCCCTTTTCTTGTACAGTTTGTGGTAAAGGCTGTGCTCAGAAAGTTAATCTTATAAAACACATGCGGACTCATACAGGTGAAAGACCCGTTTCTTGTACAGTTTGTGGTAAAGGCTATGTTGGCACAAGCAATCTAAAACAACACATGGTGACTCATACAGGCAAAAAGCCCTTTTCTTGTAGTGTTTGTTGTAAAGGCTTTACTCGGATGGGTAGTCTGAAAAGACACATGAGGACTCCTACAGGAGGTGAAGTCTGTTAGTATAAATTAGTCACACACAGACAATTATATGATCATTCAGTCTAATCCAGGATGACAATGACAAGGATAGTAAAGCAGAGGAATCACATAATCTGATTAAATCAACATGACTGATTAAAATAAAGATGAATAGTTTGTTGGATGGATTTTTGTTTCATTTTGTGTATGGATCTTATTTTCTATTCAACATGATGGAATTTCATTTTTCATTTTTTTTATCTTGTATTATTCCCTCCAGCTCATAGGTTACTGGTAGAACATTATGAACATCAGTGTGTGTCCACATTTGTCAGGATTTAACGAGTCATATTCATTATTATATTCATGCAATAATTATTATGTTCATTGATAAAGGCTGTAAATAAAGGTTCCATAAAGTGCTGACGTGCTGCTATTCACTGTGTTGACGTTGTGTGTTGTTTGGATTGTTAAATGATCATAGTACATCATATGGTAGATTCCCGAGACACGGTGTACATCAATCGTTCATAAACCTTTTTTTGTCAAGGACCCCCAAATTGACACTCATTAGCCCCGCGGCGCGGACCCCCCATTTGAAAATATATGCCAAGGACCCCCATAAGAGAAGATTTTTACGACTCTAGCAGTGATTTTCACCCATTTTTATTTCAAGGGCCCCCGGTTTGACCTGAATTAGGCCACGGTCCCCTATTTAATTTACAATTTACAATTTACAATTTAGGCATTTAGCAGACGCTCTTAATCCAGAGCGACTTACATTAAGCTATTTAATGGCCTTTCTATCTCTGGGGCCACCATGTATATTGTAAAATCAAAGTTAATTTAACTCCATTTGTTTCCATTTGTACAATCTCTGATTTACAGACACATAAGGGTCCATTTTATTTCCTAACTATCATTTGTCTTCATAGAGGTGTTTTATAACCTCATTATACTGTTGTGTCTTCATAGAGGTGCTGTTATAACCTCAAATATCTCCTTTTATGCCTTTGGGGGAAATTATACATGTTTTGTCAGTTTGTCTAATAAAGGTTTCACCACTACAGCTCCTCTGTGTTGTGCTATATCACTGAAATGTTCAACTTCTTGTTTATGCCCAGAATGACAAGGATATCCACGGCTTCTGTAGAAATGTGTTGCAATTGTAGAAATAAATGAATGAGCCCGACCGATGCCACATTGTTTTTATTCCAATGCCGATACCGACGTTGGATAGTCCTGGATCACTGATTACAGATGTTTTTGACTGAGTCAGTTTACAAATCAATTTGTGAATGTTGGAGCATGAATGTATATTATTCAAGATTCAATCAAGATTGCTTTATCTGGCATTGCTTTTCCAACTGCAAGCAGCCTCAATAAAAAAATATGTATGTTTCTCCTAGTTAAAAGACAACATCGATTCATACAAGAATAAAATATCAAGTACAAAACAATACTCTGACATTAAATAAATCCTAAAAACTAGAGGTAAGCATGTAAAAAAGCATAGCCAGATAAAGAGATATATATAGATTTCACGTCAATTATTTTGTATTGTGGGGTCTCGCTAGGAGACCAGGTGAGTGCGTTGCCATGGTAAACAGACGCGCTGTCAGACACATAGCGCCCTCGGACAAAAGACCCGCCCTCGGCGCGCTGATAGATCACAGATACATACCGAACCTCCTCCAGCAGTTTGAAATGATGCCGGGCCGCGCCGTAATCAGCAATAAGCGGCAGCCGGATCCCCCAGGAGGGTCGATATAAAAGACGCCGTCATTCCGCGTCATGAGTTGTGCTTGAAATGTACCTATTCTGCATACTGTTAATAAATACTTCAATCAATCAATCCATACATGGTCATTGGATGGTGTTGTGGCCTGATTCTAGTCCTGAAGTCGACAATCTTTTTTTTGTTTTTTGTGTACACATTACATTACATATATTAAAATGTCTTCATCGTTATGCTAACATGCTGTCTTCATCAGTATAGTATGTCAAACTCACAGATGTTATAGTTCATTTCCAAAGTCATCAAATTATTTTGTGCAATTAAATGGCCAGCTATTCAATGATAAAAGGTTGAGTATGTGAATACCAATGATAGTAGGCCTATTCAGGATATTGTTTACTAATGAATTACATTGTTTTGGTACTTTGGTGTATAAACTAAAATGCACTAAACTGCAGAGAGTCGGTATACTGGCGAGTTCTCCGGTATCCGTTAAGAAATGTGAATCCCTAGACTCCTTCAAAACCGCTCTCACAGAGCACTTGCGGGCGGCTGCAATTCAAAACTGGCCCCTGTAAAACATTGAAGATAAAATTGAGGATGGAAAAGTGAGGACACAAATATATGTATGTTGATAAGAGTGCCCCTCACTTCACACAGGTGTGATTTTCTTTTTTTCCTTTTTTAACTTTCTTTAACTAGGCTATATGATGATTTCCTGTTTTTCGTAGTGTACATTTGTACGTCATTAAATGTTCCAGTGAATTGAAAATGACCCTGATTTAAACAAGTCTTTTAATAGTGCTTTTTTCTGGTTTTACTTTTATCCCCAGTAGCAGTTTTTGTACTGACTTGTGCTTTCTTTTGAAATCTATCTCATCTTCATTCAGTGACAGTTACACCTCCTCCACCAGGCGGCGAAAGACAACAGTGCTTTTATCCTTTGCTGCTCGTGCTTGTAGCACGTTGACCTGGAAGTAAATGCGTGTTGTTTATTTTTAGTAATTGTGGGAGCATGCTGCGTCGATTGCTCTTTGTCGACTTTGTGCCTTAAGTTTACATTACTTTAACAGAAAGCGTGGTGAAAATGTCTCCCAAAGGAGGTAAAAGGAGTCAAATGGAGTCTGTACGGCTGAAGATAAATGAACACATGACGTCGGTGGGAGAGGAGATATTGTGTGTTTTGGACAAACAGCGTGGTGTTGATGTTTGTAGTGTGACGCTTAATGTCAGAGTGTTTGTGTTGGAGCGCCTCAGCGCGGTGGGAGAGTTCATGTGCAACCTTTTCCAGAGAGAGATGGAAACACTAGAAACTCTTCTGGAGAAACGGAACAAACTGTTGGACGTGATGCTGCAGACACACATCAGACTACACAGAGCAGGTTGGTAAACACATGAACTTTTACAAGTAGCAGCTGCCTTCTAGGAATGACTAGGAAACATGTCCCTTTTTACCTCCATTATGATGAATTCCTGTTCTGTTCTTTGTCTATATAGAAGTGTCTTATTTGTATGTCTCTAAATGTTTTGATGAATTGAACATGGTGGACCCTCTTGTAAACAAATGTAATGCTTAATTGGGTCGTCCACTCACAGTTAACAGCCTTTGTATTGTGTTTGTGCTTGAAATGTACTGTAATTCTGCAAACTGTTAATAAATATTTCAATCAATCAATCAATCAATCAGGCTGCAGATGAGCCAAAACATTTTTTATAGTGTACTCTGTGTTGTTTTTCTCTAGATCGAGACAGTCATAGTAAAACACACAGTGTCCCGATTGCGCTCTGTCTAGCTGCCACATATTAGATAGCAAATATAAGACTTCTGTTAAAAATAAGAGTACCCTCTAGTGAACTGAATCCATTGAAAAACTATTCATTTACACATTACAACTATAAATTAAGCATTTAATTCTCTACAACATTATGTTTCTTTGTAAAACAAATAATAATAATAATTTTAAAAATATAGCTAAATGGATACATTCTGAGTGCATGGCCTTTACAAATTGGACGCTGGACAACAATCTGTTCTATGTTTCAACTGGTCTGACATACGCACACGTTCAGATAGACCTCCTCTACGTTCCACATTTTGGTGGCATAAGAGCGAAATTAATTTAGTCCCTTGTTTGTGCCGAATCTGGGTTGCACATGGTTTGTTGAACTCCCTCTGGTGTTGTGGGTGTGGACTTCATTGACATTAAGGAAGTATTTAGACGGGTACATGGGTATCTTGGTGGAGTAGCGAATCTTGTGGACCAGACCCATTGCAAGATGCTGTACTCTGGCGTTCAGGGAGTGAGGCCAAGTAGTAACCTAACCAGTTTGTTTTGGGACGTCTGGAGCCTTGTTTTAACTCTTTGAAAGATTCAAGTCAAATCAATGTAGTTGATGGACTTCTCTATGGGAGAATGCAGTTTTTGAATGATTTATTGAAAATTCTCTGTTGTGAATGTGCGACTGAAAGACCTTCAGAGACAGCTTGACTTGTCTGCTTCCAAGCAATAAATGAACTGAGTTGATAAAATGTTTAGTTTTTGTGTTGGAAGCCATTTAAAAGCCTGCATTTACACTCTGTAGTGTTTCTAGGACAACAAAAAAAATTATGCCCGTTTGAAGTTTTATTTTCCAAATAACTTTTTTTCTGCTGGGCGTACATACCCATGCCATATCTCATTTTAAAGGGTGAGTTGTCTAGTTACATTTTTTTTGATGTATACCATGTTTACATAGTCTGACCAGTACCTTGTCTATTCATGTATCTCAAAAACCTGTTATGAAGAAACACAGTTTTGATAAAAACACATCCAAGGACATTGTTTTGATATGACTTGGTGCCCATGATATGTATCAAAATATAGGCCCTCATTTATCAACTCGGGTGCATGTGGAATATGGGTGCATGCCGAAATCACCGCAATTTTCGGCATTTACCATTTCCGCAAAACCTTGAATTTGAACGTGTGCCAGGACAAAAATCACGTTAGGTCGGGAGCTGTCGTACGCTTTGTCCTCACCTGTTTTTCTGTTGTAGAAAAGCGGAGCAGCATTGTTTGACCAGCTGAGAGGCTGTCACAGGCATCTGTTTTCACTCCTAAAATGTATAAAACTAATAATACATGTGAAAAAAATATATTTTGTAAAGGCATGTCATATGAAATTGGTAGGATATTTATAAGTGTGCAAGCAATTAAAATCGCGCAATTAAAAACAATGTTGCAAGTCATGCTTAAGCCATGTTTTGCATGAGCACATACCGGTAGCCCCCCCAATCCCCCCCCCCCCCCCCCCCTCTAGTTAACTATACCAGTAGTTCACTTCCATGACATGGATCGAGAGGCATTTGCATAGCTGCACTGCTGCAGCTATATAGCTTTTCTTTTCGCAGATAAGTAAGCCTGGGACCGAGGCTATGCAGCTAGTCAAGTCTACCAACCAACTGCAATCTACAGCCATGTCTTTCTCGCATTACGTCTCGTCCTTTTAATTAAGGATAAATCTGATGCGCTCGAATGCCAATAAATGTGACATGCCGACAGTGCCGAGGCAGCGCAAGTGGGGACCGCATCTTATTATTATTTTTTTCATATGGAAAATCACGGGGTGCCAACTTCACGGACGGCACTATAGCCTACCACCTGTACCACATAAGGTTTAGGCTGCGCAGGGAGGCAGTCTAATATACAGTAATGTCATAAACGTGCACGACAGTGACCTGCATGTCACGACAGTGACAGACAGAACAGGAGCGGAGGAGGAGATGCAGCTATTTGCAAAACAGCATTTGTCACGGGTTGTGCGTGTCCAAACTCATTCCAATGACGTGAGCAATATTATCTAATTAATGCTTCACAGAATCACAGGTTCAGGTTTTCGCTCACTAATCTTATATTATATAATGTATATTAAATGAATAAACATTTTAATAATTGTATATACAACTAACAACACACAGTGACAGTTGCTTGCAAGTTGCGTGTGCGTGCGTGCGTCTGTGTGTGTGTGTGTATGAGAGGGGGGGTGAGGCGGTCAGCAAGGCAAGGCAAGGCTTGATTTTTTTCGTCATGTAACTATGGTTTCCAAGGTCGTACTGCAGTTGTTCATTTCGCAAAAACGAGGGCGAGGCTTGATTTCATAGGGCGTGCCAGCCGTCACATTTATTAACGCGGAACGAAATTATTTTTTTACCCGGCTGGTAGCGATCAAATTAATTTATTGTACCGTGGCTTTATAGGCCAAATCATAACATGATCGCTACAAATAGATGCTTGTATAATTAGCATCACGATACAATAATATGGCGACGTGAGAATGACACACCAATGTGTGATCGTGGCTAGCAGTGATGAGATCCTGTATAGGCATTCTTTGGTTGACTTTTTTTTATTACATTGGTGGCCATTTCATCACCGGAAAGATTTGCCTCCAGGATGGAACCTAGGTAGGTAATTTCATCTTTTTGTGTGATAATATTGTCACCCACTCTAACCAAGAAGCCATCAGCCTTGCTGAGATTACTATTTGATCCAAAGAGAATGGATTCAGTTTTTCCCAGGTGTAAAGATAGTTTGTCTTCAGCGAGCCAGGTGCAGATTCTACCGAGCTCAGAGCTGAGGGCCTTTTCTTTTCATTTAATTTTCATCCCACGATTTTGCAACCCATTTTTTTCCACCCATTGTCGATTATTTAATGTAATCCTGGGTGCTACACTTCCTCTGCCAACCTGGGGGGGGGGGGGGCAGCGGACTGACCTCATGCTTCCTTCTATGCATGAGGAGTCCAAGCTGCTTCTTTTCACCTGACAGGGGGGAGTTTCCCCGGCCAGACATATCGTGTGGAAGGAACACGTTATTCCGACCAGTTCCTTTCCCCTCCATCAGCTGCCCTGGCTGGTCAGGGGGAGGTCGTTTAAAGACCAGGATTACTGCATGTTTTTTGTGAGGGTACCTACCCTAGGGGACACGGGGAGAACATGCAAACTCCACACAGAAAGGCCCTTTCGCCAACCCCGCCTCGGGTATGGGCACTGATGACGCGGAGGAGAGAACACGCCCACAGCGTCCCCAGTGGGAATTGAACCCAGGACCTTCTAGTTGTGAGACGACAGCACTACCGACTGTGCCACCGTGCCCCTCCTGAGGTCCTTTTCAACCATCAGTTTGTTCCTGTCCGAGACCAGCAGTGCTGAGTCATCTGCGAACAGGAACAAGTTGCAGTCACAAGCAGATGTCATGTCGTTTACATATATTAGGAACAGTAAAGCAATAATGCTTCCTTGTGGAAGGCCACAGCTCACTGGGAGGAGGGGGGGGTGGGGGCAGTGTTCCGTTCACCGCCACCATCTGTTCTCTTCCCTCCAGGTAGGATTTCATCCAGCTCACCGATGTGCTATCAAAATAGTGGAATTGGCCATATCGGCCATACAAATGCCATAGCGGTATCGGATCAGTCTTATCCCGATTATTTAATATATGAAAAATGTAAACAATCATAAATTAGTTCAATATAAATCAAGTGTGTCTAGTGTGTCTAGTATGTCAAGTGTGTCTAGAACAAAAGCCAAATCAAATACTGTGTAAAATGTTACATTTTATTTGTGTATTAATCTCAGTCATTCAGTTGTGAAAACAGACACGTGGAAAATTATAGGCTTTTTTATTTATTGATTGAATACTAACTTACTTTATTAACAGGCTATGGGCCAAGCCACTAGGGCCTAGGCTTGTTTCCATTGTGGTATAATCAGCAGATATGACCCTGCAAATAATCGGAGTTCGGATATACCAATGAGGACCAATTAAACTAGGATAGGCTGAAAAGTGGTGAAGTGGTCCTTTAAGTAATAATTATGTCCTTATTGTATTCCTTCATTCCAGACCAGTGTGTGGAGTCCAGTCTGCAGGTGAAGATCAGTCCTCCAGCCACCACTGTTTCTATTAAACAGGAACCTAAAGACCACCTTAAACAGGAACCTGAAGACCACCTTAAACAGGAACCTGAAGACCACCTTAAACAGGAACCTGAAGACCACCTAGATCTCAGTAAGTTTCAAGCACTCTGTCTTCATTTATTTTATTGGTGAAAGTGGGTCGGTACTGAGGGTGTAAGATGAACTGATATGAATCATTTCTCGATGTAAGCATTAACAATGTGACTTCATTGATGCATTGATCTAAATGTACCATGAATCGGACAATGGTTGGGTTGTACAAATATTTACTAGTTAATTCTACTTCAGTGTTAACTAGCCTGCTGTAGAGGACTCACTGAAATCATGTCAAGTTCAAACCTTTTATAGAGTTTCACTGTATCTTTTTCCTAGACTACCTGCACATCCCTGTTTTTTCCCTAGAAGTCCTGCACCTCCCTGTATGTAAAGAGGAGGTTTCATCTGAAGAGGAGAGGATCTCCAGTCTGGTCCAGGAGGAACCACAACCTCCACAGATTAAAGATGAACAAGAGGAGCTACCCCAAAGACCAGAGGAGGCTGGTGGGTCAACGTTGACAATACTAGCATTGAAAAGTGAAGATGATGATGAAAACAGAGAGGACCAATTAAACTAGGATAGGCTGAAAAGTGGTGAAGTGGTCCTTTAAGTAATAATTATGTCCTTATTGTATTCCTTCATTCCAGACCAGTGTGTGGAGTCCAGTCTGCAGGTGAAGATCAGTCCTCCAGCCACCACTGTTTCTATTAAACAGGAACCTAAAGACCACCTTAAACAGGAACCTGAAGACCACCTTAAACAGGAACCTGAAGACCATCTTAAACAGGAACCTGAAGACCACCTAGATCTCAGTAAGTTTCAAGCACTCTGTCTTCATTTATTTTATTGGTGAAAGTGGGTCGGTACTGAGGGTGTAAGATGAACTGATATGAATCATTTCTCGATGTAAGCATTAACAATGTGACTTCATTGATGCATTGATCTAAATGTACCATGAATCGGACAATGGTTGGGTTGTACAAATATTTACTAGTTAATTCTACTTCAGTGTTAACTAGCCTGCTGTAGAGGACTCACTGAAATCATGTCAAGTTCAAACCTTTTATAGAGTTTCACTGTATCTTTTTCCTAGACTACCTGCACATCCCTGTTTTTTCCCTAGAAGTCCTGCACCTCCCTGTATGTAAAGAGGAGGTTTCATCTGAAGAGGAGAGGATCTCCAGTCTGGTCCAGGAGGAACCACAACCTCCACAGATTAAAGATGAACAAGAGGAGCTACCCCAAAGACCAGAGGAGGCTGGTGGGTCAACGTTGACAATACTAGCATTGAAAAGTGAAGATGATGATGAAAACAGAGAGGACCAATTAAACTAGGATAGGCTGAAAAGTGGTGAAGTGGTCCTTTAAGTAATAATTATGTCCTTATTGTATTCCTTCATTCCAGACCAGTGTGTGGAGTCCAGTCTGCAGGTGAAGATCAGTCCTCCAGCCACCACTGTTTCTATTAAACAGGAACCTAAAGACCACCTTAAACAGGAACCTGAAGACCACCTTAAACAGGAACCTGAAGACCATCTTAAACAGGAACCTGAAGACCACCTAGATCTCAGTAAGTTTCAAGCACTCTGTCTTCATTTATTTTATTGGTGAAAGTGGGTCGGTACTGAGGGTGTAAGATGAACTGATATGAATCATTTCTCGATGTAAGCATTAACAATGTGACTTCATTGATGCATTGATCTAAATGTACTATGAATCGGACAATGGTTGGGTTGTACAAATATTTACTAGTTAATTCTACTTCAGTGTTAACTAGCCTGCTGTAGAGGATTCACTGAAATCATGTCAAGTTCAAACCTTTTATAGAGTTTCACTGTATCTTTTTCCTAGACTACCTGCACATCCCTGTTTTTTCCCTAGACATCGTGCACCTCCCTGTATGTAAAGAGGAGGTTTCATCTGAAGAGGAGAGGATCTCCAGTCTGGTCCAGGAGGAACCACAACCTCCACAGATTAAAGATGAACAAGAGGAGCTACCCCAAAGACCAGAGGAGGCTGGTGGGTCAACGTTGACAATACTAGCAGTGAAAAGTGAAGATGATGATGAAAACAGAGAGACAGGGCCTGTAGCCGGCACCTCAACTGAACACATGAAAACACAAACTGACTGTGGAACATCACAACCAGCTAGTGATGAGCAGCTCCTCTCTTCACACTGTTCTGAATCTGACATCACTGAAGACAGTGATGAGTGGGAGGAGACTAGGGGAGATCAGTCAGCTTTAAACGCACTGAAATCACAAAACACACAACTTGTGGGAGGACAGCGCAAGCTGTCCCAGGACCTGAAATCATCTAAACAAACTCACTCCATGAGGAGTCACACAGGGAAGAAACCTTTTAGTTGTACAGAGTGTGGCAAAATGTTTAGATCAAAGCACAGGCTGGAGAGTCACACAATGATTCACACAGGGGAAAAGCCCTTTTCTTGTAGTGTTTGTTGTAAAGGCTTTACTCAGAAAGGTAGTCTGAAAACACACATGATGACTCATACTGGCGAAAGGCCCTATTCCTGTACAGTATGTGGTAAAGGCTGTTGCCACACGTAATCTAAAATTACACATGATGACCCATACAGGGGAAAAGCCCTTTTCTTGTACAGTTTGTGAAAAAGGCTGTGCTCACAAATGTCATCTAAAAATACACATGATGAGTCATACAGGCAAAAAGCCCTTTTCTTGTACAATTTGTGGAAAAGGCTCTGTTAGCACAAATGATCTAAAACTACACATGAGGATTCATACAGGTGAAAAGCCCTTTTCTTGTACAGTTTGTGGTAAAGGCTATACTCAGAAGGGTAATCTAACTCATACAGGGGGTGAAGTCTGTTAGTATAAGTTTGTCACACACAGACAATTATATGATCATTCAGTCTAATCCAGGATGACAATGACGAGGATACTAAAGGAGAGGAATCACATAATCTGACAATATCAACATGTTAAAATAAAGATGAATAGTTTGTTGGATGGATTTTTGTTTCATCTTGTGTATGGATCTTATTTTCTTATTTTCTTATATTCATTATGATATTCATGCAATCATTATTATGTTCATTGATATGCAGCAAAGGCTGTAAATAAAGGTTCCATAAAGTGCTGACATGCTGCTATTCACTGTGTTGACGTTGTGTGTTGTTTGGATTGTTAAATGATCATAGTACATCATATGCTAGATTCCAGAGACACGGTGTACATCAATGGTTCATAAACCTTTTCATGTCAAGGACCCCCAAATTGACACTCATTATCCCTGCGGTGCGGACCCCCCATTTGAAAATATATGCCAAGGAGAAGATTTTTACGACTCTAGCAGTGATTTTCAACCATTTTTATTTCAAGGGCCCCCTATTTAATGACATTTCTATCTCTGGCCCCAATGTATATTGTAAAATCAAAGTTAATTTAACCTAATTTCCTAACTGTCTTCATAGAGGTGTTTTATAAACTCATTATACTGTTGTGTCTTCATAGAGGTGCTGTTATAACCTCAAAGATCTCCTTTTATGCCTTTGGTGGAAATTATATATGTTTGGTCAGTTTATCTAATAAAGGTTTCACCACTACAGCTCCTCTGTGTTGTGCTATATCACTGAAATGTTCAACTTCTTGTTTATGCCCAGAAGGATATCCACGGCTTCTGTAGAAATGTGTTATATCAAGTACGAAACAATACTCTGACATTAAATAAATCCTAAAAACTAGAGGAAAGCATGTAAAAAAGCATAGCCAGATAAAGAGATAGATATAGATTTCATGTCAATTATTTTGTATTGTGGGGTCTCGCTAGGAAACCCCCGACCAGGTGAGTGCGTTGCCATGGTAACCAGACGCGCTGTCAGACACATAGCGTCCTCGGACAAAAGACCCGCCCTCGGCGCGCTGATAGATCACGGATACATACCGAACCTCCTCCAGCAGTGTGAAATGATGCCGGGGCCGCACCCTAATCAGCGGCAGCCGGATCCCCCAGGAGGGTCGATATAAAAGACGACGTCATTCCGCGTCTGACAGCGGCTGGTTCACCACGGGCACAACGGAGGCACGCCTCACTAACGACGTCGGGTGGTAAGTCAGATCCACACTGCCTCGCACCCCCCACATATAGTTGTTTGATTACTTTGTCTATTTACTATTTGTAAAATTATCTTTGGTGAGAACCACATATAAGCCCTCCATGGGTTTCTTTTCTCACCTGCACATATTTCTCTTTTATTGATGTTACCCTTTTTTTTGTACTGTTTTTATCGTGCGAATAAACTAAACTAAACTAAACTATAAGCCCTGTGCTAAGAGGCCTGTGCTAACTGCTAATAAGGCTATACAAATGTGAAATGGCTTGCCTTTTGCAGTCAAGGAACAGGGGCGCTTGTTATAAAGCTTCTTGTAAAGCAATTTCTCGTTCTTGATCAGATAAACAACTGTAAATGCTAGCAGTCATTTTAATTGCATGCTGCATTAATTTGATAGCACATAGTATAAATAAATAATAAGGATTAGATGTATTTTATTCCGGTTTCTCTAATTCGTTCATTCATTCGTTAATTGAGCAGTTGAGACGAATAACAGTCTAAGTCCACACTAATTATCCATAATGTATAAATGATGGATATGGGGTCAGGACAGCTAGGCCTTTTCGGGGAGGGGTCAGAATAAATTAGGGACTTAGACTGCTTATTAGTCTCAACTGCTTAATTCATTCATTCATTCATTCATTTATTCGTTAATTCATTCATTCAAAACCTTAAACCATAATTTGCTGATTCATTTATTCATAATTTCATTTGAATGAAGGATAAATTCATCACAACATGGAGATTTCAGTAAACACTGTTTTATTTGCTTTGGTAGCAAAAACAGCACCTCAGGACAACAGTATTGTGTGGGCAGTCTCCTAAGGACACCTCAGGACACCTCAGGACAACAGTATTGTGTGGGCAGTCTCCTAAGGACACCTCAGGACACCTCAGGACAACAGTATTGTGTGGGCAGTCTCCTAAGGACACCTCAGGACAACAGTATTGTGTGGGCAGTCTCCTAAGGACACCTCAGGACACCTCAGGACAACAGTATTGTGTGGGCAGTCTCCTAAGGACACCTCAGGACAACAGTATTGTGTGGGCAGTCTCCTAAGGACACCTCAGGACACCTCAGGACAACAGTATTGTGTGGGCAGTCTCCTAAGGACACCTCAGGACACCTCAGGACAACAGTATTGTGTGGGCAGTCTCCTAAGGGGTCGCCCGTTGACAGTTACAGGACACACACATAGGGGTGACATGCACTACCTACAGACATTTTTAAGACATTAGTTGACCAAAAACACCTCTGCACTGTTTAAGTACATTCACAATACTACTTTACCCATTTCATGCAACCTGTATTTATGTATTCTTTAAGGGAATAGCCCTTGTAGTGTGGAATAGTAAAGTTGCATAGATTGGAGGGAATGTGTTGTATGTTGCTTTTTGTTTTTCAACTATTACATAGTTGCAATTTGCCCATCGATCCTTTTTCTCTTTTTTTGTTGCTTGTGAGACAAAAACTTCAAACAACTGTTTTAGTAAAAACAAACATTCATCTCAAGATATACAAAATGTGACTGACAAAAATAGATTATTTGGTCCCTTTCAGATCTTTTTTTCTTTTCGGGTCAGGACTATTGCTTCTTTTAGCGGACACATGGAAGGCCTATGCATGGTACTGTAGAAGGAATGGCGAGGAATTGCTTCAGACTGGGTTATTAGACAGCGGTTTAGTCTCTCCAGACAGACGTGTTAGGCTCCCACAATTCTCAAATGCTTCCGCCTGAAAGTCTGTACTTCATTTTCGTGAACACCGCATTGTGATAGGTCGAATAATACCCTTCCAGCCTGAAGAGCAGATGACAGCTTCCTGTTCTCAACTTTTACCGGGCGGAATTGCACCCTCTGTAGCATTCAAAGATTGTGGAAGAGATAGTCATGGCTTGAGAGACTAACGGTTTGGGGAAAGTGAGCTGTGAGTATAAAACTACTAAGACAAACAGGAGAAGATCCTAGCAGGCCGCGGCGGACGCTCTCATCTGAACGGCTCAATCCTCCACCACCTCGGAGGACTCCGACACCACTTTGCCGTCCTTGGTCTCGATCATCTTGATGATGACACTCTTCTTGTTCTGGACAACGCTGCTCCCACTGACGCCGCCGTAGCCGCCGCTGCTGCTGCCGGAGCTGAAGCCGTAGCCGCCACTGTTGCTTCCGTAGCCGCCGCCGCTGCTGCTGCCGTAGCCGCCGCCGCTGCCGTAGCCGCCACTGCTGTAACCGCCGCCGTAGCTCGCTGGTGAGAGGGGACGAGGACAAGAATGAAAATGGGCAATTGAAGAAATCTATCAAATCATTGACCATCTAGAGATGTTTTACACTTTGTTCAGTTTTCATTTGTATATACTTTTTTTTTAATGTGTAGCCTTATGTTTTTATCTTCATATTGTAGGCTACATCCTTTAATATTGTATGAGGAGAGTCATGTAATTGTTTGCCAGAGATGGCATTTCTATGTTTGATTGCAAATAAAGGGATTGCTTTTAAAGCCTATAGGAAAACGAATACAATACCAGGGTATAATCATGGCAAACAATAATAACCTATAGCTGCAGTTATTACAAGGAAATAACGGCAAACTGTAAACTCACAGCTCTGACCATCTAGAGATGTTTTAAACTCACAGCTCTGACCATCTAGAGATGTTTTAAACTCACAGCTCTGACCATCTAGAGATGTTTTAAACTCACAGCTCTGACCATCTAGAGATGTTTTAAACTCACAGCTCTGTTGGGAAATGTTGATGGCCTGGATGCCAGTGGACAACCTGTCCTCCTCTCCCTCCAGCAGCTTCCTGTAGGTGGCGATCTCGATGTCCAGCGCCAGCTTGACGTTCATCAGGTCCTGGTACTCTCTGATCTGGCGGGCCATGTCCTGCTTGGCTCTCTGCAGAGCGTCCTCCAGGTCCTTGATGCGTTCCCTAGCGTCCCTCACGGCCATCTCTCCCCGCTCCTCAGCCTCAGCAATCTGGGCCTCCAGGTTGGCCCGCTGATCGAAGACAGAGAACAGAAGACATTAACCACTGAACCCTTGTATGGTTGAGTGAAGTCCCTCAGGGATCTGTGCTGGTGTGTTGGGTTTTTTTTTTACAACGCGTCACGTTGTCAGCTTGCCAATCTGTTTTTTTCTGCGGAAGCTTTCCCCACAATACTACAAATGTGTCAATGGTGAGAATTAAAAAAGTTCAGAAAATAAAATGGTGTTATTCTCAGTTAAAACTGGCAAAGCTAAAATGTTAAAAACAAATGGTTTAGTGTTTTTCAAGTGTTTTTGCACATCTACTGCGCCATTCCTGGTCACATGACAGTAAGAACAAAAATGCTGGAACAATATCTTTATGATTCTCAAAGACTAATGTCGTATGGCAATTAAAATGACTAAATTACTCTGGGATAAGTTGCAATGGTCCAAAATAAGAAAACAATGATGGCAACTACAGAAGTCTATTCTGAGCTACATAATGTTTTACCTGTCCCTTGACGCCATCGATCTCTGCTGTCAGTCTCTGGATCATGCGGTTCAGGTCTGAGATCTCTGTCTTAGTGTTCCTCAGGTCATCTCCGTATCTGCCGGCAGACGTCTGCATCTCCTCGTACTAAACAGACATCAGGAAAACAACCAATCAGTATTTTGAAAGCCTCTTGATAATGCGCAGAGAAATGTTAACTTTGTGATTTCAAATGTCATCGTTAGGTGCCCATTCAATTTGCCTTATAGCGCTGTCGTACTTTTTTGGCGGATCTACAAGCTCACGGCGGGCCGCACTGTGACACATTGTGAACTTGCAGATCAGCTATTTTCAAGCGTATGCACACAGGCACACAACTAGGTTTTGCCTTTGGCTTTATTCCACATGATGAGAGCTACACGTGTCAGTGTGTGAGTGACCTCACCTTGGACTTATACAACGTCTCGGCCTCTTGGCGACTGCGGTTGGCTACGGCCTCGTACTGAGCGCGCACTTCGGCCACAATGGCGTCCATGTCCAGGGAGCGGCTGTTGTCCATCTCCACGACCACTGAGGTGTCCTTGATCTGTGACTGTAGTTCACGCAGTTCCTGGAGGAAGAACCATGACAGACATGGGATTAAAACACCAGGCAGAAACTAATTCTGAGGCTGTTTAAAGCTGCAGTCCACAACTTCCGTGTCCTACCCGCGATATGAACCCAGGTCGCTCGTGCAAGACGATAACTCAACAAAGACAGCTCGCTAATTAAACCCGGAATAATGTTGATGAAAGCAACCCAGAATTCATCTGTTTGCAATCAAAATAAGCCATGCTTGCTACACGGAATTGCTACCATTTCTACTCTGTAACCTTTATGATTCATCAAGGATGGTTTTATAATTTCTTCCCTTGCTTCTTTTGATTTTATTCTAGTGAGTCTGTGAGTAGTGAGTGCAACCAAGGCCCAAAACAGCTGGTGCTTGTGAGGCCCTAGGGTTTGTCTGAGCCAATCAGGATGCAGTGGGTGAGTGACATCAGGCAGTGGATCATTGCTTACCTCCTCATAGATCTGTCTGAGGAAGTTGATCTCATCTGTCAGGCTCTCCAGTTTGGCCTCCAGCTCGACCTTATTCATGTAGGCTTCATCGACGTCCTGAAACATACGGAATCGTCAAACCGTCAGGGACAACAGAGCACAGAGAACAAATATGTTCAGTTTCAAATATTGAATCTGGATACTGACCTTCTTGATGAGCACAAAGTCGTTCTCGCACTCTGTACGCCTGTTGATTTCATCCTCGTACCTGAGTGCAAACATTATTGAGACTGTCATTAGTATAAAATTAAAAACAAAATCACACAGACAGAGCTTTGACAGGATTCTATCAAGTCATGTTCATAATCGTCGCTGTTGGGCAGAAACATTGTCTCCATACTTCAACAAGTTGCATAAATCATCACAATGGGATGCGTTGTGGGATTGTGCTGTATCTTTACTACTTTTCAATTTGTTTGAAAAAAGATTGTTGAACATTCTGAAAACCTGCATGCCCAAAATGAGAATGAACTTGTGAGTAGTTTCAGGTGTTCATATTTCTCCCTTTCAGGCCCCCTCTGACTTCAGTTAACATGCTCCAGGTGTCTATAAGAAGCCAATAGATTTATGCATCGTCTATGCACTGCTGTGCATGGGTGTGTTTGTGTATCTCGTGCATGTGAAAGGTTCATGTCTCTAGTCATTCTGTCTCTAGTTATTTTGTATTGTGTTGGTTTTATAAATCAGGACATGCCTATTGTGTGCTGTCATTCCCTGCAGATCTGCGGTCAGACAGATGTGGGGAGTAGGTCACATAGCGATCAACTCCAGTGTACGGCTCGTTCCGTGTAGTGTCAAGTTACTTGAAACTTAATAATTTCAGAACTAGTTTGAACCCTGAGCCTTGACTGTTCCGAGTCAGTGTATTTTTTAATTTAGAACAGATGAGACATGCATGTCCATAAAGAATATGAGTCCACAGAAAGACCAAAAAGAATCCTTTCACCTACATGTTCCCTTCAACTTCATTGGAATAATGCATCCTTCTGTGGTTTAGGGTTAAGCTTATTTTCACACCCTTGCTCCTGATCTTCTAGTCATGTGTATGTCTGGTGACATCTAAACTCAATGTTGTTTCTAAAACTGAGTTTTAGGGGAAAGGAACTGCATTGTGGAACCAATGCAAATACTTTAAAGGTGGTCCTTCATATTAGATCGGTGATGTGATTGGTTTTCAACGCAGTGCATGGTCATTGTCTCCACTGTTCTAGCCCCTACATTGACGTTAGAATTCCACCGACATATCAGTAGGCGGAAATCTCTCATCGTCTGGCTAGGCAAGACTACTGACGGTAGAGTCCGTGAATCATAAGTTCCAGATCTATCCCTCCCACCCTTTCCTCCTGTGTTCTTCCTCCCTTCCCTTCCCACCACCTAAGGGTTGGCTATCACGTCCTCGCATAGAGTATATAAAGGATAGAGACCGAACTGGAGCGTTAGCCCCGCCCCCCCCCCCCCCACCCCCCCGCTATTCATTTCAGTGGAAGTTGCTCAGTGGCGTTTTGAAGCACCCGGAAGACTTCCGGAAGTATAATTATAACTCAATGGCTCGAGTGAGCGGAAGTTTAGCCTAGCCTAGACCCGGACCTGAACTTTGAGGTCCGGGCTTTTCACGTGACGTCATGAACGTCCGTCCACTTCCATTAAGTGCTGCAATTCCACATTTCACCAGTAGGTAGTGGCAACTTCAACGTTGGATAGCCTTACTGGGGGCTTGGGTCCTCGTGCCTCACAGACACTCACTTGTTCTTGAAGTCCTCTACCAGGCCCTGCATGTTGTGCAGGTCCTCTACCAGGTCCTCTACTAGGTCACTCACTTGTTCTTGAAGTCCTCTACCAGGCCCTGCATGTTGTGCAGGTCGGCCTCCAGCCTCATCTTGTCGTTTCCCAGGCCGTTTAGCTGCCGGCGCAGGTTGGTGATGTAGGCCTCGAACATGCTGTCGATGTTGGAGCGCGTGCAGGTCTGCCCCTGCAACAGGTTCCACTTGGTCTCCAGCATCTTGTTCTGCTGCTCCAGGAAGCGCACCTGGTATGGAGAAAGATGAAGGCATGTCATTATAGGCAAACATTTCCCGCGAATTTCCGAAATTAGAACGAATAAATAGCCTTATCATAATGTAATAATGGAAATGTAACTATTCTTCTTGGACAATATAATAGGGGCGCCAGGTTGTAATTGCCTGTAATGGTGATGTAAACGCTGCTCGCTGACATGATAACCACATACAAGGTTGGATATCATCCTGGACATCAACCAAAACGGCAGGATTCAGCCGCTATTCACAATCAACTGTGTTTATTGTTCTAATCTGCGTGGGCCAGCTGCTCATTGGTCATTCCAGCGTGTGTCTCTCTTTCCATAGGAAGGCCACGCTGTACTAGCATCCTGACAGGAGGTCGTGTACTGTGGAGGGAGGTGTGCATTTCGGGTTTGGAAAGAGGTATTTAACCCCATCCCTCCCTTTGTGTCTTCCTGTTTTCACAGAGCAAGGGAGACTGATATCCGTTGTCACGGGTGCCAGACCAGATGAGAGGAGGAGGGAGGGGGGAGGGCATGGTTATGAAGCTAGGCAACCTTTTTCGTTTACATACACACACAAGCAAGGTAAATATTTAACTGTGATCTAGGTGCGATGAGGGGAAAGAGAGATTGAGAGGGGGGGGGGGGGGGGAGAGTCACTCCATTGGGGGTGGGAGGGGCTGGAGAACACCGTGGGGGTGGGGAGGCGAGAGAGACATTTGTGGACATTAATAACAGGGTGTGACAACAGGTATGTGATGGCCAGCGACTGAACCTTGCCCCTCCCCACCTCGCTGCTGCATTCTATTCACAGAGCAGCTCTGAAGTCTGGAGGACAAAGCCTCTTGACAGGCAGCTCCTTTGAGCTGCAACAGACATCCTAAAAATGAGGAGGCACGTATAGGAACCGACCGTTGTCACCAATTATCAAGCGATAAGCCAGTTTCCCTATAATCTCTCTGTTTGACGGTCCGCAGGCCTCAGAGAGAAGAAGAGTGGTTATGTAACCAATCTACCAGTGTTGACCAGAACATGAAACCAACTGGCCTTCTAAAATATGAACCTGCTGTGGCCTGGGGAGACGTTGCACCTAACTATACGCCTAGCAGCAGTAGAATGGGCTCAATGTCAGGAAATACCATATGAAAAGCTATAACATTGGACACTACTTTGTCATGTCATTGGCATGTCACTGTAGTGAACATTTCCGTTATTGTCAATTAGGTAGATATGCTTGGTTTCTGTGTCACTGGTGTATGTGTGTGTGTTTGTGTCTGTGTCCGTAAGGGCCACATATTAAGAGCCACACCCCAGCAAAGGGCAGGCCCGTTGCCAAGGTAACTCGTATCACTAGCTATGGGCTTCATATGGACACACCCTTCGCTCCCTTTCCTCGCCCCTCGCTCTCCAATCCTCGCTCCTCCGCGTGTCTGTTTTCCATCACTATAAAAGGACTGCCAAAAAAGCATTAGATATGAGCCCTGAAGCCAAACCCCTAGAGACAAACATTCTTATCTCCTGTCTTGACTGCGTTCCGTGGGAGGTGATGAAACCATAAGGGAGAGTAAATCTACTTTTTCTCCACGCCGTCGAACCCAAGGTATTAGCATAGTATTGCAGACACATGGATCAAACCTTTGATCAAAGACAGCTTGCATAACCATTATGGCTGAGAGAAGGAGGAGAAATGGGCTCCCCGTGTATAATTAAGTTGTACAAGCACAAGGCAACCTCGACACAGAGAAGGTTCACACACATACACCTACAAAGTGAAATCATCAGTATCCAGAGGGTCAGTGTAACTCAGAGAGGTCAACGCGGACCTGTAAGGGTCAGTTTTGACCTCTCGGAGTTACATTGACACTCAGGGTTTCACTGCATGCTCTTATTGTACAGCACAAGCACTGACCTTGTCGATGAACGAGGCAAAGCGGTTGTTGAGGCTCTTGATCTGTTCCTTTTCCTGGGTGCGGACGGACTGAATCTTGGGGTCGATCTCCAGGTTGAGTGGGGCCAGCAGGCTCTTGTTCACCGTGACGGCCTGGATAGGGACATGGCCGCCCATACCCATACCTCCACCCATACCCATACCTCCACCCATACCCATACCGCCACCCATGCCCATGCCCAGGCCCATGCCACCTCCGTAGGCACTGGAGCTGGATATGTAGCCGCCACCGGAACCTCCTCCAAAGCCCCTGCTGGGTCCTGAGCTGCGGACGCTGTAGCTCTGACGGGAGGCCACACTGGGTCCGCTGTAAGACATGCTGCTGAAGCTCCTGGGGGCCGTCCCCGAGGAGGACGACTTGACACTGTAGGTGACGTTCCTCTTCACTGACATGGTGAGTTCTGGAGTGGCTTCAGACTGTACTGAGGAAGGATTAGGCTGGCGGGCAGGCTAGATGGCTGGATGGCTGGGGAGAGACCAGAGTGGATAGGCAGAGCACAAGTTAGTGAAGTGTTTTTAACTGCCTGCCGTCATGGGAGGGGATTGTGGTCAGCTGCGATTGGCCAGCAGCTACGGCTGGGAGGGGGGAGAGAGAGGCGGTGCTGTAACTAAACACTTCTGGGTTTCTATGACGCATCGTCCAGTCATTCCAAACCATTAATCAATAATAAACATAAACAAAGTAACTTGTAACTAGTTTAGTTTTCAAATAATTGTTGTGGAGTACAACATTTGCCTCTGAGATGTAGTGGAGTAGACGTAAAAGTATTGCAAATTGGAAATACTCCAGTAAAGTAAGTAACTCCAAATTGTACTTAAGTACAGTACTTGAGTACAAGTACTTATCGGTACTTTCCACCACTGGCATGATGCTTATCTCTTGTGCATTATCTGGCCTTTTTAGAGGACTTTTGTCAGGGAAAACTTGTTATTTTTCTGGATTGTCAGGGAGGGCGTGTATCATTCCCATTGTTTGTTATATTCTTAGATAATTAGGTTTGTAGAAAGTTAGTGAGTGTGTGAGTGTGTTAATGAGATAATAGTTAGTTAGTTAGTTAGTTAGTTAGTTGGTTAGTTGGTTAGTTAGTTACGTAGTTATAGTGTCTTTCTATTTTTTTTCCTTTTTTTTCTTTTTCTTTCTTTCATTCTTTCTTTCTGCCTAAATTCCTCTTTCTTTAGGGATTACTCTTCTAAATGGTATGCAGCTACTCTTACACAGCGAGTGTGTGCGTGTGTGTGTGTGTGTGTGTGTGTGTGTGTGTGTGTGTGTGTGTGTGTGTGTGTGTGTGTGTGTGTGTGTGTGTGTGTGTGTGTGTGTGCGTGCGTGCGTGCGTGCGTGCGTGCGTGCGTGCGTGCGTGCGTGCGTGCGTGCGTGCGTGCGCGTGCGTGCGTGCGTGCCATCATGGCTGTCAATTAGACAAGTGGCTTGTTGTCACAGCTAGTTGTGTGTCAGAGAGTAGTGACCTGTTGTTACAGTATGCATTTCTCCAAGGCCTTTTTCATAATGTGAGGTGGACATCTTTTTTACCTTAATGCTAACATTAGCTGACAGTTCAGTTATTTAATGTTGTCTTTGAATATGTGGAGTTAAAGCAGAGCTTTCAAGTAGCTTCATTCCCCTTCTAATTAATACATCTTCCTAAGCAGCATTGGCTTGCTGCACAAGCTGACCCACCCCACCCCTAATACAATTTACATTATTCAAATGCACTCCAGAGTGAGTTTCACTCATTTCACTCATTACACACATTGCATCTTCAGGCAACACATTGGGTGGTCTTCTTGTCAGAGACAAGAGATAAGCATCATGCCAGTGGTGGAAAGTACCGATAAGTACTTGTACTCAAGTACTGTACTTAAGTACAATTTGGAGTTACTTACTTTACTGGAGTATTTCCAATTTGCAATACTTTTACGTCTACTCCACTACATCTCAGAGGCAAATGTTGTACTCCACAACAATTATTTGAAAACTAAACTAGTTACAAGTTACTTTGTTTATGTTTATTATTGATTCCCTGAAGAAGGCAACTTGTTGCCGAAACGTTGGAAAAATAAAGATTTTGATTGGCATCGTGACTACGAGCTGTGCGGCCTCTCTCCTTTTTCAGTCATTATTATTACAAAACATATAAACCATACATAACCACTTCATCCCTATACTGTATATAGTTTGGCTATGTACAAGCTCAACGCGTTGAGGTGCGACGCGTTGTGAGCTTGTAGATCTGCATAGACTTTTAATACATTTTGAAAACTTGTGAAAAGGGACATTCTAGATAATGATCACTTTTACTTTTGGGACTTTAAGTAAATGTTGATGCCAATACTTTTGTACCTCAAGTTAAATTTGAATACAGGGCATTTACATGTCATTTCTACATTGTGGTATTGATACTTGTAGTGTGAGTACAAAAATGTGAGTGAGAGATATTTTGGGCATGTCAGCACATGTGAACAGTTTCCAAAATGTCCAAAAACATTTGAAAGAATTTCTAAAATATTTCTAAAAGTCTATAGAAATCTATAAAACTTTCCAAAATGTCACATTCTTTTTAAATAGCATCTCCAAGCTCACAATGAACCACAACCAGAAGTGCAGAAAGTATAGCCTACAGGGCATGTACTTCTTGCACTTCCGGTTACACCAAGGCTCCACCGGGCGCGTCAGCGTCGCATCTCCGTCACCGTCACCGTCAGGGAATGTTCCCTTTTTAATCAATGAAAGTGGCTCCACTGCCCGCATTGCGTTGCGTGACTGCATTAAAATTGCCCCGGTTCGTTTTTTGACGCATGCGACGGAGACGCAACTCGTCCGCCGTCCGGTGGAGCTCCGGCTTTAGGCACTTTAGGCAGTAGTTCATTCCAGGCTTTATCTCGTTGTGACATGGAGATAAACCTGTTAATTTAAATCATGTGTTTCTATTCACCGTGTCACATACAGGTATGTATGTGTATATGCAAAGAAGGTGAACTGCGCAAACCAGCCTGTTGGCCTGATTGTTGGTGATAATTTACTTGACATTTAATATACAGTGTCAGATGGACGTGAGGGATGGCTGTAAAATGGAATTTCCGTGTCTTAAATCTCTCTCACCTTTCTCTCACCACATGTGAATTTCATGCTATCTCAATATCACAACCAGTCCCCCTCACCCTCATTGTGCTCTATCGCCCCCCAGGAACCCTTGGGAACTTCCTGGAAGAACTAGACTCTCTGATCAGCTCGTTTCCGGAGGATGGCACCCCCCTGATTCTACTGGGTGACTTTAACCTACCTACGGCAGAGAAGTATCTTCCCGTTACGTCCCTCCTATCCTCGTTTGACCTCTCCCTTTCTCCCTCCCCTCCCACTCACAAGGCTGGTAATGTTTTGGACCTCGTGTTCTGCAGAGGCTGCTCCCCCTCCACGCTCTGTTACTCCCTTAATTAGGTCTGACCACCACTTCATAACCTTCTCCCTCTCTCTCTCTACTCTCCCACCTAAACCTACTCACCCTCCGACCGTCACCACCCGACGCAAACTCAAGTCCCTAAACCCCTCCTCCCTCTCATCCTCTATTCTCTCCTCTCTACCCTCCCTGGAGTCCTTCCTCTCTCTCTCACCCGACTCCGCAACCACATCCTTCCTCTCCTCTATCTCATCTGCATTTGACCAACACTGCCCTCTCTCGACCAGGCCAGCTCGCTCATCCCCACCGGCCCCCTGGTTATCTGAAACCCTCAGATCTGAACGAACACCTCTCAGGCTAGCTGAAAGGAAGTGGCACAAGACAAAGCTACCAGACGATCTCTCCCACTTTCACTCACTCCTCTCTGCCTTCTCCCTCTCACTAACCACTGCTAAAACCTCCTTCTACCACACCAAAATCCAATCCTGCACTTCTAACCCAAGGAAACTCTTCTCCACTCAACCCTCATCCCTCACCGCGGAGGCCTTTGCCACCTACTTCGAAAAGAAGGTTGATGATATCAGTAGCTCCTTTACCCCCCTCCCCCATAAAAAAGCACTCGACTCAACCAATGCTAACCATAACATACCATGCATGTCCTCCTTCTCTCCTCTATCCCCAGACGAGGTCCTGAAACTAGTCACATCCACTAGACCTACCACCTGTCCTCTCGACCCCGCCCCGTCTCCAATCTTCCAGACCATCGCACCTGACCTGCTCCCCTTCATCACCTCCATTATCAACACCTCAGTAACCTCAGGCTGCGTCCCATCTGCCTTCAAGTCAGCCAGAGTATCACCACTCCTCAAAAAAACAACTCTTGACCCCTCAGATGTCAAGAACTACAGACCGGTATCACTCCTTTCCTTTCTTTCCAAAACCCTTGAACGTGTTGTCTCTAACCAGCTTTCTCTCCATCTCTCACAGAACAACCTGCTGGATCCAAACCAGTCAGGATTCAAGAAGGCACACTCCACGGAAACTGCACTCCTTGCAGTCACAGAAGCACTACATGCTGCCCAGGCTGCTTCCCACTCTGCAGTCCTGATTCTCCTAGACCTATCGGCGGCATTTGACACAGTGAACCACCAGCTGCTCCTAGGCACCCTAGCTGATCTAGGCATCGGCGGGACAGCGCTGAAGTGGTTCTCCTCCTACCTCTCTGACCGGACTTACCAGGTTTCTTGGAAAGGTTTGCTATCATCCCCCCGCACCCTCCAAACTGGGGTCCCACAGGGATCTGTACTTGGTCCCCTCCTCTTCTCACTGTACACTAAATCCCTTGGCACCATCATCTCTGCTCACAATATATCCTATCACTGCTATGCCGATGACACACAACTGTTTCTATCTCCCCCCCTCTGCCACCCAGGTAGAAGAGCGCATCACTGCATGCCTGGCTGACATCTCACAGTGGATGTCTTCCAACCACCTCAAGCTGAACCCAGACAAGACTGAGCTTCTGTTCTTCCCAGCTAAGTCCTGCCCTATGCGGGAGCTAACTATCTCCGTAGACAACGCCCTGGTAAAGTCTGTCCCGACAGCCAGGAACCTTGGTGTTGTCCTGGACAGTCAGCTCTCGTTCAAAACACACATCACAGCTGTCACTAGATCCTGTAGGTTTACACTCTACAACATACGACGAATTAGACAGTTCCTCACCCAGGAGTCAGCCCAGCTCCTAATCCAGACAACAGTCTTGTCAAAACTTGACTATTGTAACTCCCTCCTTACTGGCCTACCGGCATGTGCACTTAAGCCCCTCCAACTGATCCAAAATGCCGCACCCCGCTTGGTCTTCAACCAGCCAAAATTCTCACACGTCACCCCCCTTCTCCGCTCCCTCCATTGGCTCCCGGTCGCTGCCCGCACAGAATACAAAACTCTGATGCTGGCATTCAAAGCAACCAAAGGCATGGCCCCCCCATATCTCACAAGTATGATCGTACCCTACAAACCCTCCCGCGCACTCAGATCAGCCAACGCAAGGAAGCTGGAGGTACCTTCACTAAAAACGCCGGGACAACGCTCCACACGTCCCAAACTCTTCTCCCTTCTGGCTCCAAAACTATGGAATGCACTTCCCATCACAGTCAGAACTGCAGCCTCACTCCAAATCCTCCGCCGTAGTCTGAAAACCCACCTCTTCAGACTCCACCATGGCCCGTAGCACTTGCCCTAGCCTATCCCCTTAGATAGCACATTATGTAGACTTAGATAGTATTTTAAACAGACTTACGTAGACAGCTCTAGAATTGCACTTTATGTAGTCATAGCACTTTATAGTACACATGTATAATATATTATATAGTATAGTATTGTAATACACCTTGTCTCAGGTATGAGAAGTGTAAAGAGCCCGCCCTACAGAATATTTCAACTGTGAGCATTTAATAATGGAAGAGAACAACCCAGGTACTATTTCACAGCCCGGATCATTTATTAATTCACTCTTAGACAATAGACAATAATAAATATGCAGTCATATAGATTCCTTCCCCCACCCACTACAACCCCTTTAAAGCACAGTACAAATCATGGACAGAATGCCATCAGCCGATGGACTTTCCAAACATTAAATATTCAATCTATACATTTCATAAGCAGTTTAATAATTCATCCTAATTAAAACCTACACAATATACTCTACACAATACAATTAGTCTATGATGATCACAATATATAATATCCATGTACTGACTGACTGAATGTCTTTAACGCGCTATATGTACTTAACTTTCCACAAGGAAACGACCCCCCACAGGGTCGGAGCTGTGTCGTTGGCTCGGCTGTTAGTTTGTCTGTGTTGGTGTGTGGGAAACACCGCCGGTCCAACGCCGTGAGTGATCTCCGTTGACTGTATGAGACCGCTCGCCCCAAACTGGAGAACGGAACGAGAGCACTCCTATGTCCCCGCTATATTTCTCTCTCCCTGCCTAACGCAGGAACCTGGCCCTAAGCCCCTGACTATCTTCGCCGCCGGCAGCCCTAAACAGCGTGCGAACGGCACCCACCCCCCTCCGTAGTGAGTGCACAAACAAATCGTTGGCTCAACGCCAGCAACATAACCAGAGCTCCGCTCTCCAGACACCCCGTATCATACTGAGCAAGACAGTTTTATAGTTTCACCTTCCTCAAACCTATCATGTCCAGCCGTGAGTGATCAGCGCGACGCACGTCTCACACTCAGGTGGTGGCCATCAGTCTGTGATTGACAGTTGTCATTTCTGACGTCCTCCAAGTTCAGGTTCACTACACTCCTCCCTCCCTTAAATGTGACTCGTCCCTGAGTCACCAAAAGTCATAGTCACTGGCCCATCCTGGTAACCTCCGTCTCCGTCCTTGACGAGAGGATGACAACACCCGCTGTTCTCTCTGGTCTGGGCTGGGAGTCGCTGCATCCTCTTGTATAGTTGATCCTCTACTCTGCCTTTCTCCTTCCCGTGCACGACGGTTGCTGGTTCCTGGAGTCCCTGCTGCTGGAGTCCTTGCTGCCGGTTCCGCTGAAGTTACCGCTGCGGGTTCTGCTGAAGGCTGGTCTCCTGCTGAGGCTCCTCCTGTCTGCCTCTCTCTTTCCCCCGCCCCCTGACTTGGGGCTGCTGTTCTGTCTGGCTGCTGGACGTCTCCCCCTCCTGACATTGTTGTAGAACCAGGGGTTCGCCAACGGGTCCAGCCAGCAGTCCCAGACGTCCCAGGTTGTGTAGGCACCGTCTGCTGCCTCGGTGCACCCTCCTGGTTGTTTCTCTCTGGTACAGGGGAAATACAGGGTTTGAGTCGGTTGAAGTGCAACGTAATCTCTGGTCCTCCCTCGACTAACACCAACCGATATAACACTTCGGTCACTCTCTCTAGGACCCTATAGGGGCCCTTAAACCGCCTTTGCAATTTCGGGCAGACCCCTTTTTTCTTAGCTTTAGAACGGACCCATACCAACTCCCCCTCTGAATAATACTGCCACTTTACTCTCACGTCATAATTTTCCTTCTGTCTACCTGAGGCCCTGGCCTGATGTCCTCTTACAGCACCTACCACTGTGGATAGTGTGTCAGCCAATCTAGATACATATTCAGTAGCTGCAGTGAAAGTCTCCCCCCTGCCCAGATTCAACATCAGATCCACAGGGAGAATTATCTCCTGCCCAAACAAGACCTTATAAGGCGTAAACCCAGTACTTGAGTGCATACTGCTCCTATAAGCCAACATTACATACGGCAACAGTACGTCCCAATTTGTCTGATTTTCCTCCACAAACAAAGACAGCATCGATATCAATGTCCTATTGAACCTTTCTACCATTCCATCGGACTCAGGGTGGTAGGGCGACGTGCGGGTTTTCTGCATCTTTAACAGCTGACATACCTCTTTAAACAAGTTTGACTCAAACTGTCTTCCCTGGTCACTGTGAATGGTACGAGGGGTCCCTAGTCGACAAATCCACTGCTCTACCAAAACCTTGGCCACTGTCTGAGCTTCCTGATTAGGGAGGGGGAATGACTCTGTCCATTTGGAGAAATAATCCCCAATAACCAAGATGTACTTATTCTTATTAGAAGTTTCTGGTAGTGGCCCCAAAATGTCCAGTGCCACCCGCTCAAATGGCCTGGATGCTACCGTCGACTGGAGAGGAGCCCGCCGCTGTGGTCCAGATATCTTTTGGGAACCACAGTCTACACACTCCTGACACCATCGCTTCACATCCCCAAACCACCCCAGCCAGTAGAACCGATCTTTTACCTTAGCTTGCAACTTTTGTACCCCCAAATGACCAGCTGTGACTGAATTGTGCAACTGTTCTAAAACTTTTGGCACCAAGGTTTTAGGAAGGACAACCTGAACCTGATTAGCTGCATCAGAATTACTAGGGGGTACCCTCACCAACCTAGCACCTTGCATTTGCAGCTGAGCCCACATTGGTGCATATTTCTGTAACTCTCTGGGGGGTTGCACACACTCCGTCTTCCCCACCTTAAGAACAATGATTTGCTGCAACTCTGCATCCTCTCGCTGAGCCTGCACCAACTCATCTCCTTCCTCTGACTCTGCCGGCTCCTTACGACGAGCATGTATTGCACGTATAGTTTGAGTCACTGGGGACTCCCCTACCTCTCGCTCTGACATAAATGCAGGCAACCTAGAGAGCGCATCTGCATTAGAATGTACACGCCCAGGGCGGTGCACAATCTTGTATTGGAACCTGGCTAACTGTTCTAGCCACCTAGCTAGCTGGCCCTCAACTCCTTGAAAATTGTGCAACCACCTCAAAGAATTATGGTCTGTCCGTAGCACAAATTCTTTGCCCAACAAGTAGTGTTTAAAGTGTTGAGTAAACATGACCATGCTCAACAGCTCTTTCTTGGTGGTTGCATACTTCCTTTCTGGTTTGGACAGCGCCCTACTGGCGTAAGCTATGACCTGCTCCTGCCCTCCTTCCTCCTGTGACAATACTGCACCAATACCGGTATCACTAGCGTCAGTGTCTAAAATAAACGGTTTGTGAGGATCAGGGTAGGCGAGAACAGGTGCGGACATCAAACTGAGTTTGAGTGACTCAAAGGCTGCCTGACAGTCATCCGTCCATTTATACCGTCTGCCCTTTTCTGTGAGCTGATGCAGGGGTCGAGCAATGTTGGCAAAACCTTTCATAAATCTCCTATAGTAGGACGCCAGCCCGACAAAACTTCTGACTTCAGTCTGGTTCTTTGGTACCGGCCACTGTCGCACACAATCTACCTTGGCAGGATCGGCCTCCACACCCTGCTCGGAAATGATGTGACCCAAATATTTAACCTGAGTAGCGAATAGGTTACATTTAACTGGCTTTACTTTGAGATCAGCCTGCCGTAGTTTGGTTAACACCTCGTCCAACCGTGCAGCGTGTTCATGAAATGTTCGACCAAACACAATTATGTCATCTAAGTAGACTAATGAGGTCACCCACTGTAGGTCCGCCAACACCAGATCCATTAACCTCTGAAATGTACCTGGACTATTGCACAGGCCAAAAGGCATCACATTAAATTCGAAAAGGCCTTGGCGCGTAGTGAATGCTGTTTTAGGCCTGTCTTGTGGGTCCATCTCGACCTGCCAGTACCCACTGGCTAAGTCGAGAGTGGAAAACCAACACGACTTACTCAGGATGTCAAGAGCATCGTCAATGCGGGGTAAAGGGTACGCATCTTTACGAGTCAAATCATTCAATTTTCGGTAATCCACACAAAAGCGGAGACTTCCGTCTTTCTTGCGGACAAGAACTACAGGGGCTGCCCAGGGGCTGTGAGACGGCTGGATAATGTCATTCTCTAACATTTTCTTTACCTGCTCTGAAACCTCATGTTGTAAATGGAGTGGGACACGCCGAGGGGGCAACCTCACTGGCCTCTCTCCACCTGTATCAATCTGATGCGCAGTGTACTGAGTTCTCCCCAAGTCATTGTCCCCGGTACTGAATGCTGCTAGATTCTGGTACAGTAAATCACGGATGACTGCCAACTCAGGGGCCCCAAAACCTTTCTGTGTTAACCCAAGATGGTCTAACAATGAGTCAGTTGACCAAGATTTAGGTGACTCCTCCCCCTTGTCTGCCATCCCCATATGCTCTGCCCTTTTCCCCACCTCTATGTCAGTATGCAATGTGCCCACTTTTACCCCACCCTTCAAAGTGAGCGCCTCGTCAGTGACATTGATGACCCGGACCGGCAGGGAGCCCTGTTCTACTTTACAAACCACCCGGGCCACCATGACATTACAATGTTCAGACACAGAGTCGGCAGGTTCCAACATCCCCTCCCACCCTGGACCCATATTGCCTTCCACTCTACCTTCGATGATCGTTTCACTGCGGGGGGGAATTACAGTGTCCACAGGTATTGTGACGACTTGAGGCTTTCCCAGGTCTGCCGGAACAATGAGGGGAAGGTGTTTGCCCATTATCCTACATTCATTTTTCTCAAAATCCACTACAGCTCCGTACTTGTGGAGAAAGTCGAACCCTAATAAGACCTCCTGAGATGGCACATCAGCCACCAGAAATTCAGCAACCACTGCCAGCGAGTCAAATTGACAGATGGTTTGCCACTTCCCCAGGATTCCCATCCCCCCACCATTTGCAGCCGATACTTCCCCATGGTGACCATCCAGCTGTGATCCCCCATTAGTAATATTTAACCAGATTTCTTTTGGAATCACAGAGAATGTTGCACCACTATCAACCAATAGCAAATAATCTGACCCTCCTACTTTTGCTGCGATATATCCAGAACCCCCATGGTTACCTGCAGAGGCCACAGTTGTCTTAATGCACTCGGGGGCAGGCAGTTGGCCTGCGGTACCTGCCCCCTCTAGTTTCCCTGCAGATATGGGCAGTTACGTCTGATGTGCCGGGTGCAACCACATTCCCAACACCCCCCTCCACTGTCTCTGTACCCCTGACTGGCTGCTCCACTAGGTGGCGCACTATTACGCCCACAAGCCCCACCAGAGGGTTCAGTGGACTGCACCGGATTGAGTGCCTTGGGGGTTAATTGCATATTCTTAACAGCTGATTGAAGACATGCCACATCCTGCCTTAACCCCTCCACTACTCCCAACAATACACCCATCTGCTCTTCACTGCTGGATTTTACATTTGACACACCCATCACTTTGGCCTCTGGAGTCACGTGATGAGACTGCTCCAGATTTCTCAGCAACTCCATTTCGGAGGACAGTTCAATGGCTTCCTCTAATGTTTTAGGCTTGGCAGCTCGTAAGCTAACCCGGAAATCACCGGTAGCGAGATGTAATATGAATTGATCTCTGGCCAACATATCACGGGTGCGGTCATCAGCGGAGGGATATGCCCTATTGGCAAGCCTCCTCAAAGCATTTCCAAATTCCCTGGCCGTCTCATGTGGACGACGGCGGCGGGAAGTGAAACTAGCCCTGCCCCAATCATCGCTATCACAGGGCTCGAAACACCGTGACATAGCAGCTTTTAACAGGACATAATTGTTTTTATCTTCAGTAGGCAGTCCACTATACATATCACGTGCACGCCCAGACAGTAAGAGAGACATGAACTTGAGCTTGAGTGCCTCGTCCCAATTATTAACTTCAGCGGCCAAGTCAAACTGTTCTGACCAATCAGACCACTCACGGCCTGCTCCTGTAAATGTCTCCGGCATAAAAACCGGACGGGGAGTCTGTCCGCCCACAGGACGCACAGACAAGGGATTCACTTGAATAGCGCTAGTGGATGGGGCCTCCCCATTGCCCCCCCCATTTGGGATATTTTCTGCATCCATATTGTTAAAGGGCTAACTTTACCAAGTGTTACTTTTGGGAGATACAAGATCCCACCGCTGCCACCAGTGTAATAAACCTTGTCTCAGGTATGAGAAGTGTAAAGAGCCCGCCCTACAGAATATTTCAACTGTGAGCATTTAATAATGGAAGAGAACAACCCAGGTACTATTTCACAGCCCGGATCATTTATTAATTCACTCTTAGACAATAGACAATAATAAATATGCAGTCATATAGATTCCTTCCCCCACCCACTACAACCCCTTTAAAGCACAGTACAAATCATGGACAGAATGCCATCAGCCGATGGACTTTCCAAACATTAAATATTCAATCTATACATTTCATAAGCAGTTTAATAATTCATCCTAATTAAAACCTACACAATATACTCTACACAATACAATTAGTCTATGATGATCACAATATATAATATCCATGTACTGACTGACTGAATGTCTTTAACGCGCTATATGTACTTAACTTTCCACAAGGAAACGACCCCCCACAGGGTCGGAGCTGTGTCGTTGGCTCGGCTGTTAGTTTGTCTGTGTTGGTGTGTGGGAAACACCGCCGGTCCAACGCCGTGAGTGATCTCCGTTGACTGTATGAGACCGCTCGCCCCAAACTGGAGAACGGAACGAGAGCACTCCTATGTCCCCGCTATATTTCTCTCTCCCTGCCTAACGCAGGAACCTGGCCCTAAGCCCCTGACTATCTTCGCCGCCGGCAGCCCTAAACAGCGTGCGAACGGCACCCACCCCCCTCCGTAGTGAGTGCACAAACAAATCGTTGGCTCAACGCCAGCAACATAACCAGAGCTCCGCTCTCCAGACACCCCGTATCATACTGAGCAAGACAGTTTTATAGTTTCACCTTCCTCAAACCTATCATGTCCAGCCGTGAGTGATCAGCGCGACGCACGTCTCACACTCAGGTGGTGGCCATCAGTCTGTGATTGACAGTTGTCATTTCTGACGTCCTCCAAGTTCAGGTTCACTACAGTATGTATAGTTAACATAGATACTCCACTGTTACGTTCTTAGTTTACGCATGATTCATGATAACTACTTTTTATATATGTGATGTATGCCATGCTTTTGTTATTGCTTAATGTAAATCGCTCTGGATTAAGAGCGTCTGCTAAATGCCTAAATTGTAAATTGTAAATATATCACCTGTTGTCATACTTCACCTGTAGACGGGACCCCTGGGGGGGGGGAGAAATCCTATGCTAAACGCTATTCTAAAGCCCTACGCTAAAGCCTAGGCTATACCACTCATCTCGCCGTCCGCTGGGTCCACCACCGCCACCTAGAAGAGAAAAGAAAGAAAAGAAGCCAGTTATTGTTTAATTATCCCCATCACCGCCCTCCAGAGAGGA
The DNA here is from genome assembly GCF_951216825.1 of Electrona antarctica. Taxonomy (NCBI): domain Eukaryota; kingdom Metazoa; phylum Chordata; class Actinopteri; order Myctophiformes; family Myctophidae; genus Electrona; species Electrona antarctica. The sequence continues at coordinate 52,671,729 of NC_136807.1, forward strand.
GCGGGCCTGACGTAGATTTGTGGCAACAGGCATTCTGATTGGCCAGTATGAGATGATGCATGATGATGTATGATGATAAGAGCGCCCCTCACTTCACACAGGTGTGATTTTTTTTATACAGAAGTGTATATTTGTACGTCTCTAAATGTTCTGATGAATTGAAAATGGTGGAATGGTGTAAACAAGTATAATGCTTTATGGTGTCGTCTACAGTTAACAGTTTTTGTATTGAGTTGTGCTTGAAATTGACCTATTCTGCATACTGTTAATAAATACTTCAATCAATCAATCTATCAATCCATAGATGGTCATTGGATGGTGTTGTGGCCTGATTCTCGTCAAGAAGTCGACAATCAATTCCTTGTTTTGGGTTTTTTTTTTGGTGTACACATTACATATGCCACTAACATGGAAAAACACCCTACCAACAGGGTATCCGGAGAACTCGCAAGTTTACCAACTCGCCACACCGAAAACTCCTCATCAATGTCTTCATCGTTATGCTAACATGCTGTCTTCATCAGTGTAGTATGTCAAACCAATAGATGTTATAGTTCATTTCCAAAGTGATAAAAAAAATTTGTGCAATGAAATGGTCAGCTATTCAATGATAAAAGGTTGAGTATGTGAATACCAATGATAGTAGGCCTACCAATTCAGGATATTGTTTACTAATGAATTACATTGTTTTGGTACTTTGGTGTATAAACTTTAGCATTCCCACTTCATCTAGTGTAAACTCTAAACAACTATCCTCTCTGTCTCAATTCAATGCAATTTAAATGGGGGTGAAGTAAAACTAAAATGCACTAAACCGCAGAGAGTCTGTATACTGGCGAGTTCTCCGGTATCCGTTAAGAAATGTGAAGTCCCTAGACTCCTTCAAAACCGCTCTCACAGAGCACTTGCGGGCGGCTGCAATTCAAAACTGGCCCCTGTAAAACATTGAAGATAAAATTGAGGATGGAAAAGTGAGGACACAAATAGGCTATATATGATGATAAGAGCGCCCCTCACTTCATACAGGTGTGATTTCCTTTTTTTCCCTTTTTTATCTTTCTTTAACTAGGCTATATGACGATTTCCTGTTTTTCATAGAAGTGTACATTTGTACGTCATTAAATGTTCCAGTGAATTGAAAATGACCCTGATGTAAACAAGTCTTTAGTGCTTTTTTCTGGTTTTACTTTTATCCCCATTTGCAGTTTTTGTACTGACTTGTGCTTTCTTTTGAAATCTATCTCATCTTCATTCAGTGACAGTTACACACCTCCTCCACAAGGCGGCGGATTACAACAGTGCTTGGATCCTTTGCTGCTCGTGCTTGTAGCACGTTGACCCGGAAGTAAATAAGTGTTGTTTCTTTTTAGCGTAGGCCTAATGGTGGGAGCATGCTACATCCACTCCATTGCTCTTTGTCGACTTTGTGCCTAAAGTTTGCACATTACTTTAGACGTTATAATATAAATATATTACAGTAGGAACAGAACGCGTGGATAAAATGTGTCCTAAAGGAGGTAAAAGGAGTCAAATGGAGTCTGTACGGCTGAAGATAAATGAACACATGACGTCGGTGGGAGAGGAGATCTTGTGTGATTTGGACAAACAGCGTGGTGTTGATTTTTGTAGTGTGACGCTTAATGTCAGAGTGTTTGTGTTGGAGCGCCTCAGCGCGGTGGGAGAGTTCATGTGCAACCTTTTCCAGAGAGAGATGGAGACACTAGAAACTCTGCTGGAGAAACAGAACAAACTGCTGGACGTGATGGTGCAGCCACACATCGGACTACACAGAGCAGGTTGGTAAACACATGGGCTTTTACAAGTAGCTTATAGCTGCCTTCTAGGAATGACTAGGAAACTTGTTGGCTGCAGATGAGCCAATTTTTGTCATAGTATACTCTTTATTGTTTATCTCTAGATCGAGACAGTCATATTAAAACACATCTATAGTGTCCCGCTCTGTCTCGCTGCCAAATTAAGGGCACTGTTTTTTTGGCAAATCTAAGGGCACTGTTTTTCTGGCAAATCTAAGCTAGCAAATATAAGACTTCCGGGGGACGATCTCTTCAAAATAAGAGTACCCTCTAGAGTATTGAAAAAAAGATTAACTTGCACATTAAAACTATAAATTAAGCATTTAAACGATGCTATAGGACACACATTATGTTTCTGTGTAAAAATAAGTAATAAGTAATGTTTCTGTGTAAAGATAAGTAATTAAAAAGTTATCTAAATGGATAAATGCTATTCACTGGAGAGCATGGACTTTATAAAGTGGATGCTGGACAAAAATCCCTGCTATGTTTCGACTAGTGTGACATACGCACGCGTCCGGAGAGACCTCCTCTACAACACCACACTGTCCGCTAAGCAGCAGAGGTGTAAAACAAAAATTGGCACCAGGTCACAGGTAAAAAAAGTCAAAAAACTTCCCATTTCCAGACTACAGTGGACTAAAGTGGACGCTGGACAAAAATCCCTGCTATGTTTCGACTAGTGTGACATACGCACGCGTCCGGGGAGACCTCCTCTACAACACCACACTGTCCGCTAAGCAGCAGAGGTGTAAAATAAAAATTGGCACCAGGTTACAGGTCAAAAAACTTCAAAAAACTTCCCATTTCCAGACTACAGTGGACTAAAGTGGACACTGGACAAAAATCTCTGCTGTGTTTCGACTAGTGTGACATATGCACGCGTCCGGGGAGACCTCTACAACACCACACCGTCCGCTAAGCAGCAGAGGTGTAAAACAAAAATTGGCATGCCATACAGCGAGGTGAAAGGTCAAAAAGTGGACTAAAATACAATAGAATATAAAAGAATACAGACAAGGCTTTGAAAGTTACAAAAAAATACCTTTTAATTAATCATTGCTAATATAACAGTGTACACTTTCAGCAGAACGATTATAACAATTTAGATACTGCATGTACAGTAAATGTAAATTAGATGGAAATCAACATGATAAATAACTGAGTAATAAAAAGTAAAAACATATTGTACCTTAAAGGCCATCAGTTTCTGTTCAGCTACAGACAGTTCCCGTTGCCTGTCAGCATGACCTGTCGAACCCCGTTTCCTTGCGGGCCTGTGGTGCTGGCGGGGAGGATGTGGAGCTGGTTGTGTCTGCTGGCAGCCTGTACGATGGCGACGAACTGGTAGTCTGCGTCTCCCCGGATGCGTGCATATGTCACACTAGTCGAAACATAGCAGGGATTTTTGTCCAGCGTCCACTTTAGTCCACTGTAGTCTGGAAATGGGAAGTTTTTTTACATCTGACCTGGTGCCCATTTTTGTTTTACACCTCTGCTGCTTAGCGGACAGTGTGGTGTTGTAGAGGAGGTCTCCCCGGACGTGTGCGTATGTTCAGAGAGACCTCTACAACACTGCACTGTCCGACAGGGAATCCAAGCTAATAGAAACTGCAGGGTTTCTATTCCTTAAAAGTTGCACTGCGATAATGGCCATCGTTCTCACGATAATAAAAACGCTGGACGTGTTTCTGAACTGCCCACAGCCCTCCTATGAGACACAGACATGAGTGGAAAACAATAGGCCTATCATAGGCCTATCTCACAGCCCGCTTTCCACGCCCACTTCCGGTAAATAGTGGTGTCATTTAACATTAGCATTTACACGTTTTTTTCTCTGGAGAATCTAAGTACATTTTCTAATGTAAAAATGTGACAGACCAATATTATTATGAAGCAAACAAGATGGTAAATCAGCTCGAACAGATAGAGCAAACCTTACCTTGAGAAAACAAAAGTTGTAGACTTCTTAAATTACCTCTGTTAACATGTAGCGTCTATGGAGTGACGTCACGCTATCACCACTAACCCCGAAAGGGGGCGTATTAAGGGGGCGGGGAAATTCTGTGAGATAGGCTTATTGTGGTATTTTATCATGAACATTAGTGAAGACTAGGGATGCACAATAACATTGGTAGCATAATCGGATTGATTGATTGAAGTATTTATTTAACAGTTTGCAGAATTACAGTACATTTAAAATAAAACTCAATACAAAAACTGTGAGTGGACGACACCATAAAGTATTACACCATTTTCAATTCATCATAACATTTAGAGACGTAGGCTCCAAAAATAGGAAATCATCATAGAGGTAAAAAAGTGAAAGAATATATACAGTGAGGGGAAAAAGGGGTGGGTGGGGGATTCAGAATGTACGGGGGCCAGTTTCGAATTGCAGCCGTGTGTGCCCTTTGAGAGCAGTTTTGAAGGAGTCAAGGGATTTGCATGTCTTAATGAATGTTGGTAGGGCGTTCCACATTTTGGCGGCATAGGAGCGAAATTAATTTAGTCCCTTGTTTGTGCCGAATCTGGGTTGCACATGGTTTGTTGAACTCCCTCTGGTGTTGTGGGTGTGGACTTCATTGACATTAAGGAAGTATTTAGACGGGTACATGGGTATCTTGGTGGAGTAGCGAATCTTGTGGACCAGACCCATTGCAAGATGCTGTACTCTGTCGTCAACCCTAAGCCATTCCAGCCTGTCATAATGGGCAGGGGTGAGGTGCGTTCGGGGAGTGAGGCCAAGTAGTAACCTGACAAGTTTGTTTTGGGAAGTCTGGAGCCTTGTTTTAAGGGCCTTTGAGGTGCTGTGGTACCAGGAAGTTCAAGCATAGTCAAAGAAACATTGTACTAGTGCTCCTGTTAGGGTCTTCAAGGTGTTTTTGTTGACCAGTGAGGAGAGCCTGTATAGGAATCTTGTTCTTTGGTTGACTTTTTTTGATTACGTTGGTGGCCATTTCATCACTGGAAAGATTTGCCTCCAGGATGGAACCTAGGTAGGTAATTTCATCTTTTCGTGTGATAATATTGTCACCCACTCTAACCAAGAAGCCATCAGCCTTGCTGAGATGACTATTTGATCCAGGAGTTTCCCCGGGCCAGACATATCGTGTGGAAGGAACACGTTATTCCGACCAGTTCCTTTCCCCTCCATCAGGCGCCCTGGCTGGCCAGGGGGAGGTAGTTTAGAGACCAGGATTACTGCATGTTTTTGTGAGGGTACATACCCTAGGGGACACAGGGAGATCATGCAAACTCCAGGACCTTCTAGCTGTGAGGCGACAGCACTACCGACTGTGCCACCGTGCCCCTCCTGAGGGCCTTTTCAACCTGCAGTTTGTTCCTGTCCGAGACCAGCAGTGCTGAGTCATCTGCGAACAGGAACAAGTTGCAGTCACAAGCTGATGTCATGTCTATTACATATATTAGGAACAGTAAAGCAGTAATGCTTCCTTGTGGAAGGCCACAGCTCACTGGGAGGAGGGGGGGGGGGGGGGGGACAGTGTTCCGTTCACCTCCACCATCTGTTCTCTCACCGATGTGCTATCAGTCTTATCCCGATTATTTAATATATGAAAAATAAATGAAAAATGTAAAAATTCTTAAATTAGTTCAATATAAATCAAGTGTGTCTAGTACCTCTAGTCAAGAACAAAAGCCAAATCAAATATTGTGTAAAATCTTCACCACTTTTCAACTTCTCTTCCTATAATTGGTCCTAACTAATGTTCATGATAAAAGACCACCAGTCTGTGTCTCATAGGAAGGCTGTGGGCAGTTCAGAAACCCGTCCACCAGTGACATCATCAATGGTGAATCCAAGCTAATAGAAACGGCAGGCTTTCTTTTCCTGAAAAGTTGCAATGCAAAAGTTGAAGCCATCGTTCTCACGATAGTAAAATCTAAATACATTTTTAAAACAAATCTTGTAAAAAGAATCTGCCTAATGATGATGTCACTGGTGGACGGGTGGTGGAACTGCCCAAAGCCCTCCTATGACACACAGACTGAGTAGGAAAAAATGGTGGTGTTTTATCATGAACATTAGTGAGGACCAATTATGAGAAGATTAAGAGATGTTGAAAGGTGGTGAAGTGGTCCTTTAAGCAAAAATAAACGTTACATTTTATTTGTGTACTCATCTCATTCAGTAGTCATTCAGTTGTGAAAACAGACACGTGGAAAATTATAGGCTTTTTATTTATTGATTGAATACTAACTTACTTTATTAACATGCTATGGGCCAAGCCACTAGGGCCTAGGCTTGTTTCCATTGTGGTATAATCGGCAGATATGACCCTGCAAATAATCGGAGATCGGATATCGGTAATAATTTCATAATTTGACAAACCCAATGAGGACCAATTAAACTAGGATAGGCTGAACAGTGGTGAAGTGGTCCTTTAAGTAATAATTATGTCCTTATTGTATTCCTTCATTCCAGACCAGTGTGTGGAGTCCAGTCTGCAGGTGAAGATCAGTCCTCCAGCCACCACTGTTTCTATTAAACAGGAACCTGAAGACCACCTTAAACAGGAACCTGAAGACCACCTTAATCAGGAACCTGAAGACCACCTTAAACAGGAACCTGAAGACCACCTGGATCTCAGTTAGTTTCAAGCACTCTGTCTTTATTTATTTTATTGGTGAAAGTGGGTCGGTACTGAGGGTGTAAGATGAACTGATATGAATCGTTTCTCGATTTAAGCATTAACAATGTGACTTAATTGATGCATTGATCTAAATGTACCATGAATCGGACAATGGTTGGGTTGCAAAAATATTTACTGGAGCTTTTCAGTTAATTCTACTTCCGTGGTAATTACCAGCTTTAATGCCGTGATTAAACTTTCGTGAACCAGATCTCACTGCCGTGATTTAACTAACCTCTGAGCCACGATCGACGAGTTGCTTGTCATGAAAATCCACTTTAAAACGGTGTAATCGCTTGTCGTAGTGTTGAAGAATATTCCAAAGTGCCGACCACAACAACAGCGGAGGAGGAAGCGCACCGCTCCGCTCCACCCCCACCATTGTAATGAATTGGGACTCAATTTCCCATAACCCTTTGCACACCGGAGCGACGGACCTTTTTGCGTTGACGTCATCAAAACGCGTCTCCTATCCCCCTCTGTCCGGTCGAAAGTCCGTATGACTTTAATCCATAAAAACATAACTCGGGAAACTCGCGAACGGGAGGGAAAGTGTTCTACAGTCTATTCGCTCGTGTAACTCGTGTTCAGAAGTCAAAGTGTTAACTAGCCTGCTGTAGAGGACTCACTGAAATCATGTCAAGTACAAACCTTTTATAGAGTTTCACTGTATCTTTTTCCTAGACTTCCTGCACATCCCTGTTTTTTCCCTAGACATCCTGCACCTCACTGTGTCTAAAGAGGAGGTTTCCTCTGAAGAGGAGAGGAGCTCCAGTCTGGTCCAGGAGGAACCACAACCTCCACAGATTAAAGATGAACAAGAGGAGCTACCCCAAAGACCAGAGGAGGCTGGTGGGTCAACGTTGACAATACTAGCAGTGAAAAGTGAAGATGATGATGAAAACAGAGAGACAGGGCCTGTAGCCGGCACCTCAACTGAACACATGAAAACACAAGCTGACTGTGGAACATCACAACCAGCTAGTGATGAGCAGCTCCTCTCTTCACACTGTTCTGAATCTGACATCACTGAAGACAGTGATGAGTGGGAGGAGACTAGGGGAGATCAGTCAGCTTTAAACGCACTGAAATCACAAAACACACAACTTGTGGGAGGACAGTGCAAGCTGTCCCAGGACCTGAAATCATCTAAACAAACTCACTCCATAAGGAGTCACACAGGGAAGAAACCTTTTAGTTGTACAGAGTGTGGAAAAATGTTTAGATTAAAGCATGATCTGAAGCGTCACGCAATGATTCACACAGGGGAAAAGCCCTTTTCTTGTAGTGTTTGTTGTAAAGGCTTTAATCATAAAGGTAGTCTTATAAAACACATGCGGACTCATACAGGTGAAAGGCCCTTTTCTTGTAGTGTTTGTTGTAAAGGCTTTACTCAGAAAGGTAGTCTTAAAACACACATGCAGACTCATACAAGTGAAAGGCCCTTTTCTTGTAGTGTTTGTTGTAAAGGCTTTACTCGGATGGGTAGTCTGAAAAGACACATGAGGATTCATACAGGTGAAAAGCCTTTTTCTTGTACAGTTTGTGGTAAAGGCTTTACTCGGAAGGGTCATCTAAAAATACACGTGAGGACTCATACAGGGGGTGAAGTCTGTTAGTACAAGTTAGTCACACACACAGACAATTATGTGATCATTCAGTCTAATCCAGGATGACAAGGATACTAAAGCACAGGAATCACTTCATCTGACAATATCAACATGACTGATTCAAATAAAGATGAATAGTTTGTTGGATGGATTTCTGTTTTCCTCTTGTGTATGGATCTTATTTTCTATTCAACATGATGGAATTTCATTTTTCTTTTTTTTATATCTTGTATTATTCCCTCCAGCTCATAGGTTACTGGTAGAACATTATGAACAGTGTCCACATTTGTCAGGATCTAACGAGTCATATTCATTATTATATTCATGCAATCATTATTATGTTCATTGATATGCAGTAAAGGCTGTAAATAAAGGTTCCATAAAGTGCTGACGTGCTGCTATTCACTGTGTTGACGTTGTGTGTTGTTTGGATTGTTAAATGATCATCATAGTACATCATATGGTAGATTCCAGAGACACAGTGTACATCAGTGGTTCATAAACCTTTTCATGGCAAGGACCCCCAAATTGACACTCATTAGCCCCGCGGTGCGGACCCCCCATTTGAAAATATTCCAATTACCCCCATAAGAGAAGATTTTTACGACTCTAGCAGTGATTTTCAACCATTTTTATTTCAAGGGCCCCCGGTTTGACCTGAATTAGGCTACGGTCCCCTATTTAATGGCATTTCTATCTCTGGCCCCAATGTATATTGTAAAATCAAAGTTAATTTAACTCCATTTGGTTCTATTTGTACAATCTCTGATTTACAGACGCATAAGGGTCCATTTTATTTCCTAACTATCATTTGTCTTCATAGAGGTGTTTTATAACCTCATTATACTGTTGTGTCTTCATAGAGGTGTTTTATAAGCTCATTATACTGTTGTGTCTTCATAGAGGTGCTGTTATAGCCTCAAAGATCTCCTTTTATGCCTTTGGGGAAAATTATATATGTTTTGTCAGTTTGTCTAATAAAGGTTTCACCACTACAGCTCCTCTGTGTTGTGCTATATCACTGAAATGTTCAACTTCTTGTTTATGCCCAGAATGAGAAGGATATCCACGGCTTCTGTAGAAATGTGTTGCAATTGTAGAAATAAATGAATGAGCCCGACCGATGCCACATTGTTTTTATTCCAATGCCGATACCGATGTTGGATAGTCCTGGATCACTGATTGTCTCCACCAGGCATGGGGAGAGAGTATGTTTTGCACTCCGTCCGTGTGTGTGTGTGTGTGTCCGTCCGTCCGTCCTTCCGTCCGTCCGTTACCAGCTAATCTCCGGCACCGTTAACCCGGTCGATGCCAAACTTTGCACACACACTCCCTGGATGCCAACGATGAACTTCTGCCCCGCATTTTCCAGAACGGCCTGTTATAGCGCCACCATGAGGCAGCTTTTCACATTTGTACCTAAAACTGCACCGATCTGCAGTCAAGGGCAAACCTTTGACCTGCATTTTCCGCATCTGCCTTTTATAGCGCCACCAGGAGGCTGACTTTTGTAAAACACATTTTTTTATATTAGTCCTCCAGATTCTGTCCAAAAATCTCACAAATCGTTACACAGTATCTCTATGGTCATGTGCTCAAGTCGGATCTGTCCGATATTTCATATTCCATCCTAATTGGCTATAATTGGCTTTCACAGTTTGCAAGATTGCCCTGTTTTGAACAAAAGCCTCACATCATGAACGCAGCGCGCAATTTACGTGAAATCTTTCACACATTTTCTTACTAGGCTGAGGGATATATCCCACCCTTTTCACATTGGCCTGTTATAGCGCCACCAACAGGTTGATTTTTGCAAAACACATTTTTGGAACAAAATGCCTCAAGTCATCCAATTTCCATCAAAGGCAAACATGTTTATATTACTCCTAAACATTTTGCCAAACATCTCACACAGTCCTATCCTCCTGGTGGAGACCTGTGCCCAGAAGGGCACTTTTTCTAGTTACAGATGTTTTTGACTGAGAAATCTTTCAGTTTACAAATCAATTTGTGAATGTTGGAGCATGAATGTATATTCAAGATTCAATCAAGATTGCTTTATCTGGCATTGTTTTTCCAACTGCAAGCAGCCTCAATAAAAAAAGATGTATGTTTCTCCTAGTTAAAAGACAACATAGATTCATACAATAATAAAATATCAAGTACGAAACAATACTCTGACATTAAATAAATCGTAAAAACTAGAGGAAAGCATGTAAAAAAGCATAGCCAGATAAAGAGATAGATATAGATTTCATGTCAATTATTTTGTATTGTGGGGTCTCGCTAGGAAACCCCCGACCAGGTGAGTGGTCGGGGGTCAGACACATACGGTCAGACACATAGCGCCCTCGGACAAAAGACCCGCCCTCTGCGCGCTGATAGATCACAGATACATACCGAACCTCCTCCTCCAGCAGTGTGAAATGATGCCGGGGCCGCGCCCTAATCAGCAATCAGCGGCAGCCGGATCCCCCAGGAGGGTCGATATAAAATACGCCGTCATTCCGCGTCTGACAGCGGCTGGTTCACCACGGGCACAACAGAGGCGCACCGCACTAACGACGCCGGGTGGTAAGTCAGATCCACGCTGCCTCGCACCCCCCACATATACATGTGCCAAACACTGTCCACTTACCTCTCTCTCTCCCACCGCAGGCTTTTAGGACGGGACCTGGAAACGTGACGGACGGAGACGGGATCTACTGAGGGAGGGAAACCTATCTCTTGGCTCTGCACCGCCTACGGGGAGCGGCGCAGCGCAAACGTCAAATCCAGGAGCCCGCACTGAATTCAGGTCGGAAAGAAAACTTTAATACTAAAGCACTGTTATGAAGCACAGTAGCTAAATATACGAATCCCCATTGGAATAGACTGTCACTTAACGGGCACCTACCTGGCTGCGGGTTATAGAGCGAAGAGTAACGAGCTACAGATAAATACCTCACCTGTTGTCATACTTCACCTGTAGACGGGACCCCTGGGGTGGGGGAGAATAAATCCTATGCTAAACGCTATTCTAAAGCCCTACGCTAAAGCCTAGGCTATACCACTCATCTCGCCGTCCGCTGGGTCCACCACCGCCACCTAGAAGAGAAAAGAAAGAAAAGAAGCCAGTTATTGTTTAATTATCCCAATCACCGCCCCTCCAGAGAGGAGCGGGCCTGATTTGTGGCAACAGGCATTCTGATTGGCCAGTATGAGATGATGCATGATGATGTATGATGATAAGAGCGCCCCTCACTTCACAATTTACAATTTACAATTTAGGCATTTAGCAGACGCTCTTAATCCAGAGCGACTTACATTAAGCAAGAACAAAAAGCATGGGAATACATCACATATGTAAAATGCATTTATCGCGAAACATGCGTAAGCTAAGAACGTGACTAGAACATATCTATATAATGACACTATACATATAAACTATAACTAGAACATATCTATATAATGACACTATACATATAAACTATACATATATGCTATACTATGCTGTACATATATACTATGAAGTGCTATGACTACATACAATGCACTTATTGTGCTGTCTACATGACATGCTATAAGTCTGTTTCAAATGCTATATAAGTCTAAGAAGTGCTGTCTAAGGGGGGTAGGGTAAGTGCTATGGGCCATGATGGAGTCTGAAAAGGTGGGTTTTCAGACTACGGCGGAAGATCGGGAGTGATGCTGCAGTTCTGATTGCAACGGGAAGTGCACAAGTGTGATTTTTTTAATACAGAAGTGTATATCTGTACGTCTCTAAATGAGTACCACAGACGAATAATAATAATAAGTCTAAGTCCACACTATTGATCCATAATATATAAATGATAGATAAGGGTTCAGGACAACGAGGCCTTTTCGTGGAGGGGTCAGTCTGAAATTTGGACTTAGACTGTTTTTCGTCTGTGGTACTCAAATGTTCTGATGAATTGAAAATGGTGGACCCTATCATAAACAAGCGTAATGCTTTATGGTGTCGTCCACAGTTTTTGGAATGAGTTGTGCTTGAAATGTACCTATTCTGCATACTGTTAAATAATAAATACTTCAATCAATCAATCCATACATGGTCATTGAATGGTGTTGTGGCCTGATTCTAGTCCTGAAGTCGACAATCAATTCCTTGTTTTTTGGGTTATTTTTTGGTGTACACATTACATATGCCACTAACGTGGAAAAACACCCTACCAACAGGGTATCCGCCTATCCGGAGAACTCGCAAGTTTACCAACTCGTCACACAGAAAACTCCTCATCAATGTCTTCATCGTTATGCTAACATGCTGTCTTCATCAGTGTAGTATGTCAAACCCACAGATGTTATAGTTCATTTCCAAAGTGATCAAAATATTTTGTGCAATTAAATGGTCAGCTATTCAATGATAAAAGGTTGAGTATGTGAATACCAATGATAGTAGGCCTACCAATTCAGGATATTGTTTACTAATGAATTACATTGTTTTGGTACTTTGGTGTATAAACTTTAGCATTCCCACTTCATCTAGTGTAAACTCTAAACAACTATCCTCTCTGTCTCAATTCAATGCAATTTAAATGAAGGTGAAGTAAAACTAAAATGCACTAAACCGCAGAGAATCGGTATACTGGCGAGTTATCCGGTATCCGTTAAGAAATGTGAATCCCTAGACTCCTTCAAAACCGCTCTCACAGAGCACTTGCGGGCGGCTGCAAATCAAAACGGGCCCCTGTAAAACATAACAACAAACAAAGATAAAATTGAGGATGGAAAAGTGAGGACACAAATATATATGATGATAAGAGCGCCCCTCACTTCACACAGGTGTGATTTCCTTTTTTTCCCCTTTTTTAACTTTCTTTAACTAGGCTATATGATGATTTCCTGTTTTTCATAGAAGTGTACATTTGTAGGCCCTACGTCATTAAATGTTCCAGTGAATTGAAAATGACCCTGATGTAAACAAGTCTTTAGTGCTTTTTTCTGGTTTTACTTTTATCCCCATTAGCAGTTTTTGTACTGACTTGTGCTTTCTTTTGAAATCTATCTCATCTTCATTCAGTGACAGTTACACACCTCCACCAGGCGGTGAAAGACAACAGTGCTTTTATCCTTTGCTGATCGTACTTGTAGCACGTTGACCCGGAAGTAAATGAGTGTTTTTTAGCGTAATGGTGGGAGCATGCTGCGTCCACTCTATTGCTCTTTGTCGACTTTGTGCCTAAAGTTTACACATTACTTTAGACGTTATAATGTAAATATATTACAGTAGGAACAGAAAGCGTGGAGAAAATGTGTCCTAAAGGAGGTAAAAAAAGTCAAATGGAGTCTCTACGGCTGAAGATAAATGAACACATGACGTCGGTGGGAGAGGAGATATTGTGTGTTTTGGACAAACAGCGTGGTGTTGATGTTTGTAGTGTGACGCTTAATGTGAGAGTGTTTGTGTTGGAGCACCTCAGCGCGGTGGGAGAGTTCATATGCAACCTTTTCCAGAGAGAGATGGAGACACTAGAAACTCTGCTGGAGAAACAGAACAAACTGCTGGACCTGCAGCCACACATCAGACTACACAGAGCAGGTTGGTAAACACATTAACTTTTTCAAGTAGCTTATAGCTGCCTTCTAGGAATGACTAGGAAACTTGTTGGCTGCAGATGAGCCAATTTTTTTAATAGTATACTCTTTATTGTTTTTCTCTAGATCGAGACAGTCATATTAAAACACATCTATAGTGTCCCGATTGCGCTCTGTCTAGCTGCCAAATTAAGATAGCAAATATAAGACTTCCGGTGGATGATCTGTTCAAAATAAGATTACCCTCTAGTAAACTGAATCCATTGAAAAACTATTCATTTACACATTACAACTATAAATTAAGCATTTCAACGATTCTCTAATTATTATATTATTTAATTATAATTATATTTTATTATTAATTTGTTTTACAAAGAAACATAATGTTGTAGAGTCAACAACAATAATAATTAAAAAAATATAGCTAAATGGATACATTCTTAGTGCATGGCCTTTACAAATTGGACGCTGGACAAAAATCGGTTCTGTATCAACTGGTCTGACATACACACGCGTTCTGAGAGACCTCTACGACACCACACTCTCTGCTATGCAGCAGAGGCGTAAAATAAAAAGTGGCGGGCCATCCAGTGCGGTCAGAGGTAAAAAAGAAAATTGCTGTTTCCAGACTATAGTGGACGCTGGACAAAAAACTGTTCTATAAATGGTAAAATGGTGCATTTATATAGCGCTTTTATCCAAGGTGCTTTACATAGATTGTGCATTACATTCACCCATTCACAATGGCGGCGGAAACCATGCAAGGCACGAACCAGCACATCGGGAGCAATTAGGGGTTCAATGTCTTGCTCAAGGACACTTCGACACTAACTCTGGGGGAGCCCGAGTTCGAACTGGCGACCTCGCGGTTACCATCCGGAAACTCTACCCCTGAGCCACTGCCGCCCCTGAAAGGTTCTATGTTTCAACTGGTCTGACATACGCACGTGTTCAGAGAGACCTCCTCTACAACACTGCACTGTCCGACAGGGAATCCAAGCTAATAGAAACTGCAGGGTTTCTATTCCTTAAAAGTTGCACTGCGATAATGGCCATCGTTCTCACGATAATAAAAACGCTGGACGTGTTTCTGCCCACAGCCCTCCTATGAGACACAGACATGAGTGGAAAACATTAGGGAGGACTAGGGATGCACAATACAATTTGTATCATAATCGGATTGATTGATTGAAGTATTTATTTAACAGTTTGCAGAATTACAGTACATTTAAAATAAAACTCAATACAAAAACTGTCAACTGTGAGTGGACGACACCATAAAGTATTACACTTGTTTACAAGAGGGTCCACCATTTTCAATTCATCATAACATTTAGAGACGTACAAATATACACATTCCAAAAATAGGAAATCATCATAGAGGAGGTAAAAAAGGGAAAGAATATATACAGTGAGGGGGAAAAGGGGTGGGTGGGGGATTCAGAATTTACGGGGGCCAGTTTCAAATTGCAGCCGTCCGTAGGTGCCCTTTGAGAGCAGTTTTGAAGGAGTCAAGGGATTTGCATGTCTTAATGAATGTTGGTAGGGCGTTCCACATTTTGGTGGCATAGGAGCGAAATGAATTTAGTCCCTTGTTTGTGCCGAATCTGGGTTGCACATGGTTTGTTGAACTCCCTCTGGTGGGTGTGGACTTTATTGACATTAAGGAAGTATTTAGACGGGTACATGGGTATCTTGGTGGAGTAGCAAATCTTGTGGACCAGACCTATTGCAAGATGCTGTACTCTGTCGTCAACCCTAAGCCATTCCAGCCTGTCATAATGGGCAGGGGTGAGGTGCGTTCGGGGAGTGAGTCCAAGTAGTAACCTGACAAGTTTGTTTTGGGAAGTCTGGAGCCTTGTTTTAAGGGCCTTTGAGATGCGGTGGTACCAGGAAGTGCAAGCATAGTCAAAGAAACCTTGTACTAGGGCTCCTGTTAGTAGTGCAGGAAAAAACCCTCTAAAAGAGGCTTAGTTTTTGAGGTACCCCTCCCCGAGGTATAACAAAACGGGACAACGTTTTTTCATATCTTTAGGATGTCCCCTTCATGAAATGGATTGTCCCGAGATTTACTTTTACTGCAAAAGTCATGAAATTAATCCATGAAGTGACTCACCACATAGGCAAAAAAACACCTATCCTAAAAGAGGGAGTTCCAAGTAAATCCTCTGTCATTTTCTACCTGCTGATTGTTTTTACATCATACTTGCACAGATGGTCTACAGGTAGTGTGCCTACATCCCAGCACAATCAGAATGCCAATATCTGGTTCTATTGTGAATCAGCAGCCTTTTATATAAGGTATTAAATAGGCGGAAATAGCAAAAAGTTAACTTTTCTGAGCAACATTCACTTGTCCTACTCTTTATCAGGGTTAGAACTAAATGGGACATAGTTTTTTCATATCTTTAGGATGTCCCCTTCATGAAATGGATTGTCCCAAGTTTAACTTTTACTGCAAAAGTCATGAAATTAATCCATGAAGTGACTCACCACATAATGAAAAAACGCCTCAATCATGAAAGAGGGAGATCCAAGTCATTTTCTACCTGCTGCATGGTTGGTTTTATGTCATGCTTGCACAGATGGTCTAGTCAGGTACATCCTAAAGCAACCTAAATGCCAATATTTGACTGAATTGACTGAATCTGCAGGCTTTAATATAAGGCCTTATTAGAGGCAGAAATAGCCAAAAGCATAGAAACTGCAGTATCAACCATCAATCTATTTACTTTGAATGCAAAAGTCATGCAATTCTTCAATTAACTTTTTGCACCAAAAAAAGTGCATACAGTGACCCCAGTGTCTACAGGTGTCTGTAGACAGTAGTGTCTACCGTACATGAGCAGGGTTTTATTAGCCTGGCTAATAAGCCAGAACGAATCAGCCGTTGTCAAAAACAATTGCCTCTGGCAATTTGAGTCTGGCTTATTAGCCAGGCTAGGGTTTTATAGGCACTCTGGGTTAGAATCATAGGTGTTACACTCAAGAGTACAGGTCTCCGCCAGACCAATTACAGGTTATTGTGGGCTGGAAGTCAATCTTAGCCAGTCAGGATGGAATATTAAAAATCTGAAAGAACTGTTTCTTTATTGTACAGATGACGGTCACACACGGACGGACAGACAGGGTGAAAAACATAGAGATGCCATGCCTTTCGTCCTGGTGGAGACAATATGTTTTTACCCAGCCATTTCATATTCATATAGAATCTATTATTCTCAGATGGACCTAATATCGCTACACCTGAAAGCATCAAGAATGACACATTATTGATGTTGTATTCTATAGGTCCATATAGCCTAAATGCAGTATGGTTTAATGCTGTAGAATTCACAGCTTTGTGTGTGCCATTCTTTTCTTTTTTAAATAATTTTTATCCCACGATTTTGTAACCCATTTTTCACCCCTGTGTCAATTATCTAATGTGATCCTGGGCTCTACACACCCTCCGCCAACCTAGTCCCCATATATGGGGGACATGGGGAGAGCAACGGACTTGAACTCATGCTTCCTTCATGCCTGAGTGTCCAAGTTGCTCCTTTACACCTGACAGTGGGAGTTTCCCTGGTTGGACGTAGCGCGTGGAAGGAACACGTTATTCCAACCAGTTCCTTTCCCCTCCATCAGGCACCCCGGCTGGCCAGGGGGAGGCAGTTTAGAGACCAGGATTACTGCATGTTTTTTGTGAGGGTACCTACCCTAGGGGACACGGGGAGAACATGCAAACTCCACACAGAAAGCCCCTTTCGCCAACCCCGCCTCGGGTATGGGCACTGATGATGCGGAGGAGGAAACACGCCGCCAGCACCCACAGCGCCCTGAGCGGGAATCGAACCCAGGACCTTCTAGCTGTGAGGCGACAGCACTACCAACTGTGCCACCGTGCCCCCGTGTGTGCCATTATTAATGAATAATCAACAATCAGCAGCTTATGGAAACCAATTTGGCCCCAGTCAGTCAGTTCCCCCCACAATGCTCAAGATGACATTGAGAATAAGCTGCTGATTGATAAGTAGTACCATAGAAGACGTTAGGCCTCACTCACACCTATACATCTAGCATACAACAATGTTGCCTTATATAACAATATTTTGTCATTCCAGCTGTTTTGAGGCATAGGCTCAAGACAGAAACACCCTTAGATTGTAGAGTAAACTAAAAACATGGCATCAAAATATATTTCCTGTTATTAAGTTTGTATAGGCCTTTTACAGTATTAGATCAGGATTAGAACATTTAGAAGTAACTCTTGAAAAGAAAACTGTTAGGTAGATAGATAGATAGATAGATAGATAGATAGATAGATAGATAGATAGATAGATAGATAGATAGATAGATAGATCCACTTATAACCAGTAAGACGCCTGAGGGTGAGAAGCGACCGCGTCATAAAGGGCGAGGTGACGTGCACGCATCCACCTGGGTGACTGCTGGGCGAGCGCTGGCGCTTTGGCATGGGGGGTGAGATCAACATATGGAATTAATTCTGTACTGGCCATATGGAGCATGTCTTGAGTGTACAGGGTTTGATGAGGTCAGATCAACATATGGAATGTCAGAACAGGTCAGCTCCATATAGATCTAAGGGTGGCAGCGGGGGCAGTGTCTTGAGTGTAAAGGGTTTGATGAGGGCCCATGAGCTGGGCCTTCATTTTCAGGCCTGTTGAGAACTCTAGTTTTCGCCGACTGCCGGGCGCGGTTTGAGGTCAGATGTAGAGTTGCTGGCCAATATTGATACATCAGGGATCTCCATATACTGTATGGGCTTAATTGCGACATCAGGTTGTATTTACTATGACATCAGGGATCTCCGATGCCACGTGATGTTATGAGACCTGGGCACCATATATTGGGGCTTTAGTGTGTTGTGACTGACGGACAAAAATGTACGATTTCATAGTAAACGCGACCTGCGGTCACAATAAGGCCTTATATAAACGGTTGCTTATTCACAATAGAACCAAATATTGGCATCCTGGGGGCAGAGAGCACTGAGGGGGAAGGTGCCCAACCCCCAGAAAAGGGCACCATTTTGGGGTGGACTTTTTGTGGGGGTCCCTTGTGCCATTTCACATCAGAAATATCCAACTAGGATGTTCCACAATAACTTGGCCTGTGTCATTGGACAGTAAAATAATACATTCTAATTTCCATGTAAACATAAAAATATATTGTGTGTGTGTGTGTGTGTGTGTGTGTGTGTGTGTGTGTGTGTGTGTGTGTGTGTGTGTGTGTGTGTGTGTGTGTGTGTGTGTGTGTGTGTGTGTGTGTGTGTGTGTGTGTGGTGGGGGGTAGGCGTTTCCTTCAGTGGGGATCACTTCATGGATGGATTTAATGACTTTTGCAGTAAAAGTAAAACTTCTGACCATCCATTTCATGAAGAGGACATCTTAAAGATATGAAAAAACAATGTCACATTTTGTTGATAAATAGTAGGACCAAAATTACAAGTGAATGTCAGAAAAGTAAACTTTTTGCTATTTCCGCCTATTTAAGGCCTTATATAAAAGGCTGCTGATTCACATTAGAACCAAATATTGGCATTCTGATTGTTCTGGGATGTAGGCACACTACCTGTAGACAATTTGTGCAAGTATGATGTAAAAACAAACAGCAGGTAAAAAATGACAGAGGATTTACTTGGAACTCTCTCTTTCAGATAGGCGTTTTTTATTGCATATGTGGTGAGTCACTTCATGGATCAATTTTAAGACTTTTGCAGTAAAAGTAAATCTCGGGACAATCCATTTCATGAACGGGACATCCTAAAGATATGAAAAAACTATGTCCCGTTTTGTTATACCTCGGGGAGGGGTATAGTCAACTTTTGGGGATTTTGTTCCTGCACTATATATAGGGTCTTCAAGGTGTTTTTGTTGACCAGTGAGGAGATCCTGTATAGGAATCTTGTTCTTTGGTTGACTTCTTTTTATTACGTTGGTGGCCATTTCATCACTGGAAAGATTTGCCTCCAGGATGGAACCTAGGTAGGTAATTTCATATTTTCGTGTGATAATATTGTCACCCACTCTAACCAAGAAGCCATCAGCCTTGCTGAGATGACTATTTGATCCAAAGAGAATGGATTCAGTTTTTCCCAGGTGTAAAGATAGTTTATCATCAGCGAGCCAGGTGCAGATTCTAAGCTCAGAGCTGAGGGCCCTTTATTTTCTTTTAATTTTTATCCCACGATTTTGCAACCCATTTTTTTCCACCCAGTGTCGATTATCTAATGTAATCGTGGGTGCTACACTGCCTCTGCCAACCTGGGGGGGCAGCGGACTGACCTCAAGCTTCCTTCTATGCATGAGGAGTCCAAGCTGCTTCTTTTCACCTGACAGGGGGGAGTTTCCCCGGCCAGACATATCGTGTGTGTCAATGCAGACAGGGAACCCAGATGCAGACAGACAAGGAAACGTGGTATAATGTCAAAATCCAGAGTATTTATTTACTCTAAACACAGAAGGTCTTCCAAAATCTTCAAGGCAAAAACGTAACTTAAGTCAAAACTTAAAGTCCAAGTTTCCAAAAGAAGAAATGATACTTAGGTCCTTGGTTGGAGCTGCAAGGAGAGGTGTGCAGGCTGGCAGGCAGGCACTGAGGGAGGAGACCAACAATTAGAAGCAGGCCATGCAGTCAAGGAGCAGAATAGGTACTTAAGTCTTTCGCAGAATACAACTGACCTAGTACAAAAGCACAGAGGTGTGCACTGGCCGAAGGAGGAACTATCACTGAGCACTGCGTGCCATCACAGCCAACCGTGTAGACCGGGCCACCATCCAGCATCCTGGGAGGAGGAGGGGGCGGAACAGGGGGGTTACAGAGAACTAGTGACCACTGGCTTTATAAGAGACACGTGGAACGTAGGATGAACGCGAAGGGTCCGGGGCAGCTTCAGGCGGACCGCGGCCGGATTGATGATCTTGTCGATGGAGAAAGGTCCAATGAATTTAGGAGACAGTTTACGGGACTCCGTCCGAAGGGGCAGATCAGTAGTCGACAACCACACCTTCTATCCTAGTCGATACTTAGGGGCCGGAATCCTCCGTCGATTAGCATGTGCCTCATTCTTTCGGGAAGTTCGCATAAGAGCGGCACGAGAAGACTTCCAGGCTCGACGACAGTGGCGAAGGTGGGCCTGAACTGAGGGAACTGAGGTCCCCCTCCTCAACAGGGAATAGAGGAGGTTGGTAGCCAAGGGAACACTGGAAGGGGGACATGCCTGTAGCTGTGCTAGTTGCCGAGTTGTGAGCGTACTCAGCCCACACAAGCTGAGACGACCAGGTAGATTGACGAGAGGATGCTAGGCAACGTAACGTGGTCTCCAGTTCTTGGTTCCATTGCTCAACTTGCCCATTGGTTTGGGGGTGAAAGCCTGAGGACAGACTAACCGTGGCACCCAGTGCAGTGCAAAAAGCCCTCCACACTTGAGAGGTGAACTGTGGGCCTCGGTCCGAAACGATGTCAGCTGGAATGCCGTGAATCCGGAACACATGAGAACTAAGAGATCGGCCGTCTCGGTGGCAGAGGGGAGCTTAGGAAGAGCAACGCAGTGGGCAGCCTTAGAGAAACGATCTATGATGGGCAAAATATCGGTGTTCCCATCGGAGGGGGCAGTCCGGTGACAAAATCCAAAGCAATGTGGGACAAAGGGCGCTGAGGAATCGGCAGCGGGCGAAGAAGACCCGAGCTGGGTCGGTTAGAGGTCTTGTTCTGGGCACAAACTGGACACGCCGCGACGTACTCTCTAGCATCCGCCTCCATGGAAGGCCACCAGAAATGACGGTGGAGAATGTCAAGGGTGCGGTTCCTACCAGGGTGGCAGTTGACCCGGGAGGCATGAGCCCTCTGGAGCGCACAGAGTCAGGAATGAACAAGCGACCTGGGGGGGCGGTGCCTGGGTCCGGCTGGGTGTGTTGGGCCTCCAGAATGGCTGACTCGAAGTCCCATGTGAGTGCAGCAACAACACAGGAGGGGGGCAGGATAGTCTCAGGTGGAGCAGTAGCTTCACCTGACGAGACAGGGCATCAGCCCTGGTGTTCTTGGAGCCTGGGCGGTAGGTCAGGGTAAACTGAAAACGTCCCAGGAACAGGGCCCACCTGGCCTGACATGAGTTGAGGCGTTTAGCCGTCTTGAGGTAGGCCAGGTTCTTGTGGTCAGTCCAAACCACAAAAGGATGTTTGGCGCCTTCCAGCCAGTGTCTCCACTCTTCTAAGGCTAGGACTATAGCTAGAAGTTCACGGTTCCCCACTTCATAATTCCTCTCAGCAGCATCAAGTTTGTGAGAGAGGAAAGCACAAGGATGGACCTTCTGGTCTGAGGCTGACCGCTGAGAAAGCACAGCTCCGACACCGACATCAGAGGCATCCATCTCCACGATGAACTGCCGGGACGGATCAGGCTGAACCAAGATGGGGGCAGTAGTGAAGAGTCTTTTAAGAACTTGAAAGGCAGCAGCCGCCTCAGTAGTCCACTTGAACTTGGTCGTGGTAGAGGTGAGGGCTGTCAGGGGGGCTGCAACACGGCTGTAGTTCCTGATGAAGCGGCGATCGAAATTCGCAAAGCCCAAGAACCGCTGGAGCTGTTTGCGGTTGGTCGGCTGCGGCCACTCAGAGACTGCCGTCACCTTGGAAGGGTCCATGCTCATCTCCCTCTCAGAGATGATGAAGCCCAAGTAGGAGGTGCTGGGCACATGGAACTCACATTTCTCCGCCTTCAGAAAAAGCTGGTTCTCAAGGAGCCTCTGCAGGACCAGGCGGACATGCTGAATGTGCTCAGCCAAGGACTTAGAGAACACAAGAATGTCATCAAGACGAAAACAAAACGGTTAAGCATGTCCCTTAACACATCGTTAACCATGGTCTGGAATACAGCAGGGGCGTTAGTGAGTCCGAAAGGCATCACACAATACTCAAAGTTCCCCAGAGGTGTGTTGAAGGCCGTCTTCCACTCATCACCATCGCGGATCCGTACCAGGTGGTAGGCGTTGCGTAGATCTAATTTAGTAAAGATGGTGGCTCCTTCCAGGGGCTCAAAAGCTGAACTGATGAGAGGAAGGGGGTAACGGTTCTTGACTGTGATGTTATTCAAACCTCTATAGTCAATGCACGGCCTCAGACTGCCATCTTTCTTCCCCACAAAGAAAAATCCATCTCCAACAGGGGACGAGGAGGGACGAATGAGGCCAGCAGCCAGGGACGTTTGAATATAGTTCTCCATAGCCTCACGTTCCGGGCGAGAGAGGTTGTACAGGCGGCTCCCAGGCAGTGGTGCGTCGGCCAACAGCTCAATGGCGCAGTCGTAGGGCCGGTGGGGTGGGAGAGAGAGAGCCCGCTGTTTACTAAAAACCTCTCCCACATCATGGTACACAGGAGGCACAGTCATCAGGTCAGGAGGGGTTACCGGAGGAGCAGAAGTGAGGGGGTTAGGGCTCAGGGCTGACTTGAGACAACAGGAATGACATAAAACACTCCAGCTACGAATAGTGCCATGGAATTCCAATAATCAGAGGTACGTCAGGGGAACTCAATACAAAGAAACTGATACATTCTTGGTGGTTACCAGACAGGTGCAGCATTAAAGGTTCAGTCCTCTGGGTGACAAGGGCTAACAACTCCCCACTCAAAGTCTTGGTCTTAAGAGGCACTTCTAGGTCAATAAGAGGAATATTAAGCCTCTCACACACAGAGGAATCAATGAAACTCTCATCTGCGCCAGAATCTAATAAAGCAGAAAATGAGTGCACTGTACCTTTAATGACCAGCTGCGCGTGCAGAGGAGTTCTCGTGGTAGAGGTGTGCCGTGTTGTTTGGGCTATCAGTCCCCTCCTGACTGAGAGCCCTTGTCTTTTCCCGACAGCAGGGAGCACTGGTGAATAAAGTGGCCTGGCTTGCCACAGTAAAAACAACTGTTGCTCTGCTGGCGGCGCTGACGCTCCTCCGTCGTTAGCGGAGCACGAGCTCGACCGACTTGCATCGGTTCGGGCTCGCTCGGGGTCGGGAGCTCTCGGGTATTCTCGGAGGAAGACGGAAACCCACGTGGTGGAGAGCGTCGGGGAGTGAACACACGAGACTGGGAGGTACGCCCACCTCTCTCCCTCTGTCGTTCACGGAGCCGATTATCGAGGCGAATGGCCAGGGAAATGAGAGAATCAAGATCCTCAGCCTCGTCGCGAGCTGCCAATTCATCCTTGATAGCCTCGGACAAGCCATGTTGAAACACCTCCTGTAGCGCGACGTCATCCCATCTGCTTTCAGCGGCGAGGGAGCGAAATTCAACTGCGTACTTCGCCACGCTTCTGGAGCCTTGCTTCAAATTCAACAGCCGCTTGGACGCCTCCCTCCCCTTCACAGGGTGATCGAATACGGTTCTCATAGCCTGGGTGAAAGCCTCCAACGAACAACAAACGGGGGATCGGCTCTCCCATACTGGTCTCGCCCAGGCCAAGGCCTCTCCCTTCAAGCAGCCTAGAAGGTAGGCGATACGTGACCGATCAGTGGAATAAGCCTGTGGCTGAAGATCAAAGACGAGGGAACCGTCGTAACGCTCGGGTGCTGGGGCGTGAGGCTCCCGAGAGGAGCCCGGGGATGCAGCAGACCGGTTCACTGAATCATCAACATCATCAGAGGGAAGGGGTTGAGCCTGGGCAGCGGTGGTGCTTAGCTCTCTGCGTAGGCTA